>NC_135847.1:8857500-9290000 GCF_029677425.1 Wolffia australiana
CCCGTCCAGGCTCGACCTGGACCTCTTTCGCATTAGAGGAGTGTAGGGCATAGGCCCCAAAACCTATCCAGGCTTGAACTGGGCCATCCATCAGGTCACCATCAATTACATAACGGGTCACTATCAATAACTCATTAAAATATTTATACGACGCACACCCCAGTCAGTTGTATAAATCTAACGAAGCAGAGGTAACATGACTCTCACTCAATAGAAATAAGATTCGTATCCTAAAACTTTAGCACTGAGCAGTGACAGGAGGCTTAACTCGTTCAAGTATGTTTGCAATTCTGCCTTGTTCCTTCCTCCAGGTCCAAGTGTTGACACCCCTCCAGACAAAAAGCGAGCAGGATATAACGAACATTAATGAGGATTTTTCTATCTTATAAATAAAAGTTAATGTTCTTATTTGGGAAGCCATATCCATACAGAAGCAAAGATAAGTGGGTTTTAAAGGTCAAGAGGGAGCTTCTTCCGACGTTGACCAGTATGAGATTATCATGGCACTTCTCCAATCGTTCATGATTCGAATTCAAGTTCCTGTTGCGGGAAATTGGTTTTTTTCCAAATTGACCAACAACCGAGGGAGTGAATTGGAGACTCTTTCTTTTCTTGCAATTCAATCCCTTTTTAGAATCATTCAATTTCTCCAATGGGATTGCCGGCTTAGACTTTCCTTAGATGCGACAGTCTTTGATTCCATTCAGCCTTGCTCCCTCAGTCAAGGTTCATCAGGTTTTTCCTTAGGATTCGTCCTGTTAGGGCCTACGGTTGCCAATTTAATGAAGAAGAGGAAATCAGATATGGCTGTGTATCCGGGACATCCAATTTTCTTCAAGACGATCGAGGGTAAACATTAACACAAATCAACTTAAAAGACCCGTCGTCTGACGACCTTTGGGAGGGGTTGGCTCCAAGAGCACATTTTTTTGTTTTCTTTTATTCAAAAGTGCTCCATCAGGCCACTATAATCTCACATCTCAACTCGGCATGTGCTTCATTTCAAATCCTCCAGCGTGACTTTTCCCAAATCAAAAAAAAAAAAAAAACATATCATTATATTTAGTAAATTAAAATATTCCCGCTCATGGCCCTCCGAAGCCCCTTGGATGTCAGCATTCATGTTCATATATTATCTTATAATTTTTTTATCCGAAAATTTGATAAAAATAACAGAAAATGATAATGATATTCTGAAACCCTCATAACATATAGGTTGAAGAAATAACAAGAACTTATTATTATTTAATGGATGCATAAACTGTAAACAGCAAATTAGTATTCAACCACCAGGAAAATGGCTTAATGGAGAAAATTGGGACTCATTGATAATAGATTGTGGTATTGGTGGTTTATCTTTAATAAATTGAGCTAGCCGAACGCATTACTGTCATATGGTTCTATACGTTTTATGGAATTCATACTAACAAATGATACACAATTGTTATTTTGTCATGTGGATCGTTCTGGTAGGGAAAGGAATCCAACAAAACATTGCCATGAATAATTTGGCACTTTAAAATATTTCGTGAGTGATAATTGTTGAAAAACTTTTCCTTCCTTCTTAATCAGAGTTTTTTAATAGAACTGTCATGCTTTGTGATATCCTGTAATGGGTGTAGGTGTAATTTTTTTAAAAAATAAATTAGGTCAAAAATTTTTATTTCATTCTAATTTAAACTTATTTAGTAAGGTGAAATATGAATTTCTTTAACTCTGATAAAATATATGGTTGTATGTTAAGACATCTCGAGAAGGACCGGTACGTAGGGAAATATAATGTTAGTTGTTATAATATATTGGAAATAAAAAAGAGATATTAATTATGTTTATGACATCAGAATAATGATTTATAGAAGGATTGGGTGTAGATAGGGATCAGTATGATTGAAGAAAGACAATACATACGAGAAAATATACAAGTACAGTATAATGATATTTCCATTTAAGATAAACTATTTGTGTAATTATTATTCTAGGCGATTGATTGGTGATACAGGTGAGATAAACACCTGTTATAGTGTTTTGATGCATTTTTTGTATAATATTATAGAAATAAAACAGAGAATAATATAACTAGGGTAAGAAGTATAATAAGTGGGGAGTGCTAATTAATTTTCTAAATGAGGAAAATAGTGATTGAAATATATGTGGGTAGCAATCCAATCACACGTTCCATATCTTATTCCATCTTCATGAATATAACATATTCATTTTAGTGTATGTGTGATGCTTTTTATGAAGTCCATGAATAGATGATTGCATTTCGTGAAATAACATGAGATCATAGTATGGAGATCTATAGTTTTTTAGCATGTTCTCTAAATATTCCTATTCGAAGGATACTCAATGATGACACTGAAGTATTTAGACAGAATAACACTATTTAGCTTCACTCATGTGATGAGTATACATGGTTCTATAGGCATTAGAATAGACAAACTAAGCATAGACAGTGTATGCTCTTTAGTGGAAAGGGATCACTGAATTGATTTGTATAAATTCAAGAGTGGTCTTATATCAAATTGTTAATTAGGTTGATTCACGTCATGGTTGTGTAAGTAGTTGTTAGACATGAAACACCAAAGACATCTTGTGGGTAGATAGTTTGACTTTCATTATGATCTACGAGTCTCTAATCATGGGATTTTAAATGAACATAGTTTGGGTGCATCAAGGAGTTTACGAAGATAATTTGGGGGTCAATATGGGAGCGTCCACCCCCAGTAGAAGAGGTGGCAACTCATGGAAGATGATGCCATTTAGTCCTTGGTCGAGGCAATGAATTACGAGAGAACAGTTCATGAATGTTTTGTGAATGCATCAATACTAACTCTGATGACCAATTAGGCTTTGACAGTTGACCCTAGCCTATGTTACCCTAGGAGCATCAAGTGGATGTGGGACTCTACGTACATGGTAACCGATGATGTATAGGTTCCATGAGTCAACCCATACACACTCCTTTGTATTTTCTAGAGCACAAGGTGTAGCTTGGCATCCCATGGGTTAAAGAGTCAACCTATTGAGTGGGTTAAATCAATCTGGCATTAGTTAATCAGAATGATGATTTAGTTAATTAATTTAGAACGCCAATAAGGGCTATTGGACTTGTGGAGTTGTTGACTATACTAATATATGGGCCTAGAGGGTCACAGGGAAGTGATCTTTATTACATTGGAATATATACTTAATTTTTGGAGATCTTCTGACAAATATGACTTACTATAAATAGAGGAAAACCCTGAACAAGTTCACCGAAGACAGAATTATTCAAGGGGGGCTTCCTCGTCCTCTCCTTGCTCCTCATTGCTCTTCTCCATTCCCAATGCGATCAGGACGGTGTAACAATGTCAACTGAGGTTGGCTCGAGTTCGCCAATGAGGGGGACACTAGATGTGCTGAGGATCACGTATATAGTTTTAAAGGCTGCACACATGACCATCTCCACTTGGCTCATTTGAAGATCGATGGAACCACGTATGCAATCCACGATGACAAACATTGTTTCATGATTTTGTTGATGATGCTACAATTCGTTAAACTCTTCCACTAATTATTTTGAGGGGTCCATCTTAATCAACCCAACAGAGAGAGGGCATGCTATGTTATCAATATGATATGCAAGTAAACTAATTATCTCTGGAGTTGTTTCTGGTGTTTATATCATAGAAGATGTTAGGAAAAATATTAAATAAATTATAGAATTGCAGATTCAGGCAAAAAAGTGTATTAAATGCTATCAAGTCGATCTTTAGAAACTTAGTCCAAAATATGATTCCAGAGCTCATTAAATACTATTCTAAGTTTAATTTTTATATATCTAGGATTAGAAGTTCAAATAAAAATCATATTTCGGTGATTTTGGCAATCAGAATACGATGGTGCCGATCACCAACTTCTGACTACATTGTTCATCCCTGGCATATGTCTAATATGCTGGCCTAATGTAGATCCTCCTTTAGCCTCTTATGCTCTTCCCAAAATGCATGAGTTGTAAAAGACCTGATGCAACCCTCTTAGAGCTATTAAATAATGAAAGATGGTCCCCTGAAATTTAGGCGTTTCCAAGCAAAGATTGTCTAAAATGATGAATATCATCTTGTAATCATATTTGAAATATCAACTACGTGAGATAATAACACAGTTTAAAATAACATTGTAGTCAGGCTGGATCCTCTCAATACCGAACCTTTATCCCTTAGTTCTTTCAGGACCTAGGCCATTGGCCACAATCCCTTCTTCCCCTCTTCATCAACTTAACCTTTATCATGTAAAAACAAAGCAGGTGGATTACTCCCTTCTCACAAAAATAAAAACTCATGTTTTCTAAATAATTTCAAGCCAAAAACCATTTCACTATCAAAATGAAACATTTATCATGCATGCAGAGCACTACAGTCTGCAACTTGTATGCTCTAAGGCGGCTAATTATTCTGGCGTGTGTTACAGAGATGAGCTAATCCCACAGGTACTTATTGAATGTGTTTCTTGCAGTTCATGGTCACCTAAATGCATTTGTTGACTGCCCCAACTTGTATGCTTTCCATCGTTCTTTCTCTCAATCTGACCCTCTCTATTCCAGGAGTGCTCTCTCTCTCCATTCTCTCCCTCAAGCGTGTTCTTTCTCCCTACGCCTCCTAGTCTGAATCTCATTTATATCTCTCTCTTTCTATCATCTACTCTCTCTCTCTGTTGTGTTTTCTCTCGCCATCTCTTTCTCTTTCTTTGTTGTGTTCTCTCTCGCCATCTCTCTCTCTCGCTCTCTCTCTTTCCATCTCTCTCTCGCTCCCTCTCTCTCTAGCCATCTCTCTCTCTCTCTTCTCTTTGTTTTCTCTCACCATTTTTCTCGCTTTCCTGCATTCTCTCTCTCTCTCCTTGCTGTGTTCTATTTTGCCATATCTTGCTCTCTCTTCAGCGTTCTCTCTCACCATCTCTTTCTCTCTCCCTGCTGCGTTCTCTCTTGCCATCTCTTTCTCCCTCTCTGCTGCGCTCTCTCTCGTCATCTATTGCACTCTCTCTCTTTGCTGCATTCTCTCTCATCATCTATTGTTCTCTGTCTCTTTGCTGCGTTCTCTCTCAGCATCTCTCGCTCTCTCCTCTGCGTTCTCTCTCACCATCTCTCTTTCTCTGCTGCGTTCTCACTCGCCATCTCTCTCTCTTTATGCTGCGTTCTCTCTCTCCACCTCTCTGTCTCTCTGCTGCATTCTTTCTCACTCTCTTTACTGTGCTCTCTCTAGCCATCCCTCGCTCTATCGCAATCTCCCTCCAACATTTATTTATCTTTACTCCATTCTCCATCTATTCTCATCCTCTGAAATATTTCTCTCTCTGGTTAGTCTCTTCCTGTTGGATCCACCCCATTGATTGAACAATTTAACAATCAACTAAAGGACATGTCAATGGTCACTGAACAACGTTTTAACAGCCAACTCAAGGAAGGCTTAACAGTCATCCAAAATCTCCATAAATGGGCTCTTACAGCTCATCCAGACTATGCCGTGGACTCCTGTTCACAAGGCTGTCCTGCATCAAATTTGTATCAAAGCCAAAGGATCCTTATCTGATGGCTCTCGGGCTCATCTCATCCAGGCTGGAGCGTCTCAAGCATCAAGCAGCTACACTCACTATCAGAATGCTGGTGAGAGACGATCACTTTAACCACATTAAGAAAATGATCAGGCTTGTCCTCACGCACCTAGGGTAAGCATGTCTTGTCCATAACCAAGCCCTCAGTGTCTCTCCTGTTATGGAGACGTCTGTCTTAGTGCCAGTAGAAGACGATGATAAATGGGATGTACTTGAAAGGGTTCTCACGCTGTTGTCGGAGAAGGCCGTCAACACCAATGCCACAACTTAAGTCACCAAAGTCTCTGAGGTAGCAACACATGCCCCCATGCCTGTTATTGATCAATCGCCCTAAAACCATTCTATAGAGATGGTTTTTAGGCTAACAATGGTGTTATCTAATTGTGAGTCCACGACCGAAAGCAGTGTGTAAGGTCACTAGGTGGACCAATAAGGTCCTAAGGAGCCACACGTGATTGGGCTCCCTTCAGCCCAATCGATGACACATGAGCCCAAGACCGACCTCAGATAACCAGTGGTCCCTACAGGGCCCACTAGCCAATATGCTTCAGCGGCCCATGGAGGCCCAGTTGGAAGGTACAGTTCACCGGACATAAGCTGCACCATCCCCGATGCCAGCCTCACCGCCAACACCGTAATAATCTCATTTCAAATCATCCTTGGGATAGAGAGGTTGCCATCCACTTCCCTCGCACCGAACATGACCACGCATGTTGCCAGCATCGCTGCTTTCTATGCAACAGAAGAGCCGCCCATAGCCACTTCTCAATCAGTCGATGTTGCCATCCCATCCATCTATGTGCAGACTGGTACATCAGTTACAATCTTGTCAACTACCGACTCGCCAGCCAACAACTCTTCCTCATCCACAAAGCATTGGGAGACAACTGAACTCATGGGACGGCCATTAAGCTGTCCAATCTCATGGGGAAGAATGCCGCCCATGACCCAGATCACAAGGTGGCAGCTAGTGTTTGCCGTAGCAGCCAAATGGACCAGCCCTCTCCGACCTCTAGTGGCCTGGGCTAGGACCATTATTTAGACCGAACTAGGGTTATCAGCACCAAAGGCCCCTACATAACCAAGGGTCCATCATCGATCCAATTTTACTCAGCCGATTATGGAGATACAGGACGGGTCAACACATCAGCAGCTGCTAACCTCAATTCAGCTGACTGCTGGATCACCAGTCCATAGCAAGTAAACTTAACCCACAATCGACTATATCCAAAGGGAACAAGGTATACTAATGATACTATGTACAACTACACCTACGCATATGACAATGACAGCTACAAATATTATTTAAAAAGCTATGCATATGAGAATGCATTTCTTACATCAGGACAAATGACACAATCTACGAGAAGCCCCAACGAATACTACAATGTATTATAACGTCATTCGAACATGTTATGATACATAGAGGCGATGATGCAGGGAGCTACAACATGAAGAATGTGACCAAGAACAATGGGAACAACGATGCAAATTACTCAAGGAGCATTAGGGAATACTAGTCAAGGGGCACGGGTTACTAATGTGCGTCCATGCCTTCTTTAACGTTAGTTTCTGGGTCTACCTCATTTTACTAACTGGAGTCGAGTTCCTCTCAGGACAGGTGAATTAGTAAAGATTGCACGATGAACCACCCGCGACACAAATGACTCTTATTCATGTTTATGGACAATCGATGCCATTGAATAAGCAACCAGTGCCACCCTCCTCCCCCACTCTTCCCATTTTCTTCTTCCCTTCTATGGATCTATAAGATCCTAAACCCTCCCTACTTTCAATGACAAATGTATTTTGAAGAAAATACTTCCTTTGAAAATATTTCGCACATTGGTTTTTCCTGAGCTGCCACTATCGCCTTCGGAAGTGGGCACTATCTCTGTTGCCACTGAGGGGAGGCCTTCCTGCTGCTGTCTCCTTCAATCAACCAGCCACCAACCTTTCTCTCATTCTCTCATTCCCCTTCTTTTTCTCTTTTACCACATTCCCTCGCTCAATCTTATCTCTTTATTTCTCGCCCTTTCCCTATTATGCTATCTGAAGGAAGTCTCACCTCTCTAGACACTCGAAGAGGAAATAAATATGAAGGGAGATTGAAAAAAAATGTGGGATGGTTTCTTCACAGAAACCCCACATCCTTTTATAATGCCAAGGGAACATAAGAAATCAGACTAGAGGCTTAACTACCAAATTCCAGCCATTAAAAACAAATAGATTCGAAGGAGGAGAGTAAACATAGGTTATTCAAAGCTTAAGAAGAAAGAACTGGTCTTATTTGAGTGCCAAATCCAACTGTGACTGTGGTGGCCATCCAAATAGAATGCCAACAATCTCCCTCTCAATCTTGATGGTCAGCAGGGACATTGCATAGTCCTAGCTTCCCACAAAGTTCAATGAACTTTATTCTTCCAAGAGACTTGGTCAATATGTACGCCAGCTGGTCTTATGTCACAACATAATCCAAACTGGTCTTCTTCTCTTCAAGACATGACCGGATGAAATGATACCGGGTCTCAATGTGTTTGGATCGATTATGGAACACAGGGTTCTTTGATAAGGCAACTGCTGATTTGTTGTCCACCTTCAACTTCACAGATATTGGCTCAATGCCCTTTAGCTCCCCAATGAAACGAGCCAGCCATATACTTGGACATGATGTAGTTGCAACATACTCAGCTTCGCATCATGAAAGTGCTACTATCTTCTGTTTTTTAGATCCCTAGTAAATCAGATTTGGCCCATGAAACAGTAAAATACCAGTTGTACTTTTCCTGTCTTCAGGATCTCCAGCATAATCACTATTTGAATAACCCATCAAAACATCTTCACCTCCTTTCTCATAGACCAAACCAAACTCCAAGGTTCCCTTGACATACCTAAAATTTTCTTAGCAGCTTCCATATGTTCAGTAGTTGGGTTTTCCATAAACCTGCTCAGAAAACCAACTGAGAACATAATATCAGGTCTGGTGTGGGTCAAATACCTTAGACTCCCCATCAAGCTCCTGCACTCCTTCGAATTCATTGGTGGATGAACTTCATCTTTGCTGAACTTATAGCGAGCTTCTAAAGGGATCTGAGATGGATTACAGTCCATCATGCCATGATACTCAAGCATCTTCATAGCAAACCCCTTTGACCCAACCTGATCTTCCCGACTTCCTGGGTCACCTCAATACCAAAGTATGAAGTGAGGAGTCCAATATCACTCATATCAAAATCTTCCTTCATCTAGGCCATGAAATTCTCAATGTGACTTTTCACTGGAACTGTCACCAGGAGATCATCAACCTATACACCAATTGTGTTTTGAAAATTCCCAGAGATTTTATAATAGACAGCATGTTCTTGGGAACTCCAAGAGAACCTGAGAGAGAAGAAACAAATGTCTCGTTTGGTGTACCAAGCTCTAGGTGCTTGCTTCAAGCCATAAAGAGCTTTCTTTTACTTCATCACCATATGCCATTTTCCCATATTGACATATCCTTCATGTTGCTTCACATAAACTTTATCTTCTAAGTCACCATTAAGAAATGCACACTTGCCATCTAAGTGATGAACAGGCCAACCTCCTTGTGCTGCAAGAGATATTAGGATTCAAACGGTCTCCTTGTGTACAACCAGTTGGTGGAGAGAACATCACCTAAGTGTCATTCTTCTCAATAGCTTCCATTTCTTCCTTCATAGCACGTCTCCATATTTCTAGCTTCGTAGCTTCATGATAAGCGGTAGGCTCCTCCTAAGTAAAATGTAACTCAATAGGATCAATGTCTATTTCTTCAGAATTATCATATACCTTTTCAACATTTCTAAATCTTCTTGGGGAATCTTCTTCTATGGTTGGATGACCACGGCGTAGAGAGTGATCTGGAGCTTCTTCATCAACTTTAGGCTGGTTTTCTGGCATCATATGGTCGACCTGACCATCATCCACATCAGAATGATGAGTAGAAATTGGAATTGAGAATGTACCTCCATCTTCATGATCATACTGCATCTTCCAATCTCGGCGACTATCTTCTTCAAATATAACATCTCTACTGACATAGAGCTTCTTTGTCTCACGGTCATAGAATTAATAAGCTTTAGTTCCAGTCACATTGCCAATAAAAACCATAGGTCTGCTTCTATCATCCAGTTTCTTCAATCTTTCTCCCAACGCCTTCACATAAACAAGAGAACCAAACACTCTCAAGTGCTCAATGTTTGGCTTAATCCCCGTCCAAACTTCATAAGGAGTAACCCCATTTAGACACTTAGTAGGAGAACGATTCAAAATGTAAACACATGCTTACTACGTCACCCCAAAGCTCATGAGGTAGATGCTTATTCTTCAACATGCTGCTTACCATGCACATAATAGTTTTGTTTCTTCTTTCAACCACGCCATTCTGCTGTGAAGAGTCTAGATCTGAGAGTTGTCATTTGATTCTATTTTTAACACAAAAGGATGAGAATTTGGAAGAAGTGAATTCCCCCCTTGATCAGTTCTAAGACATCTTATCTTCACGCCTTTCTCTACCTCAGCATGATCCTTGAATTTTACAAAATCTTGAAAGGTCTCAATTTTCTACATTAGAACTGAAATCCACATTAATATAGAATAATCATGAACCCACAACAAAAAATATCTTCTTCCTCCAAAAGTAGCAGGTGATATTGGTCCACATCCGTCAGCATGAACAAGCCCCATGGGTTGGCTAGCCCTGGATGATGTTGTAGGAGGAAATGGACGTCTATGTTGCTTACTAGAAACATAGTATCTACAGATATGATTTAGGAGTTCAATCTGCGGAAGCCCCTTCACAATCTCCTGCGATGATAACTTCTTCAAGGATTCAAAATTCAAATGTCCATACCTCCTATGCCATGTCTAAGCCAAATCTATCTTGTTGTATGCATCCATACAGTTTATCACAGGATTCAACTTCGGCAAGTAGAGACACTCTCTAGTCTTCTTTACCTTTACTAAGAGATGCCCTTGCTGATAATAAATAAAGAGAAAACCTGCCTCCATCATCGTCTTACATCCTTGTTCATCCAACTGTTCAAGACTCAAAATATTAGATTTTAATTTCGAAATATAGAGGATATTACCCAACTTCATTTGCCCTCCATCTTAATGCTTTAATATAATGCTTCCTCTTCCACAAACCTACGTTGTAGACCCATCTCCAAATCTTAGACAACTAGCTGCATATTCATTTAGCTCTTGGAAGAAACTTCGATCACCTGCCATATGATGACTTGTTCCGGTGTCTAGATACCACATCCCTTCTTCTAACTGCACCTCTTTAACTCTTTGGAGAAGAACATCATTAGGACCTTCAACAATCATCATAAGAAGTACTGATGGTTCCTTCTCATCAACATCAGCAGTGTTGGTCCTATTGCGTTCTATAAGCCTTAACATCGTTGAACAAAACAAAACGATACTCAGCGGAAGACTTTTGCGAATCGAACTGCATCAACAAAATCATTGAAATGAGTACCTTTCCACGGATCACATCTGTGATTTCTTGGATCTCAGCCTGAGCCAAGTCGAGCTGCTCACCTGTGCACCCTCTAGACATATCCACGCGGTCCTCCGCACGTCGGATCTCCTCCTCGTTGACGAGCCCAATTCTTTCTCCGTCGGCATTGTTGCGTCATCCCAATCACATCGTAGAGGGAGAAGGGGTGTTTGGAGAGTAGAGAAGAAGAAGGCCCTCTGAACAATTCTGGCCTTGGTGAATTCCGTTCAGGGCCTTCCCTATTTATACTAAGTGGGTATTTTTCATAAAAACTCCAAAAACTTAAGTATATCTTCCGATGTCCAAAAGCCATTTGTGTGTGACCTTCTATGCCCATGTATCAGTCTAGTTAATGACTCCAGCAGCCCAATAACCTTTATTGGCCTTCCAAATTAATTAAGTATATCATCATATAGATTAATTAATGTCCGATATTTAACCAAATCGATAGGTCAAGACTCCAGCACGTGGGGTGCCAAGCTACACCTCGTGTCCTAGAAGCTACAAAGTAGTGTGTGTCGACTCACTCATGGAACCTGTTCGTCATCCGTTACGGTGTATGTATAATCCCTCATTCACTTGATGCTCCTTAGATGACTTAGGGTATGGTCAACTGCCAAACCCTAATCAATCATCCGAGTTAGAACTGATGCATTTGGAAATCATCTGAGAACTCTTCTCTAATATTTAAGTCCCTTGGCCAAGGATTTCATAGCATCATCTTCCTTGGACTGTCACCTCTTATACTAAGGGTGGACGATACCATCTTGACCACACAATTGTCTTCGTGAACTTCTTGATGTACCCGAACTAAGACCGTTTAGAATCTAACGATTCGAGACTCGTTGGCCATAACCAAAGTACAACCGTCCATCCACAAGACGTCTTTGGTGTCTCAAGTCTAAGGACCACTTACACAACCGTGACATGAATCAACCTGATTGACAGTTCAGTATAATACCATTCAGGGATTCGTACGGATCAATTTAGTGAACTCTTTCCACTAAAGAGCACCCACTATCTATCCTTAGTGTCTCCACACTAATGGCTATAGGAAAGGCCATACTCATCATATGAGTGAGGCTAGATAGTGCTATTCTATCCGGATACTTCGATGTCCTTCTTATGTATCCTTCGAATAGGAATGTTTAGAACACATGCTTAAAGACTAGTGATCTCCGTATTACGATCTCATCATAATTCACTCAGTTTGATCATATATTCATGGACTTCATTATACGCTTCACACGTGCACCATAATGAATATGTTCTATTAATGAACATGGAACTAGATGTGGAATGTGTGATTGGCTTGCCGGCCACATTATTTCCAGCAATCTCCCACTTGGACAAAAGCCAATCACTCTTAGTGAACAAACCCTTTGTTTACGATTGATACTCAATATACGTTGAGCTAATGGCTCCGTCTATGGATCTGCCATAATGTCAGTCAATAGAACACTTCCATTATTTAATCTCCTACCAAGTATGATATTCCTAATGAAGTGAAGTGTCTTAAGAAGTTCTCCAACTTCAGATGAGCCCTTAACTCTTTCACTTGTGCAATAGCACCATTAGTGTCACACAACAATGGAGTAGGGTTTATGATCATATATGAATGCAGGGTTCGTGATGAATATTTCAATCACTCTTTCTTATTCTGGAAACATGAACTATAAAGATGTACTCCACTCTCGTCGTCAAGTTTTAAGTTGACCTAGTTGGAAACTTTCCAATAGGTTATACTTTCATACAATACAGTATAACTTTAAATGTAGACTTTGAATCTCATTGAAAACTCAATTTTATGTAGCACTAGAGTGTCAACCCATCTTCTTCATGAACTTAACATTACCTTTTGTCTTCTCCAAACATCCAATACACATATCATAATATTTTATTGTTCATAACTATTAAAGCTTAGGCCACTTTAGGCATTGCACATAGAATGATGTGCATGATTGATCTCATTATCATGACACAATGAGCCTCTCTCAGAGCTCCCCATCCCAAAACTCCTTTGGTGATGATATCTATGTTTATGGATTCAGAGAGCAGTGAGCTTATTTTCGTGCCTCTATAGATCAGTATTCTCAATACATAGGTTACTTTTCCAAAATCCTTTCATGGATAAGATATTTGACAGTCCTTCTTTTATAGAGTGTAGCGTTCCTATATCATTGTCAATTAGTAGAATGTACTCTACACAAAGAATATGATAATTATGATTGTATTTGTGCTCCCACTGGCGATCATGAATACTCGAATGGCTGGTTCTTCATTCTCAATGAAGCCATGAGATTTGATCACTCTATCAAAACTCATATTCTAACTTCAAAATACCTGCTTCAATCTAAAATTGGATTTTGGATGTATAAGTTTTAGGTTGTATCATATACACTTTCATCGATTTATTGATTCCGTAATCATAGTATACATCTATGGCGAGAACGATCCTGGTGGACTGTATCATGGCAGCTAGTGTGAACCCTTTCTCAATGAACTTTTTCCTTTGAACAGTTTCAATTTTTCCATGTGCACCTAATCTTTATTCAAAGATTACTTACTCGTAATGGGTACCATACCCTTTTGAGTGTCAACCAAGTTCAAAACTTGGTTGAGATGTTTGGAACAAATTCCAGAATCCATATGTTCTCAATCATTCCAAGAGTTCGAATAGCCTCTTCATATGTTAGAGATCACCATCTCTTAGATAGAGTATTTTAACATAACTAAAAAAAAAACATGATATCTAACATTATGATTGAGTTATCTAGTCATTTCTACTCAACATATGAATTTCTTTCAGTATACTTCTGAACAAGTTTAGGACTAACTCCTCATTCAATGAGGTTATGATATTTATGGATCTAGAATTCATTGTGAGACTACTTTTGATCCCACTATCTTCTCACAGAAGATATGTGTCTTCCAATAAGACAATCCATAGCCAACAAAAAATTTTGTTCATTAGGATGGTAAAAGTAGTATCCAAAATTTCCAATTTGGATATCCATAAATCCATATTTCATAGTCCTCAACTCCATCTTATCTGAGTCAAGCGTCATTGTATGGGCTACACTTCCCATTCATAATGTTGGGCTTCATTCTCTTTCCACGACTCTTACGGAATAGAATTCACAGATTAAATGGTTAAGAAGTTCAGCATTCATGCAATTGCAATGATTGCATGTACACATGGGTGTACTAGAAGTCTTAAAATGCTCATAATGGACTCCACTATGTCCAACACAATGTGAATCTATGTCTTTGATGAACCATTCATCTTATAAGTGGATGACTAAGTTAAGATAGGTAACATCTTCATTCATGAACTATGTGAACTCCATACTCTAGTATTATTCTCTTCGATCACATCATAAAGTTTTTTATACTCTCTCAGGTATGTGGAAACGTACATCTCCATGTATCAACTACAGCAAATCATTGACATGTTCTCCACTTCATAAGTTTGGAGGCATGGGTACTATACCCAAAAGGTACAATTAGCATTTAGGAAATGATTCGAAATTAAATGCTCTAATTATGCATCCTATGCACATTAGGTTATATACCTTTTGACAATATTATATCTGCTCATAAAGATGAGCTTTCTTCACATAGTTCTTGCTCTCCCCAGGAGCAATATCACTTTGAGATAATGGAGGATTATTCCCTTTCTATCGATGCCAAAGCAACTAACTTATTTCTTCAAATAAATGCTACAACTATTGTTCTCAGTAGTTAGGGAATATTCAAATCTGTTCATAACAGATGTGGTGTTCTTATTCATTATAGGAACATGATTATCTTCCAAAGACATCATATCTCCAAAGTAAAAATTGAGGTTCACTATCAAAATAGTGATCATCGTAACCTTTACGATACTTCGTAGCCTCAACTTCATGTTTCCTTTTTCACAACTTTCTTCCACATGTTAAGCAATTAAAACATCCATATGTTTCAACTTACTCTGCGCAATGTTAACGAGTTACTACGTATAGTTCCTCTTCTAGTGACCTTTCAGACCGTGGTATAAATATTTGTTGTTGCTTATATCCTTGTGTGATAGGGACACCTTAACATGCTTTGTTCCTTTGTACTTCTCAAAAACATGGAACACCTTCCCATTGCTTATACCAAATAAGATGTCTACGGATGTTACCTTGTTAAGGTTTACCCTTGATGTTTTTAAGCAAGCTAAGTTTGAGTCATGAAGAAATTGAATGGCAATAAATTGAATAGAGAACCATTCTCCTAATAGATTATCTCTCGTCATTTCAATCATCTTCAACATATCTTCATATGCAGAAGATCCCTCAACCATGTTAGCCTTGAATTGACTTTTGAATTGCACATCCAAATAACTCTCATATAGTGTTACATGGCCTTAGGTTCTTTGTAATCATGCTACCTCAATAGCTAACAGCTCATTGACGGTGCGTTAACATTGAACCATGTCATAGTGAACTCTTCACTTCAACCTTTTACTCGTCATCAACATTGTTTTCAAGGACATAAAATAACCTTTTAGACTTGAAGACTCTCATTAAGTCTATGAGCACATCATAATTATCGACTTGTCAATGAGTTGCATCAAACATGCAATCTAATGGGCTACTTGACGACGAGTGTTTATAGGAGATTAAGTCATTGTTTGTAAGGCCCTAGAAAGTTCCAGCGGATGTTCTATTCATCAATAAGGGCTCCCACTAAAATTTATCAATCCATATAACCCTCACTTATACGGAAGTAGAGAAACCGACATTCTCCCAGTGGGGATCAGAATCCCAAGACACATACTATGACCTGGAGTATACCCCCATCAATCATAATACATATCATTGAGCACCCATCTCCTGGGACTTGCAACCAATTGCAATATATGATCATAATTTGGTCCCCAACTCTCATGCGGCCTGAAATATACCCCCACCAACCACTGAGTTTGGTCTAAGCAATACCTTCATTACTTGAGGGAAATAGTTTTGCATGCAATCCTGAAGTATACCCCCACCAAACTACATGGTTCCTCTACCCCGGCCTTGTGTCATACACTAGTACTTAGACCCGCCTCCAAAATAAGTGAGCCTGGAGTTGACTCCACCAACCTAACTTAAAAGGGATTTGGATCCTAAGACTATAATGAAGGAGGACCACGCTTGAGTTCGTCACTCTCACGCTACGGCTCAGAGTTTAATTTTGAGGGATGTTAGGTTTGTTCTCAACTATCACGAGGAGCACTATGTGACATCTCATATCACATGTGTCTTCATCAAGGGCGTATCAATAATACATATGTGTCGTGTATGGTGTAAGGACCTGAATGTATCTTGACAATCAATCATAGTCAAATTTTAATCTCAATATATCTCTATATTGGATAACCAAAACATAGGGATCCTACATTAGGTCCATCTAAATTTTTCTCGTATCACATTCCATCCAATATTCCATAATATAATTTTGCAAATAATAATACCAATTGAATAAATGCAATATTAAAGCCAATTTATCCACAATAAATTAAAGCAATATTTAAACACATTAAAAACATTGCTCAATTTAAAAATCATGACATTCATGAAAAATAAATCAATAAACAACCACTTAAATAATTTAAAATAATTATAGGAATTTTATGAAATTTAAAAATTTAACTCTTAATTTAATTCCTTTAAATATTCCAAATATCTATGTATTCCCTATGTTAATGAATTTTATTGACATCAAACAAATTAACTTTTAATTTATTTCGATGAATAAAATCAAATACATATTATTCCTGGTTTTTCTAGAATTTATTTGATATTAAATAATTTAACTTTTTAATTATTCAACTCAAATGAAAGGAAATCAACATTTCGAATTTATATTTTTGATTTATTTGATATTGTAATTTAACATTTAATTTTTTTTGTATCAAGAAATCAATAATATAACTTTCCTGAATTTTCCAGAATTGTTTGGAATTTATTGCATGTCTAAAATAATTATTTCTAATTATTTTACATAAAATCTATATTCCACTTTTTAAGAAAATGAATATTATCAAAAAATATTACATTTCAGTAAGAAATATATGGCCTAGTGGTAGTGGCCTCCCCCAACGACAAACAAGTTAGGGGTTCAAAACCCCTGGGCGCCATCTTTGAAAAACAAAATTGATTTTTGTTTCTCCTCAGGCGCGTGCCTCGTTGGCACTCTCCATGCAAGCGGCACCTAGGTGGCACCCGCCTCGCTAGCGCGGCGCCAAGGTCGTGCCCGCCACGCTGGCATGGTTCCACGCTAGTGCCCGCCACTCCGGCGTTGCGCCTAGGTGGTGCCTGCCACGATGGCGCAAGGCCTAGGTGGCACCTACCACGCTGGCATGTTCCTAGGTGACGCCCACCACGCTGGTGCGGTCCTACGTGGCACCCATTTGAAGTGGGACACACCAAAAGCGGATAAGGTTTGACCCCTCTACGCCAAGTGACGGCCGGCGCCGGCCTTGCCGCTAGTGGATCGGGTTAAACCCGATCCAAGAGACGCGATCCACATACTGAGTCGGCATGGGCCGCCGCTAGGCTGCCGTTGAGCAGCCAGAGGCCACTACCACTGAATGGGCCTCGTTCTGAATGAATGAGGCCCCATTCAAGTTGAACAGGGCCCCCGTTCCTCCTTGAAATAGCCCGTTACGCTGAACGGGGCCCATTCCAACATGTAGATGCCTCGTTCTGCTGAACGGGGTCTGTTCCGCCATGAGGAAAACTCACGCTCCGTCAAGATGAACTGGGAAGGCCGCTCCACTCTAAACAGAGCCCGTTCAGCCACTGAACGGGCTTTGTTCAAGCTCTAGACGGCTCAAAACGGGATGGGGAACACATCCGAATGGATATGAACTAAACTAGTGCAAAAATTATCTTTTTGCACTCCGTTTTGGACAATTTTGATGTCGTTCTTCATCCAAATCAAGGCAAAACCTGGCTCTGGACCATCCTAGAAGCTACAAAGGAGTGTGTATCGACTCACTCATGGAACCAATTCGTCATCCGTTACGGTGTATGTATAATCCCTCATTCACTTGACGCTCCTTGGATGACTTAGGGTATGGTCAACTGCCAAACCCTAATCAATCATCCGAGTTAGAACTGATGCATTTGGAAATCATCAGAGAACTCTTGTCTGATATTTCTCGCATCATCTTCCTTGGACTGTCACCTCTTATACTGAGGGTGGATGATACCATCTTGACCACTCAATCGTCTTTGTGAACTTCTTGATGTACCCGAACTAAGACCGTTTAGAATCTCATGATTAGAGACTCGTTGGCCAAAGCCAAAGTACAAATGTCCATCCACAAGACGTCTTTGGTGTCTCAGGTCGAAGGACCACTTACACAACCGTGACATGAATCAACCTGATTGACAGTTCGGTATAATACCATTCAGGGATTTGTACGGATCAATTTAGTGAACTCTTTCCAGTAAAGAGCACCCACTATGTATCCTTAGTATCTCCACACTAATGGCTACTGATAACTTGCAAATTAAGAGGATTAATTGATGAATTTTACATTATTTATGTGTTTTAATGACCATATTTGCATGTTATCATATTTAAACTAAGATAAATGACTTACACTTTGATTTTACTATTATGTCTAATTTTATTATTTTTTGATGTTTTATTTAACCTCATTTCATCAAATAAATGTTTTCTATAGGGCCTTAAGTACTTGGCTAAAGGCTGGTAAGGGTTTTCCTATTTTTTTATTATTTTTTTCCATAATGTATATAATTGTCTGAGCATTCTATGGCCAAGAAATGATTTTTTTTATTTAAATAATACATATGCTATTTATTTGGCATTTGTATAATTAATATATATATATCAAGAGGCATCCACGTCATTCGTCTGAAATTCGGGCAAATAGGTGGATGTGTTATCCATACATATATTTATAAGAAAAGCATTATTAGCTCATTATGGCGTCGCAAATCGCGACGCCACAATGAGAAAATTATTAGGTGGAAAAGACAAAAAAATTGGTGTGATCGGCGAGAAAGGTATGTTTTCATTTTTTTTAATAAATACCTCGGCTATTAGCCGCGTGCATTGAATGCACGCGGCAGCCGACACGCGCTTTATATGATGATTATTTCAAAATGAATCGGTTTGCCACTTGGATTTAATGCACGCGCTAACCGACATACGTGACTCAAGATGCATGCGGCGTCAATTCGCCGTGTGCATTAAATGCACGTGGAAATCAAAGGCATGTATATTAAATAAAAGGCGGTAAACTCACCTTTTGTTTATTCTTTTATTATTTTACAGGTACTGATGAGTGAAGTGGCTTCTTTATAGCCGTTCAAAGAGACGAATCATTCTCCAATGATTGCGGGTGGCGGACGCGGACAACCACGTGTTAGAATGCGATCAAAGAAGGCGGAAAATGAGAAAAATAATGCAGACCAATCGGAAAATGCCAATTTTTGAGATATATTGAAGACAGATAAAACATCCAATGGTGGAGATTAAGCGCCAGTAAAACCTTTCTATCTTGAGATCCAGATTTCCGATTGGGCTGATGGCATGTTTATCTATTTCCCCTCTACATTCATTACGGTTGGATCTTTAAATAGAGTGTACGAAAGGGCAAAGTTCACTTTTTGAAGCTCTCCCCAAGGATTTGGCAAGGAAGTACACAGGAGTTGCTTTGAAAGTCGACAGATCTTGATCCTGCATTGAAAGTTGTAAGTTTCTGGTTTGTATTTTGAACTTCTTCTTGCACGATTCTAAAACGCCGAGGCATGGGCAAAATCTACATGCCCTAGAAGTTGTTTTTACTGAAATTAGAATTGCATTTTGAGTTTGATTCAATATCTGGTTGTTAATCTTTAGTTCTGCATCAATTTTCAACATTTCTGAATTTTCAGATTTTTTATTCAGGGTCGGATTTCACATTTTCTCGAAGTTCTTCACTGTCTCTCTCTAGGTTAATTCTTATAGTTTCTCTATCTAGATTTCAAATTTTGTTGTTTGGAAATTTAACTTAATATATAGAAACCCTAAATATAAAATTTCATCCATAAATTCATCCGCCTTGAACTCCAATTTCAAAATCCCCTTAGTGATTATTAAATTCCCAATTTTAATTCATAACAATTGTCTTAAAATTTTGTAATAATTCGGAAATTAATATTACGAATTAATCTGATCTTAAAATTGAAATTATTGTATCTTGAGATTTTTTACCAAAATATTTAAGATTAAAATTAAGTTTTTTTACTTGATTTTGATTAATTAAAAACATTATTAGGTATGATTAAGGTTACTGATTGCAAAATTAATTCATCCTTGAAAGTAATTCATTACAAATTTGATTTAAATTCTTGCTTGCTGCCTCCTTGTGGTTTGACCCCTTGTGTGCTCTATATTCTATATTTAGTGATTAAGGGTATTTACAAATTTTATTGTAAAAGCCTAAGCGCCAAATCAACGACATTTTTACACACATTTTTAGGCTTATCAATTGGGGCCGTTGCCAGGGAGGCACGGTTTGAATTTAAAATTATTCATCAGGAATCTTATGTTATAGAGTGATAAACCAATTTTTATACATTATTGAATTGAATTCAATTTTGCATTGATTTTAGGGATTTAAAACACCAAAGTGGACATTGCAAATTTATCATTTCTCTCTATCTAATATTTGGTTTTCTTTTTCATCTAAGCTGATTGTCTTACCATTTGTGTGATTGACATTGGATGAACGGTAGGAGGTCCTTAAATCCATATTTAGTGAACCTTGAGACAATCAGTAGAAGTCCTAGCCTTGACAATATTTTTGAGAGCTCCGAAGGGGAAAATCAACAAATGTGTGAGAGGATGGAGGATAACCATAATTGTAGAGCTGAACAAGGAATGAGAAGAATTCTGTAGAGAGTGAAACTTACACTAAAATTCTGCTCCTTTACCTGAAAATGTTAACTTTAGAATTGACCCAAATATGATCAATCAACTACCTACATTTTATGGACAATTCAATGAGGAGCCTTATGATTTTTTAGAAGAGTATAACCAGATATGTTTTGCTTATAGTTATGCAGGTGTTCTGCAGGAAATTCTCAAACTCAGGCTATTTCAATTCGCTTTGAAAGATAGGGCCAAAGAGTGGTTCAAATGAGTAGGTCAAGAATTTCAATCATGGAGTGAGATGCAATCTTGTTTTTTAAAGAAATTCTATTCTCATGGGAAGACCACTTCAATTAGGAAGGCTATAAGAGATTTCTATCAAGGAACTGACACCCTTGGAGAGACATGGGAAAGATTCATGTCCCTTACTAGGGAGTGCCCACATCATGGCATTCCATCTCATGAATTAGTTCACTTTTTTATGGTGGATTAAATGATCAGGAACGACACCTAGTAGATATATCTAGTGGAGGAATGTTCCTTGACACTCATGCAGATGAATCCATGAAACTTATTGGAACGTTAGTGGAAGATTGGACATATCGTCAAAGTTTTCCATACATTAACAGAAATGCAGGTCCAAAGCATGGAGGAATCATTGACCTCAAAGCAGTTGAACCGGAGATCAGAATAGATAAATTGGAAAGAGACATGAGCAAGATTAGTAAAACAATGGAGGATATGAATAATAATTTAAAATATTTTGCAGGAAACTAAGGGAAAGGCGAATGCATATGATGGCAACAAATCTTCTAACACTCGTTGTTTTTGTTATACTGAAGAAAATTATGATGAATCTTGTCCTATGGTTGAACAGGTTAACACATTTGGGAGACAAGATGCAGGACAAGCTCAATGGAATGCAAGACCTAATTTTGCCAATCAGAATTGGAGCAATGAAGGAAACAACTTCGCATCACAGCACTTTGCTACGCAGCAATATCCGCAAAATTTTCAAAATTTCTCTAAGCCTTTTTACTCTCATCCTAACAATAATAACGAACACACTAACTCAAATTTAATGGATTTTATCAGGGAAATGCAGGAAAAGAGAAAGAGCATGCATGAAGAAAGGAAGATGTTGATGCAGACTTTAGAAGAGCACAAGAGAGATTGAAATGCTCAAGCGAGGACAAGGCGCTCAAGCACAACAACCTGCCCTCATAATGAAAGGTAAATCGGAAGAAATCCTTCTAAGAGAAAGCCATCCAGGTCAACTCCCTACTAAGCCTAATATTAATCCGAAGAATATCATGTTGTGTGTAGATAGGAATTTAGAATCATCATGTTTTGTATCTTCTGAAAATATAAATGAATCTTGCATAAGTAAAAATAATGATGTTGCATCATACACTGGTTTTATGAATAATTTTTTGTACAGTTGTGAAGAAGAAATTAATAAACAAAATAATGATGAACAAGTGCATGCAATTTCAAAACTTAGAAGTGGAAATGTTTTACTAGATTCTTATGAAAAAGGTGTAGAAATGCATGAAGCTAAAGAGAAAGAAAATGAAGAGATGGAAAATAATCAACAAAATGAGGGTTGCTAGGATGAAGAAAGGCATCCAAAGTTGGCAAACCCTAATCCAGCTGATTATAGACCACCAATTTAATTTCCTAGTGCATTAAATATGACCAAGAAAATACAAGAAAATTCTGATTTGCATGAAATATTTAAAAATGCAACCATAACTATTCCTCTTACTGAGGCAATACAAAACATTCCTTCTTATGCAAAATATGTGAAGGCATTGTGCACCCCTTCTAGGAAACAGAAAAGAGTACAACTTTATAAAAATATTAGTTCAATTCTATTGAATGATATTCCTAGAAAAAGAAGAGATCCAGGGGCTCCTCTAATTAAATGTGAAATAGGATGAATAGTTTTTAGCCAATCACTTGATTCTAGTAAATCTTCTTCCTCTAATTTTGCAACTTATCAAACGAGATACATGATATTTTAATTTTGGTGGTATTTCTCTGACAGAGCTGGATGAGTTCACTATCATCTTGGCTTCCTCCCTTTTCCTCTTAGGGATGCATAAGTCATTGATATTTCATTACATTCTGAAATTGAGCTTAAACCTTTACCTTTGTCATTGAAGTATGATTATTTAGGACAATGCAATTCTTTTCTCATAATTATATCTTAATTGTTATCCGCTGAACAAGAATTACAGCTTTTAGATGTTTTATCTATTTACAAATTTGCTATATGACGGACAATAGATGATATTAAGGGCATTAGTACAAAAAATTGTGAGCATAGAATTTAATTAGAAGAAAATTGTAAAGCAACGAGACAACCCTAAAGGCGACTCAGTCCACACATGTTGGAGGTTGTTAAGAAATAAATCATGAAATGGCTGAAAGCTGATTTTATATATGCCATTTCAGATAGCCCATGGGTAAGTCCTATACATTTAGTACCTAAGAAAACAGGAATAACAGTGACAAAGGACGAAAATGGAGATGAAGTTCAAACTAGAGTGGCTTCTAGTTGGAGAGTATGCATAGACTACAGGAGCTTAACTCGGTAAGAAAGAAATATCATTATCCATTACCATTCGTTGATCAGATTCTTGAAAGACTTTCAGGTCAAAAATGTTATTGTTTTCTAGATAGATATTCAGGATATAACCAAATTGAAATTAACAAAAGTGACCAGGAAAAAACAACATTTACATGTCTAGTAGGTACTTTTGCATTTAAAAGGATGCCTTTTGGGTTGTGCAATGCAGCAGCTACTTTTCAAAGATGTATGACTGCTATGTTTTCTGATTTAGTAGGGAATTGCTTAGAAATTTTTATGGATGATTTTTCAGTCTTTGGTTCATCATTTGATAGTTGTTTATCTAATTTAACCAAGGTGTCGCAGATATATGTACGGAACAATCTGGTGTTAAGTTGGGAGAAGTCCCACTTCATGGTGGAGGAGGGAATTGTCCTAGGGCACCATATCACCAAGGATGGACTAAGGGTGGACAGGGCCAAGTTTGAGGTCATCAAGAACCTCCCCATGCCCACAACCCTAAAGCAACTTAGGGGATTTCTAGGGCATGCTAGCTTCTACATACGATTTATTAAAGATTTGGCTAAAATTTCTAAACCTTTAACTAATTTACTTTCTGAAGATACATTGTTTATTTTTAATGAAAATGCTAAAGCATCCTTCTTGCAGATTAAAGAGGCTTTAATTCAAGCACCAATCTTACAAGCTCCATATTGGATTAAACCGTTTGAAATCATGTGTGACGCCTCTAATAGTGCAGTTGGAGCTATCTTAGGACAAATAATTGAATAAAGTTTTTATTAAATGAAAAATAAACCAAGCCTATATTAATACGGTGGATTTTACTTTTGCAAGAATCTGATTTAGAAATCAAGGATAAATGTAGAATAGACAATACAGTTGCAGATCATCTTTCTAGATTATCTACATAATTATCTATGCCTATCCATTATGATTTTCCTGGTGAATATATCTTAGAAATGGAAGGTAAAAAGCTTCCATGGTATGCTCATATTGTAAATTTTCTTGTCACAGGGCTATTACCTAATGATTGGGATGTTAATGATAGAAAAACGTTTTAAAAAGATATTAATTACTACTACTATGATGAACCTGAACTTTTTAAATTAGTTGTTGACCATGTGTTTAGAAGATGTGTACCCGTGGAAGAACAATGGAGCATACTAGATGCATCCCATTCTTCTTTATATGGTGGACATTATGCTCCAAAATGAACTGCATTTAAAGTCTTCAAGAGTGGATTTATTTGGCCAAGCTTATTTTTGGATGC
Source organism: Wolffia australiana (assembly GCF_029677425.1). NCBI lineage: Eukaryota > Viridiplantae > Streptophyta > Magnoliopsida > Alismatales > Araceae > Wolffia > Wolffia australiana. Next base: position 8,882,383 of record NC_135847.1, read on the forward strand.
TTTTAAGTTCTGGTCTAGTTGTTTAAAGTGTCAAGCTTTGCCAACTATCAAAAATAATGATAGAATGCCACTACAGCCCATAATTGAAGTGGAAATCTTTGATCTATGGGGGATTGATTTTATGGGACCATTCCCAAATTCAGATGGACATGAGTACATCTTTATTTGAGTAGATTATCTTTCCAAATGGGTTGAAGCAATCCCCACTAGGTCAAATGATCATAAAGTAGTCCTTAAATTCATTCAAGAACATATTTTGCAGGTTTGGTTGACCCAGAGCAATTATTAGCGATGGAAGAAGTCATTTCAATAATTCTCAATTTAGGACCGTGCTAAAGAAATATGGGGTTCAACATAATATTACTACCCCATATCATGCACAAGCCAATGGTCAAATTCAGAATTCAAATAGAGAGATTAAGAAAATTATTAAAAAGATTAATCGGCCTGATGGGAAAGATTGGTCAAGTAGGTTATATGATGCACTTTTGGCATATAGAAATGCTTAAAAAACACCCTTAGGGATGTCTCCTTATAGGGTTGTTTTCGGTAAAGCATGTCATCTTCCAATGGAAATAGAACATAGAGCTCATTGGGCTATTAAAAAACTTAATCTCTCTTTAGATGCAGCAGGAAAACAACATTTATTGCAGATGCATGAACTCTAGGAGCTGAGGAATGAAGCTTATGAACATTCAAGAATTTATAAAGCCAGGACGAAGCATTTTCATGATAAGAACATTATCCGTAAACATTTTTAGAAACATCAAAAGGTATGGCTTTATAATTCAAGGTTGAAAATTTTTCCAGGGAAGTTAAAATCAAGATGGGATCGTTGGTTCGTCTTCTTTGTTATAAAGATCCTCTACTCCTAAGGGATGCGTTTTGAGTATACATTTACCTTCAGCATCTATTTTGGAAAAACTGTTTTTTTGCTTTCCTTCTAGGATGCTTTGAAGGTCTATTGATATTCATCTGAGAATTTTCATCCCCTATTTTCAAATCCACTATTCCTCTTTCAAAGTGAAGAACTGTCCTAGGTGTTAATAAAAATGGTCGACCTAGGATAATTGGAACTAGGCTTAGAGTTTCCTTAACATTCACTTTAGTTACAATAAAATCATTAAGGAGGCTACATTGTTTTACTTTAATCACCATGTCCTCTAATAATCTTGAAGGCCTCCTAAGTGATCCATCAGCTAATAATAAGTCCATGTAGGTGTCTTTTAACTCCCCAGTTTTATATTCATCAAAGACGGCTTTAGGTGTAATGATAATACTAGTTCCGATATCTAAGAGTATTCTAGTAAATCTCCGTCCTCTAATTTCACAACTTATCAAATGAGATACATGATATTTTAATTTTGGTGGTATTTCTCTGACAAAGCAGGATGAGCTCACTATCATCTTTGCTTCCTCCCTTTTCCTCTTAGGGATGCATAAGTCATTGATATATTTTTTGAAAAAGGGTGAGCTATCTATCATAACTTTCACACAGATTTTTATGATGGCATCATGAAAGTTATCAGTGATTTGTTTATCATATTCTTGAATGGTCTTAGGTATTTTAAGAGCAGTGGGATACAGGACAGGTGAGGAAGACGGATCTAAGAGGGCTTTACATGGTCTAGGTTCTTCCTCATCTACCCTTTCATCTCCTCTATCTTTCTTTGGATCCTGAAGTTCTTTGTCATTTCTCAATTGAGAAATGGATTAAATATCTTCTTGATCCACCTTTATGTTTTCTATTTCTAAATCATGAACTTCACTATCAACAACACAAATATTTATAGGATTAATGCAAGGTTGTGTTGAGAAATGACCTGAGTGGGAGTTTGAGTCAACTCCCTTACCTCCGATTTTGCCTTGGTTCTTGTGAAGAGTGCCCACCAGATTCCCCATGGTGGCTTTAATTTGTAGCTCCATCATCTTCTCTAATCCCTGAATCATGGAACTCATTTTATCTAGAGAGTCACTTGTACCATGTTTGTTTGTTGCTTGCGCATTTGGTGCTTGATAAGGAGATTCTTGAAAGTTAGGCTGTGGGGGCCTAGCGTAGGGAAGACCATGCTGGATAGGTGGTCGAGCTTGAAATGTGGGCTTGGTGGATTAGTTGAAGACAGGTCTTTGATGAAAGGCTTTAGAGTTTCGTTGCTCATTCCATGGTTGTTGATTAGAGTAGATCACCTGTACTTGTTCCTCCTCCTGGCATGCTCCATCCTCATGATCTTTTCTGCCACACATTGAACAAATCTTTGCCAGGACTAATGGTGAGTTATTCTGCACTAGTCCTTTTACTATGGTGGTTAGCTCTTTTAATTGCTCTTGGACCCCCATATCATCTCTTCCGTGAGTAGTTGATACATTTCTCCTCATTTATCTTCCATTATTGCTTGCATTAATTTTTTGCAAGTCAATCTCCGCAATCCTTTCAATAATTTCCATCACTTCATCCTCATAGGCATTATAAAAGTATCCTCCAGCCGATTGATCTACTTTAAATTGGTTCTCCTCACTCAGCCCTTCATAGAAAATTTTAGCTAACTTGGACTTTGTGATGTCATGGTGAGGACATTCTCTACATAAATCATTGAACCTCTCCCAAGCTTCACTAAAATTTTCATCTTTGTGTTGACAAAAGTTCTCAATCTCTCTAATGCATGATTTAGTTCTAGAGTGAGGGAAGAATTTAAGTAAAAATTTACTTTCAATTTCTTCCCAACTGGACAAGGTTACTCCCAATTTTATATACCAATCCTTTGCTTTGTCCTCTAGAACATGATGAAAATAAAACATCGTAACATGATCGGTTGAAATTCCAGGCATGCATTGAGATGAGCAAATCATGGTATAATTGTCTAAGAAATAATAAGGATTTTCATGGTAATTTCCAAAAAATTTAGGAAGGTGAGTAAGCAACGTGTTATCAACTTTGAATCTAACTCCATTTGGAAGATTTAAAGCAATAGATGTAGATTTTTTGACAGCCCTTGGACTTACCTTCTCTAGCAGAGTTTTTCTTTGAGGATTGAGAGGTAATTGGAACCTATGCTGATCTTGGCGATTTCCCTCCATCCTTTTGTTGTGGCTTTTGGCAAATTCTTCGTTTAGATTGTTCTCTTCTTTGTCTTGTGTCCTAAAAGTCTTCTTTTGGGATCTAGCTAACACCAAAAACTCAAAAGGAAAGATGAGATTATACTTGTTAAGGGTAAAGTTACCCTTAACAAGAAAGATAGTAAAACCAATTGAAACTCAATCCAACAAATTACGCGTTGCTCCGCGGCAACGGTGCCATTTGATTGGTCCAAACTAAGGGGTAAAATTTGATCTGAAGTTGTTTATAAGGATAGTTAAGTACCAATCAACAATTTTATTTCCTTACTAGTAGTATTTTAGTAAGAGTCGATCCCTTAGGGAGCTAGGTAGCTAGTTAGGATGAATTTCAATCAGTATTGCAAGTTCAAGATTCATATAAACCTTTTTTGTAATGTTTTTAGTGATTAGGAAGGTTAATGTTCAATTAATAAGGATGATATGAATTTTACCAAGTGTGAAAAAAATTTCGTAGAAAGCCTAGATTGAGAATGATTTTTGAGAATTTTTTCAGAATTGTTTATCGTCTCTAGAGAGAGATAAGAAATTCTGAATTTAATTGAGTGAGAAAAGGAGAGGAAGAGAGAGGTAGCGCACAAGCTTGGGCGCTTCCGCCGCTGTTTGTGGGCTGGGCTTCGCCGCTCCGTCGCTGGTCGCGCGAGCGGAGGTCCTCTCTCGTGCGGTGGACCAAAACAACGATATCTGGAGTTCCAGATATCGGTTTGACACGCGTGAGTAGGCGTTGGAAAGCTTGAGACATTAGCTATGTGCCTAAGGATAGCAAGAAGCTTAAGAGAATTCTAAATGGAGATAGGGTGAGAGGAAGCACGTAAACTTTTTGTCACATTCCAAAGGGCCCAAGGTTGTTGCTCCAGCTCCCTACCAACTGGCTTCAAGATCCAGGACACTTCTAGAAGACTCCTTGCACCTTCTGAATGAAGCTGGACCCAGGAAAAGGCTCAAGAAAGAAGGAAAGTGAACAAAGCAATACTCAATTCTTGGATGCCCTCAAGGAGGGTGAGGGGGTCCCTTTTATAGGGGTACATGTGTTAGTTTCCACCATTCTTGGTGGTTGGATTATAGATGAACGTCCATGATTGAGTTCTTGAGGCATCAATCCAGGTGATCAGACCCCAACCAACCAGATTCTTTCCCCCCAGGTCGAATTTGGAGGGAAAAGAACAAGTTGGTTAGAGTTAGTTACAAGTCATCTCTAGCCGTTGGATTTGGGCTGGAATGGATGGGTGGATGCGTTCCACCTCATGGATCCTAGGCTGGATCTCAACCCTGGGCTCTCCTCCAACCAGGATCTGCCAGCTGGAGTCACCCTCATGTGCCGTGATCAACCTGGAAGCCTCCAAGGACGTTCTAGAAGGTCTCCTTCAAGCTCCTTTATACCAAGCCTATCGATTGAGTCAATTCCGCTGGTTAGCATGCATCTTTTTCTTGATTGCTCCTTTTGACTTGAAATTTTGTCCCAAGCCTCAAGACTTCTGTCTTGTCTTCCCCATAAAATTTTGTAATTTTATGACCATCAAAAGTCAACCTTGACCGGAAGAGTCAACACACTAGGGAATTCGTTAGATTCATATCCCACTTGACTCAATGAGTCAAGTGGGGGTTAGAAATATCCCTCAAATCCTCTTATAAGTAAATCCCAAACTGTGTAACTTGTGAAATGCATGTCAAAGAATTGATGGAAACATTAATTAAGTACAAAATGTAAGCTTTTTAATCTTTAGGAAAGTGAAAAGGCATGATCTCATTACTATGCAAAATAAGCATTTTTGGCAATGTTGTACTTACTTTTAGGAGATTTAAGATGAATAATGCATGGAAATGACTACCCTTATTTGAGTTTATCACGGAGAATGTCTAGCTTTTATCGTATAGTAGGCGGAAACTTAGAGGAGAATTTCTAACATAAAGTAGCCGCTACTCGGGAAGGAGTGACCTTGATATGAGAGGGGAGGTCCACCACTTGAACACTGTAGTGAGGAACCTTTTTGGATCATAGTGTAATATCTGGAGAGAAGTACATCTTTCTATCTCATTTCATTAGCTCTACCCAAAACTAAGAGGGATGGCACCCATATTCCTGACAAAGTGGAATCCAAATTGTCGAGGGGAGTTCTGTTTGAACATGTTATTGATAATTCTAACACTTCATAGATGAATGAGTATTGATGGATGAAAAAGTCAGCTAAAGAAATGATGGTACATTGCTAAGGGACTAGCAGTGATTTAACTGGGGGGTATGATAACTTGCAAATTAACATGATTAATTGATAAATTTTACATTATATTTATGTGTTTTAATGACCATATTTGCATGTTATCATATTAAAATGAAGATAAATGACTTACACTTTGATTTTACTGTTATTTCAAATTTGTATCATTTTTAATATATTTTATTTCACCTCATTTCATTAAAGAAATATTTTTTTCAGGGCTTTAAATACTTGGCTAAAGACTGGTAAGGGTTTTCCTATTTTTTAGAATTCTTTCCTTATTTTTTATATAATTTTCTGACCATTCTATGTCCAATAAATGAATTTTTTAATTTAAATAACACATATGCTATTTATTTGGCAATTTTATAATTATATATATATACATATATATATATATATATGAAGGGGCATCCGCGTCATTTGCCCGAAATTTGGGCAAATACGTGGATGCGTTATATATATATATATTAATAAGAAGAGCATTATTACTTCATTATGGCATCGCAAATCGCAATGCCATAATGAGAAAAAAATTAGGTGGAAAAGATAAAAAGTCGGCGTGATCGGCGAGAAAGATATGTTTTCATTTTTGTAATAAATACCTCGGCTATTAGCCGCGTGCATTGAATGCACGTGACTCAAGATGCATGCGGCGTCAATGCGCCGCGTTTATTAAATGCATGCGGAAATAAAGGGTGTATATTAAATAAAAGGCCGTAAACTCACCTTTTTTTATTCTTTTATTATTTTGTAGGCATTGACGAGTGAGATGACTTCTTTATAGCCGTTCAAAGAGACGAATCATTCTCCAATGATTGCGGGCGGCGGACGCGGACAACCACGTGTCAGAATGCGATCGAAGAAGGCGGAAAATGATAAAAATAATGCCAACCAATCGAAAAATGCCAATTTTTGAGATATATTGAAGAGAGATAAAAGATCCAACGGTGGAGATTAAGCGCCAGTAAAACCTTGCTAGCTTGAGATCTAGATGTCCGATTGGGCTGAAATTTTGAGGGTGTGTTTGTCTATTTCCCCTCTACATGCATTACGGTTGGATCTTTAAATAGAGTCTACAAAAGGGCAAAATCCACTTTTTGAAGCTCTCCCCAAGGATTTGGCAAGGAAGGACACAGGAGTTGCTTTGAAAGTAGATAGATCTTGATCCTGCATTGAAAGTTGTAAGTTTCTGGTTTGTATTTTGAACTTCTTCTTGAACGATTCTAAAACGCCGAGGCATGGGCAAAATGTACATGCACTAGAAGTTGTTTTTCAAGATCTGATTGTTAATCTTTAGTTCTGCATCAATTTTCAACATTTCTGAATTTTCAGATTTTTTATTTAGGGTCGGATTTCACATTTTCTCGAAGTTCTTCACTGTCTCTCTCTAGGTTAATTCTTATAGTTTCTCTATCTAGATTTCAAATTTTGTTGTTTGGAAATTTAACTTAATATATAGAAACCCTAAATATAAAATTTCATCCATAAATTCATCCGCCTTGAACTCCAATTTCAAAATCCCCTTAGTGATTATTAAATTCCCAATTTTAATTCATAACAATTGTCTTAAAATTTTGTAATAATTCGGAAATTAATATTCCGAATTAATCTGATCTTATAATTGAAATTATTGTATCTTGAGATTTTTGACGAAAATATTTAAAATTAAAATTAAGTTTTTTTACTTGATTTTGATTAATTAAAAACATTGTTAAGTATAATTAAGGTTTATTAATTGCAAAATTAATTCATCCTTGAATTAATTCATTACAAATTGGATTAAAATTCTTTCTTGCTGCTTCCCTGTGGTTCGACCCCTTGCGTGCTCTATATTCTATATTTAGTGATTAAGGGTATTTAAAAATTTTATTGTAAAAGTCTAAACGCCAAATCAACGACATTTTTACATGCATTTTTAGGATTATCAGCTACGGGAACGGCCGTACTCATCATATGAGTGATGCTAGATAGTGCTATTCTATCCAGATACTTCTATGTCCTTCTCTCGTATCCTTTGAATAGGAATGTTTAGATCACATGCTTAAAGACCAGTGATCTCCGTACTACGATCTCATCATAATTCACTAAGTCCGATCATGTATTCATGGACTTCATTATACGCATCACATGTGCACTATAATGAATATGTCCTATTAATGAACATGGAACTAGATGTGGGATGTGTGACTGGTTTGCCGACCACATATATTTTCGTCAGGTTCTCTCCTCCTTATCTTTACGACATTCATAAGCAAAATGTCCAAGTTTTTTACAATTGTTACATCTTACATTGGACTTGTTGTGGGTCTTCTCTTCGTCATGGTTATCAGAACAACTTCCACCATATCTTGTTCCTCTGCTTTTGCCACGGCCTCATCCAAGACCATGACCCTCTTCCACGAGAGCTTTCGCCACCGTACTACTTGATTTTGCCCATTGCTTTGGCCAAAATAACCTGATCATCTCTTTTTACTCAACGATCCTTCATCTTGTCCTCATGGAGCTTGAGAGATCCAACAGCTTCATCTAATGTCGTCGTATTGATATCGCTGAATTGCTTGATTGTTGTTGTAACATCAAACTTAGCAGGCATAGCACGGAGGAATTGGGCTACAATAACCTTTTCTTCAATGAATTTGCCAAGGCTTCCCATCTCAGTGACAACTGTAGAGAGCTTCCGTGCATAGTCAGTCACAATCTCGTCATCACTCGTCATGAGTGTCTCAAATTTCTTCCTTAGGGGATGAATCTTTGCTTTATCACTCGATCAAAATTTCAAAGTCCATGGGCAAAATTTCCCACGTCCCCTTTGCGCTTTTATAGATGTCAAGCTGCTTGGTGTTTCTCTCTGAGATTGCAACAAGCATGGTAGACAAAGCTTGTCGATCTTTTGTCCTTGACACTACTCCAATGTCAACAGCATCCCAAAGTCCATGTGCCTCCAAAAGAACTTTCATTCTCATTGGCCAATACGAGTAGTTAGTTTTCGAAAGCATAGGGAAACTGTTACCCAATTTGACTAGAGACTTGGCGGCCATCGCAAGTCATGGTTTTCCCTCTGTATGTGATGCATCATCAACTTGAGACGAAGCTTGACGCCTCTTTGGCAGCATGATAGTTTCTCCCTTCTCCTTCTTGGATCAATAACAGGACTCTTATACCAATTGAAAGAAGTCTCACCTCTCTAGACAACGTGGGATAGTTTCTTCACAAAAACCCCACATCCTTTTATAATGCCAAGGGAACATAAGAAATCGGACTGGAGGCTTAAGTGCCAAATTCCAGCCAACAAAAACAACTAGATTCAAAGGAGGAGAGTAAACATATGTTGGTAAAAGCTTAAGAAGAAAGAACTGGTCTTATTGGAGCGTCGAATCCAATAGTGACCGTGCTGGCCATCCAGATAGAATGCCAACACTATCCTTCCCTTTTCTCTCTCCCGTTCCATCTCTACTTTGATCAAGGACTCTCCATCTCTCTCTCTGTTGGACGCTCCAGATAGAAATTCTATCTATCTTTCTGCCGCTCCCTCTCTTGTCCGTCTTCTCTCCCCACTCTCTTTTTATCGTTATTTTCCTTCTCAATCACCCGATATCTTTCCCTCTCTCCATCATTCTTTTTATCTCTATCGAACCCTCTCCCTCCCTGTAGTGCTCTCTCTCTCTCCGTTCTGTCTCTCAAACGTGTTCTTTCTCCCTAACGCTCCCACTCTATCTCTCGTCTACATCTTTCTCTTTCTCTCTTCTCCACACTCTCTCTTTCTTGCATTTTCTCTCACTATCTCTTCCTCTTTCTATGATGCTTTCTCTCTCACCATCTCTCTCTCTCACTTCTATGTTCTGTCTGCATTCTCTCCCAGTCTCTTTTGCTGAGTTCCATCTCGTGAGCTCTCTCTTAGTCTAATGCATTCTCTCTTGCCATTGCTTTCTCTCTCCACTGCATTCTCTCTCGCTCTCTCTTTCTCTCTCTTTGCTGCATTCTCCCTCCCATCTCTGGGTGTCTCTTGCCCTCTCTATATATTTTTCACTCTTGCTTGCCATCTCTCTCGCTCTTTCTCTATGTGTTCTCTCTCGCCATCTCTCTCTTCTGCCGCATTCTCTCTCGCCATCTCTCTCTCTCTGTTGCGTCTTCTCTCACCATCTTTCTCTTTCTGCTGCGTTCTCTCTCACCATTGTTGGAACCTAGCTCTCTCACTTCGGCAACTCACATAGAGAAGGGAAGGACATGCACTCACTCTCTTGATCTGACGGATAGAAAAAAGATTTAAGTTCTCACTCTCTTGATCTCACGCAGAGAAACAAGATTTACCTTCTCACTCTCTTGATCTCACAAAGAGAAACAAGATTTGAGTTCTCGCTCTCTTGATCTAACAAAGAGAAACAATAAGAAGGAACATTTTGAGAGAGGAAGGAACCTTGATACACTCAGCATACTACAACAATGAAAACTCCTACATATTTTTAGGCACACCCCCATAATTGCTTTCTGACTTAAACAAACCTTGACCACACACCTGTCTATGTGCGTGGTCTTCAAAGACACCAATCTTTAGCTCCTCAAAATCAGCTCCTGCCTCCACATCTCCTTATGCCATGCTGCCTTGGTTATTTTTTGAATTATTCAAACATACTGACTCCTTAACTAACTTAGTCATGATTAACTGTCCAACAACCATCTCTCTCTTTCCGATGCATTCTCTCTCGCCATCTCTCTCGCTATCTCTCTCTCTCTCTCTCTACATTCTCTCTTGCTCTCTTTGCTGTGTTCTCTCTTGTCATCTCTATCTCTATCGCACACTGTCTTTCGTTTCTTTCTCTTTACTGTGTTTTCTGTCTTTTTTTCTCCGTCTGAAATAGTTCTCTCTCGGGTCAGTCTCTTCCTGGTCGATCCACCCCATTTATTGAACCAGTCAATGGTCAACTAATGGACAAGTCAAAGGTCACTCAACAACAATTAAACAGTAAACTTAAGGATGACTCAACAATAATCTGAAATCTCCATCAACCGACTCCCACTGCTCCTTGACAATAATTCGTCAACATGCATCTGCGAGGCTGTCCTGCATCACACACATGATGGGAACTTGTACTGTCATTTCTTTTTAGGACAAGGAGTGAGAGAGCTTTCCTAAGCAAGTTTGGGGGTTTCATGTCTGGCACCCTACTATTATCACTCTGTTCCCACTACCATTATTGTTCCATCTCTTCTTAGGTCCCATAATATGAAACACCTATTTTTCCAAAATGAGATTGCTATATAATGCTAGCACCCAATTACTGCTCTTTGGCAGCCAATCTTTCAATCCCCTACTCCAGTGACACTGTTAGAGTGTTTTGACAAGAGCTTTACCTCATCATTACCAAAGCTCACTTATTATGGGAGATATGAAAAGGAAAAATGTCCTCATGTTTTGTAGGGTCCATCATAAGTGCGCAAGATATTATGTGAGACTTCAAGCAATGGGTACGGTGAACCCATCAGTTAGTCCTGCCTATGGTGTGACATTCACTATTGAAGTTCAAGGTCTGCTACAACTAGAGTATCCAAGTTCCTTTGATACGCATAACGATGCACCCCAAATTGTCTATTGGCACCCACCACCTATGGGATCTCGCGAGACCAATATAAATGGTCCAGCTAGAGGAAACTTGGGCCTTGCTGGTGGAAGCAGTATCATTTGAAATTACCTAAGGAGTATCATTTGTTTTTTTCCATTTCTATGCTGATCTATCTAATACTATGACTAAGTCTATGATGGTACTTGATGGCTTGATCCTCTATGAGTAGAAAAACATGCACGTCATGAATATAGAAGTGGACTCACATGTGTTAGTTGATTTTCTCCATTTAGTTTCATGAACACAACGACATTTACACTTTGTATACATGACATTATAAGGTGTCGAGCGCACCTTACTAGTTTTCTCCACCAGCTAGGATAGGGAATGCACTTGCCAGCAAATGCACTTGCCAACCATCTAGTATAATCTCACACCCCTTCCCTCTACCTTACTCAGCAGGACCTTCCTCGAGATCTGTCTAGAAGCTCTCCCATCATGTGGCTTGGCATGTCCACAGGGAAGATGTCGACATTCGATATCGGATCTCAGTTGCTACAATGCCGATATCCGATATCGGTATCCGTCCCGATGTCATCATCTGCCTCCGTCTCACAGGGAAGATGACGATATCGGATATCCCATACGGAAGTTCAGGGTTTTCTGAACGATTCGAATGCGCCACCATGTTTGGGCCTTGTCCATTGTTATCTTTCATTATTTTGGGAGTGATGTATGTTGAAGGGGAAATCTCATCTCGCGATGGGCTTCCCCTATGTTGGCCCACTTGGGCATGTTCCCTCCCCTATATAAAGAGATGGCATGCCCAAGCATGCCTTAGACTGTATTTGAAAATTGAAAAGTTTATCTTCTTTTAGAGTTTTCTCTTTTCCCCTCCTAGAGAGTAGCTGTTGTTAGTTTCTATATCTAGATCGAGACAAGATCATGGCTCATCGCCGCACGTGCCAGATTCACCACATCGATACCACTCCGTTGAAGAAGTGTCGACAACGACTCTCCCACGTAATTTCTCTCTCGAGTTCTTGGATCAGTTGAAGAATGCAATTCGTCCTCTTCACCAGCCATCAACAATCGTTCCTTGGGTTTCCCTCTGACACACCGCACCTTGGATCTTTGAGCTCGTCATTGCCATCGTGTGTAACGCCCAATAACCCCTTATTTGGTCGGTTACACCACCATGAAGTGTTCAAGGCGACCTCCTCTTCACCACACCGGTGACGACCTCTTTGCCACACCCCAACCGTGCCAGTGCTCTGCCATCTCCGCCGAACCTGCGTGTCGTGCCCCCACACCCACATAGCTGTGCGCTTGACCCTCTAGTGTGGCCCCTTCCATGCGCCAACGTATTGTGTTGGCCTTCAGCCAGAGTGCCTATGAACTGCCCAACCCTATTGACTGTGCTCTCATGCCTCGTCTCTGCCAGTCCGGTCGTTGTTGCACATTCATTGAACAAATCCATCTTTGAGGACGTGGTCTTGTGGACATCTTGTGGACACTACATATCAGACATCCCTTGCCTGTTGGACTTCGGATCTACATCCAATCTAGGTACCATTATTCCCCACCTTTTTCAGTGTTATTACCTTTGTAGTGTTGTCTTCCGCTATCTGTTCTCTTTGTCAGTTTTGAAATATGATTCATAGGATAGCCACTTTCGTCAAGACCTAGGGTGATCCTTGTGGTTTATGGTCTGAATTATTTGATCGAGAGAGTCGTAGATGCTTTTGGGCCATTGTGTCTCTGTCGCTTTTCTAGTGATCATCACAGGACGTTGGGAGTCTGAGCGTGATGATCCTCTTTTGGGAAGTCAACTAAACGGTACTTCTAAATCAGCAAACTGCATCTAATTCTCATTGAGAGTTATTTCTAAATGTGCATCCATACCTTCCTATGCACATACTCTTTTTCCTATGTTGTAACGGGTGTCGTTTGATCCCGACGTCTATGTGTTACATCATCATGTGTGAAACGAAGCTTCAAAATATCCAAGTATAATCAACTATATTTATTTCTGGAAACTAGATTTTTAAGTTTACAAAAAATTATGAATATACTGCTAGATAAATCAAACAAAATAAAATTGAAATTAAATAAGCAAAAAATTTAAACATACAATATCTGGTAAGCCATAAAATATTGAAAACAATCTGCATAACTCAAAACATTATTGTAGACATAAATATATTTGGTTCATGTTTGCAATTATCATATACCCAATAAAAATATATATATAAATTTAACATACTATTTAAAAATTACCGTCCTTTCAATGTAAAGTAGTCACTTCATTGCAGCATTTTCAAATAAATATTTTAATGGTCAAAAGTTTTCTAACTCCTTTTCCTACCAACTTGTATACGCTTAAAAGGTGGATAAAGGCAAATCCAGAATAAACACCAATGATGTATGGCAGTTTTGGTGGAAACCACGATAGGAATCCTTCAACATGATAAAGAGAGGATATAACGAGGAGAATCTCCTCACTTGTCAATGTCACCCTCTAAAGAAAGTTACACATATAGTTAGACATTATAGCATAAAGATATATGAAAGAGGGTATGAAATAAAAATATCCAACAAATAGAACTCAAGGACCCTTAAATAATTTTATTAATGAGACAACTAAGTATCAAAACTAAAAAAGTGATCTAAAATCCTCTCAATGAATATGATCTGAACTAACTTTAAAACACTAATAAAACTAACTAATAACTTTTAACAAAGAAGAAAAACACTAATAAAACTAACTTTAAAATTCAATTAATCATCACTTGATCCCTTAATAATTTTTTTTTATATTTAAAATGTACACGTCTTAGAGTCATTTATGTGTCATTTTATTAAACATATCTCTATTTTGCTATATATTTACATTTCGTACATTTATTCTAGAAAATCTTAAAATCTTCATTCCTTTTTACTACAGTTCTACTGAATTCATGAAGGCCATGTTTATCTCAATTAGAATATGTTATTGAATTACTATATCTAATGGCAATAATTATTGCACAAGTCATATTGCATATTTTAGCATCAAGTAAAAAAGGGCATTAAATAGAAAAAGAGAAGAATAAAAAATGGGGTTTTTGTGAATTGCTGATGGAGGGCAGTGGCAATGCTCAAGCCAACTGCATGTTAGCAAGCACACAACTCTAAACCTGGCCAGTAGTTGGCAAGAGTCATTGCGCATGTAGCCTCCAATCGCCTCCACAAATAGAGGTCCCATATGAGGCCCACAAAAATGCCTCACAAGGTCAGCACAAAGGCTCGTGCACCTATGGGAAATATGGTAAGTTAATAAAAAAGTTAATGAAAGATGGCATGTATGTAATATTTCTAATTTTGATTATTCTGATATGGAATTGTGAATAAAAGTTTTTTAAAACTTCATACCAGGCAGAGTCATCTATGAGAAATGGTGATCATGAGCCATGAGCCTCGCCTTAATCAAATAATAAAGAAGTCATGATCCTGTTTCGAGTTGACCACGCCCAAAGCCTAGATCATAGCGGGCCCCTTTCAGCAAAACAACCATGATCTCATCCATCTGAACTTCTCATGGAAGATTGGACGTTGAGATCTTTTTTGTACAATTCAATACTTTTTTATGTTTGGATATCTGATTGGCAATGGCATATGACGTAGATGACAGGGCCACCCACTTAGCAAATCAGAGCATGAGTCAATGATGGGGTTGGTGGCGAGGCTAACAGTGTGACAAAGAGGGATACAGCATTAAGAATGTATCTACGAATATGATTCAATCGCAACCACAAAACCCATACGAGGGTGATTTGACAGAGGTTGGAAGACTCGTCCTCCTTCACCCTCAGCTGCTGTTCTCATTAACCGTCCAATGGATGCTAGCAACAAGGGACTATAGTCCAATCGAACTGCTCCCAGAGAGCCGTTGGATCAGGTCTGACCCTTTGAAGGGTTGAGAGAAGTTCTCTTCACCCTTAAAATGGAGATTTGAAAAGGTCCTAGTACCCACCTTTTGTCGCAAGAAGGAAGTACACCGGCGGATGACCCTTTTAGAGTATAAAGTACTTGTTGGGGTTGTAACAGCTCTGCAATCACACAGGACGGTCAATGAGATTTGGAGAAGGGCTAGAAATAGAGAAATACTCAGCCGTAAGTATGATAACGAAGGGGGAAACTGCACACCGAGGCTAGGGGGTGGTGATTGACATCCCCAACCCCATTATTTGATTTGGGGTGGATTAGGTTTGATGTGAAGCTAATCTGAATGAGAGTTCATGTATAAGTATAATTGAATTGATAGTTTGAGCTTGATCTGAATGAAATTTATATTTCACTCCGTTCCTGCCTTTCATCCTCATTGAGGCATTCTATCAAGGACCTACAACAAACACCCAATTTTCTTACGATTTAATTTTATTAAAAAACCCTTAAATATTTCTTAAACATATTTGCTTGAAAAATTTTTATTATTATCTGGCTAAGGTAATCATAAATATCAAAGGCCTAAAATTCCAACTAAAACTCATCTACTAATCCTCTTAATTCTTCAACTTATTCTCTCTCTCTCTCTATCTATCTAGCTATGTGGACTATCTTAAATATTATTCCTATCTAACTACATAATTCTATGTTATTCCTAAACTACTTGATAATAATATTCATAATTCTATGTTATTCCTAAACTACTTGATAATAACTACTTGATAACTACATAATTCTATGAAATAGATGATTCCTAAACTACTTGATATCTATGTTATTCTAAAAATCTAAGCATGCATGTATATGTAATAATATATATATTTCTAGCCAGTAATCCATGATTCAACTTATAATAGCATCTTCATGCTATCATAAGTGGCACTTTCTCTCTCTCATTCATTCTCCTTCTTACCTCTTACTTGACTAAATACTTCCACCAGTTAACTTTTTACATCATATTACCACAAAAATCTTACTCATTGTCTAACTAATATCCTAATATCTATCATCATTGTGTCCACCTTCTATTTTGCACATGGCTTACTATTATTTTAATCAATAACTTCCTTTCTTGTTTTAAGTGTATTTTACTGTTCTAATTTTCTCATTATCTTCTCTACTTATTGCACTGCCTACATTTACACCACCCATAACTTTAATACCATTAATCCATTTTCAATCATTCTTTCTTACAACTAGTATCAATAAAAATATGAAAATATTATCTTATATTCTCTCCTTCTATACTTCAATCTCACATCATTACTATTCATCACTATTAAATACTATTTTAATTCTCTAATCTATTAGATACTAACTCTCATGTACTTGTCTTCAGCTATATTCACTTTTGTTATTATTATTTTGTTATTATTGTTATTATTTATCCTCAGAGAATGAAGCAACTATTAAATTCACATCTAACAGACTGTCCCCACAATGACGAGTTTACTGAGTTTTTTTATTAAATTTATTTTATACAGGCAAGTTCAAATTACAACCACACTATATTTAAATATGTCATTTGCCTATCAGCATCCCTTCTTTCCTACTGGCCAGCTGATAAGGCAGCAAGTTGCCAAAGGTTGTGCTTCAAAGGTTTTGGACCTACCCTTGGTAAAACCACAGAAATGAATATTTGGATGGTATAAATACAGAGTTCATTGAATAGTTTTAACTTAAAGATTTCAAGTTTATCTAACAGATTTCAGACATATCATTTGGAAATGGGACTTTTTTAGCTGTTTATTGAAGTTTATTTTCTCCGTACTGCCACAAAGTAACTAAAGTCTCATCGTCCATAGCAAAATCAAAAAATGATCGAATGAATGTGTATGTAAATCCATATCTCTGTGTTGGCTTGCCTACATAGATTATATTCCATGCCGCACTCTGATAAGGGACTTTAAAAATAAAATCTTAGCTAAATCCTATGTCTCGTGTGCACCCCCAAGTTCCCAAGGACACTGAAGCTTTATTTTTTTTACGTAAGACTTTGACACGCGGGTGGTTGTGTCTATCAGATAATATGTTTATTATCATTGTATCGGTCCAGTTTGTATCCAATGGAACATGTCATTGCATATAATGACAAACTTATGAGCATTGACTTCACCTTTTCGTACTTCTTGGTGTTTTCTATCATTTTACTATATGTTAGTGTATGCGACTATGAGGTACACTAGAGAGCTGTTATTTCTTCTCAACATTCCAATAAATTTTTAAAATAAAAAATAAAAGTGCTTAAAAATCAAATGTTAGAAAATCTTTGCAAAAATACCAAATGTTTTTTGAAATATTAAAAACACCCAATAAACAAATTTGATTGTTTTAAAATGTCATAACATGCATAATTCATCAAATATTGAAATGGATATTTTAAATTTACAAAATTTATGAAATATGAGAGTGTTCATGTATCCCATATTAAAATTATTTATGGTTTATTATGAATGTTCGTTATGTTTGATTTCAGGGTTCACAACTAATGGTTTTTGTGCAAGACATATTTTACATGAGTGTTCTCCATGTTGATCTGGACACTCACCACATCGGAAACAAGTTCATCAGACCTGTATAAATTATAGAGACTTAACGAGAATGAATAGACTTCTATATTAACTTGTGAATTTTTATGACAACATTATCTTTTGCTGGGCTTCTCTTCATAGAAGGGTTCACATTGTGACTTAACAAACAACAGTCATTAGAAATTCCCAAATCAGGGGTCCATGCCATTATTTTAGTTTTTACTCTATGATAATATTCATGAATTTTTTTAATTCACTATTCGATATAGTTGGTCAAAGTATATCCATGGGGATGCAGGTACTATTTTTTTGATTTTTCATAGCCTAACAAATGAACAAATACTTTTAGTATTATTTTAACTTGTACTTTGTTTAGTGTTGGTGGGTTCAGTTTATTTTTTGACATTTTTTTTACCATAGATGTATCAAATAAAAAGAAAGATTTTATATTTTAAATTTAAGTAAAAAATCATTAAAAATTATAATTTTGATTCGTAGTGACTTTTCTACAATTTATTACTGGGCTAAAAATAGTATAGATAAATAATATTTATTGTTAGTGACTATTTTTATTAATTAAAAAATAAATAAATTTCACGAGGAACATACATTACTTTTTTGGCCATTTGTGGTGGAAGCGGTCAGCATTAAAACCTAGTACCAGGTGTGCATAACTGGGATCCCTCGTTATGTAGCACAATCCAGCTGGTTTACCCTAAGATCAAATCTTTTAGATATCAAGATATTTTTCTAATATCATAGGGACACAATTTGAATGAGCAGAAGCACCCTAGACCCCTGCACCAATTGGTTAGTCAAATGTTGTGCAAATTGCTGATTTGCAGCCTATGAATGCCTATCAAGGGAAAATAACAACATGGGATAGAAGATCTGAGTTTTACATGCTCAAAAAATTTAATATTTATAATTTTTAAATAGTGCTAAACTTGGGGCATCAAAAGCGTAAACATACTTTATATGAGAGGGAGAAAATGGTGAAATCAGCATTTACAAAATACAAATTTTTTTTTATAAAGAGGATGATGCATTTTTATGAACTTTCACGCGATCAAACTATAAACATTGATGAAATTCTATAAAATAGAGATTAGAATGTAAAGAATGAAAAGAATATATAGTAATAAATGAAGAACTATAACACACACTTTGTAGGTTAATGAGACCATCGATACATATTTATTTGCATTCAATTTATTTTGAGTGTGATTATAAAGAATAAATCATTAAGACAAATTTGAAATTATATCTTGAATTTTATGGATTTTACATATTTTTTGTGATTTTTCTGACAACATATTCTGAAGCAAACTAATTTTTTGAGTCTGATTATGATTGTTCCTGAATTATTTGGCATTAAATTCCTAAAGAGATGATTTTCCAAATTCAAATTTCATGTAAATTAATAATTCTGCGGTCTTCCTTCAATGTAAAATGAACTGTGGCATCAAATAATGGTCAATGTAAATTGTTATGCTATGATGACATTTTCTCACCTTTTCCATTGCAGGGTGATGTGGACCCATAAAAAAATAGTTTTTAAAAATAAATGCTGCACGGAGACCAATGGCCGAGGGCTTGAAACAATGATTATTTTTCTTTCTGATTAGTCAAATACGACGATTGTACTAATGATAAGCCAAAAATAGGGGTAAAAATTATACAGTTTTTAGCCCTTGTCGTTGTGAATTTTGGCGTATGCAATAAAGTTTATAAAAACTCTACTTAAGATGTATAGTGATAAGTACGAGTGTCGTCCAAGGGAAGCGAGTAAGGAATTCAATTTGATGATCTTCTTGGTAGTTTAACCCTAATTAGAGTGAATTTGATCTTCAATGAGGATCAACTCACCCTAATTAGAAGAGAAGTTTAGAAAGGGGGGGTAGAAGAGATGAGATGAATAGAAGAAATAGGGAGCTCTAAATTGGCTTCTTTGATCCAAATAAAAGGGTCAAAGAGGTCAATTAGAGAGGTTGAGAGGGAAGTTTTGATTTGGGTTTGGTTGGTTTTGCAAGTTTGATAATTCAGAAATGAAATGGGGGTAATTTAATCTCCTAAAAAATAAATCTAATTTTTATTTTAGAGTTTTTCTTTGGGAATGCAGTTGAATGCCTAGTTAAATCCCTGAAATTCTCCTCTCAATCCTAATCAGGGCTTGTACATGCCGCTCAAGCCAAGCGATTTAGAAGTTCAGATCAGAATCAAGAAGAAGAAACAAGAAATTGAACTAATTTCATTCAAAATGCACAAAATCCAAATACAATGGAAGGGAAATGTACCAAACAGGTTGATCCAGGCTGGGGCTCCTCTCTGTCTTGCAGCTGTGATAGAGAACCATCAAGAATAACCCTCTCTTCTCGAAATTCAGCTTTTATACCTATGTAAAATGGAATAACTTACCATTTTACCACTAATTAGTAATTAATTTATATCTATCGATACAGGTTTGATCTCAATGATCCAACCATAAAGATAGAAAGAGGGGATCAATACGAGAAAATCCATAAAAAAATCATCTCAATCGGAGTTCTGGATTAAAACTTATGAATAAATGAATTTAGACCAATGTTAGCCATTGGATTAATTCATTTATTTATTTATTTATTTCTCCTAACCACAGGCTGAGGTGTCGTCATTTCATTGGCGGCGCCATTTCAACTTCCTTAGGCGGGTGCTTCCTCGTTGCGCCATGTACCCCCTGGCGAAAAAGAAAAATAGAAAGAGAAGGGTAAAAAAAAAAATAGTTGTATAAATAGAGCGCGCACGTGGCACCTGCGGTTCTCATTGCGCAGACAAATCCGCAGGCGCCACGTCACCGCCCGTGCGTGCGCGTTGTACGCGCCGTGCGGGCGGTGCACTTACCTCCGTCGCTGACATGTTATCGAGTACCATCGGATTCTCATCCGACGGCCACCATTACGCCACTTCGATGCGCGAAAAGCACTTCAGTGGGTTTTGCGGAAAAAACCCACTAAAAATTTTGCAACTGCGAATGGACGCCACCCAAAACTATTCATGTATATGCCTTTTTCGCTTTCTCTTTCCTCCTGATTTTTCAAAAATAATAAAACAATTAATAAAGCATTTGCAATAAGACCCTGGGCTATTTTAAATTACATCTGTAGGCCTGCAGTGGCGACCGAGAGCTGCTTTCAAGGTCTTTTTGCAACAAAACTTTGCGAAAAGGCCCTTCAAAGTTTGAAAATTACATCTTTAAATACTTTTCTTTTCTCTTATAAATATACCTTTTTTCCTTAGAATAAATACATTTCCTCTTCAAATAAATCTCAGAAAAATCCTAAAAATTCGTAAAAAATTCTAGAAAATTCACTGATTCATCCCCATGCTGATAAATGTCGAAATTAAATATTAAACTTGCCATTTTCATTCAAAAATAGTTATTTTGAGCTTCAATAAATCCTTTAAAATTCATAGAATTAACAGAAAATTAGGGAAAAATCAGAAATCACTGGAAAACACTATTTTCATGTAAATATATGATAACAACCCCATTTTAAGCTCTTTAAATGCATAAAATTGTGCTAATAACATGAAATAAAGACAGAATTTTGGGTGTTATCAACTAACGAGATGCAAGATAGTTGGCACCAGATGTACATATTGGGCACACATACCATTCTTCTATTTTGTTTCAAATGGAATGTGCTGACGTCGCATGCACAAATGAGTCACCACATCATACGCGGCGACATACCTATTAATAGGTACATTTAAATAGTAAACAGTTATCCCTTTTTTAGCATTAACACATAGCATGACAAAAGCAGTCAATCGTGGACGACGAGGAAGAATTAGACCCAACTGTCACATTTAATTCCATGATGAGAAAAAACTTGTAGGGAACGACATGACACTGCTGACGATAACGAGGAGAGAGAAATATTTTCTTTAACAAATGACTTGGAATCATCCAACTTCCAAATATATTTTTATGTCCTGTATCATTCATAAATTTGGATCTTTAAATGGAGCCCTGATGTGTGTGAAAGATATTTTTAAGCTCGCTTCATCTTAGAGAGATAACTTGGAAGAAAGTTAAATTTTGAAGATCTATCAATGTTGTTCTTGGTGTCTATAGTGCTTGGCGAGGGTCAATGGAGAAGTGTAAAGGTTGATTTGCATTCGGAAGATGCTTTGATCCAACCAATATATAAGGATCTAAGGTTAGGCTCTTGCCTTACATTGTTCAGTCTTCAACACACTTAACAAGCTTATCTATCATCAACATCCATCTCCCTCCATTATCAACATTATCTATCATCTTCTATCATCCACTTCACATGTCACCTATGCAGTCAGAATCCACTAACATGTCTTCTTCATAGTTGTTCAAGAAAACCCAAATCACTATTTTCCCATTTCACTCAATCTACTCTTACTGCACTAGCTTTATAACCATGCACCACAATATAACCTCCGTCTTGTCTCACCTCCCATCATCCTATATTCTATTAAACCATATGCTAGTAAACCCAAAACTCTTCAATCTGAACTAGCTACTTCTCTTCATTTATTCTTATATTGTCTCGCCAGAACCGTAACGTATTTCTTCATCCTAAGCTCTAGTCCTACTCACTTGCTAATGATCCATTACCATTACACTATTTGTGGCATCTCCTCAAACTACTACTGCCTTAATCATTTTAACTACCTTCGCCATTTTATTATCTCCTGACCTGTTCGTAATCATTATTACCTATAGAATGCATTCCTTGAAAGAGCTACTTCCTATCTAGATATATTGTTCGTGTCGATGACCCTTACTCATCACTATCTAGATATATTATTCATCAATAAAGGCTCATAAATATTATTGATCAAAATTCATTTACAACGGTGATAAGCTCAAAAATTACGTTTATATGTCTTTATTTAGGGAGTTTTTCGAGCTTAATCACTAAATTTATATATCCCTTAATACTTGAGTAAGGGGTTGACCCTAGGGAGGCGACAGTGAAATCAGTTTTCCTCAAATTAGGGATTAGCACTCAAGTTTTAATAGCTATTTTTTTTTTACTTTTGACAGATTTTATGATTAGTTAGCAATCCTTGACAAGAATTGCTAACTAATCCACTACTAAGTTGTTTAAGTATCCAATTGATCTTAGATTCTTAGGATGTCAGTGTAAAAAATATCTAGATCAACAGTTCGCTTGAAATGTGCTTAGCTTGTTTGTTCAATCTGAATACTTAATGCAGTTGGAATATTATTTTTTATTTTCTTTTTAGTCAATTAGAGACGATTTAGAGAAGAAAATCTATCACGATCGTTAGTACCGATCTCTTTAAAAGGATGCATTCAAATTTATCATGGACTCGGAGGCCTACGGTAATATTTTCTAATAATTCGTATTTTGATTTGATTGATTTCTCACGGATTTAGAATTTTAAGAAGAATTATTATTGTTATTTTTATTTTATACCGCTTAATTCAAAATTGTTTATATATCCTCAAATAGCAAATCGTGAATACGAGTCACGATTTGCTTATTCGAGGAGAACGATATCGTGAATTCTATTCACAATTTTTATGCAATTCAATGGGCAAGTATGATTCAAAATTGCAAGTTTATAATCGACTAAGAATGTATGATTTTAAGCGAACTAAAACCTACAAATGAAATTGATTAAAATCGGAATTCAAAAAAACACGGCAGATATGAACGAACTACGGAATTGAAAGAACTGAACTCGTAATTGGTTGCAAATAGAATTCAAAACAAGCCTAGGAATACCAGGAGTCATCAGGGAGTCGAGTTGAGTGATTTCCGAGCAACGAACACCGGTTTTTTCTTACGGATTTGGCTTGAACTCCATGAAAAACAACGGCGATGGATCTGCGAATTTCGTCCCCAGTTTGAGCTCCAAATCACTCCAGGTTGACTCTTGAGCCTTCAAGGAGGCTAGGCGTTTGTTCCTTGAGCTTCCAAATTCAAGAACGTCGGAATAATCTTCCTTTTCGCTTTTTATCACCGCAGAATCGGAAGAACTTGTTCTTCCGATTCTGTTATTTTTATTTTCTTTGTCGCGTTGTACGTAGAGCGTACAACGCGATGGGATTGGGTCCTCGGGCCTTTATGTGGCTATACTCTGTGCGCGACACGCACGAAATGTCGTGCGTCCGTGTCGCACACCGAAGGCGCAAACAGCCCTTCTGATTCGCTTATGCCTCACTGCGTGCGGTGCGTCCTTTCGTCCGCGCTGCGCTTTTTAAAGAAAACTATTAGCGCTCAAACCGGCCCACTAAGGGCCGGTTTTAATTAAAAAAAGTTTTTATTAAAAGAAATCCTTAAAATAAATTGGAAAAATTATTTCTAAATGCAAAAAAAACTAATTTATTCATTTCAAAATGACCTTTAATTTTTCGCTTATTTTTATTCATAGAAATAGGTCAATTAAACTCATTTAAATTGCCCTAATCATCATTTTAAAACCATTAAAATGTGTAAATTGAACTTATTATTTATTAAATCTATTATTAAACTTGAAATTTATGGAAATTCTTATTTTAACATAAAATCATGATAACATGCATAAAACATTAGTGTTTTAGAGCATTAAAAACGAATAAATGTGAGGCAATTGGCATTTATTTAGCTCATATTTGAATGTTATCAAATGGCATAAATTTTACCCCTGGTTTTGACCTTATCATATAGTGAGAAAAAATGAGAACTAAACCTTCTTGGTTTTTTCCATTATTTTTTTCCCCTTCATGGCTAGTTGGTCGTAGGCTCTTTGATAGAGGAAATCTATGGTTGGTAATCTTATGACATTATTAAATTTCACTGTTGTATAGTACTTAGAGGTTATTGTTAGTAAAAAAATATATAATAGAGAAAGGTTGTGTCATTGGTAATATGCAATTCATACATGTTTTTGTATAACGATTCACCTCAAGTGACATATTGAACACACAGTGCATTGGTCGGTCTCTTTTTTATAATTAACTTTTATTTATCATCCCTCCATTCATCCCATATAAAAAAGGCTATCACACAGTTCTACATTAGTCTATGGCTATTTCTGTTATTTTCCAATGACACAAAATTAAATTAAGTACCTTTATGTTCAGTTTCAAACTATACTATCTGATCATATTTACTAATGCATCGAGCCACCCAATAAAGTTTGAATAGATTCCCCATCATGAGGTTGAAATAATTGAAGTCATTTACTAGATACCCACATGGGTATTCCATGTGATCTTCCTTCGTGGGAAAATATGATTTATCAAGGTAATTCAAACAATGAGAATATCATTTGAATGCATATTATTTTATAGCTCCTGGTTATTCAATTTCAAAAACAAAAATAGATAATCTACTTACAATCATGTTCCTTATCAATCATTTTCATACTTTTTGCTTCTATCCTAAATTTAAAATGTTATAATACCACTTATTACTATAAAGTAAATGGCAACAATACTAGGAAGTAGTTTAAACATTTTTTAAAAAAATATCTTTTACTCTTCCATTTATACATTCATGTTCAATACTTATGGATTAAGGATCACCATATTTCAATTTATGGATACCAATTTTACCCTTTTTTAGGGTCCCATTCCCTTGGTTGTTTTAATCCAGCCAATAGAGACAATTCCACGTTGAAATGGTTTATAACTACTAACTCTAAGTTGTGTGAGACTACAAATGCAAACTATACTCCTTGAAACTCTATTTATGAATTCCCAAGAGTAGGGCTGTCTTTGAATCTTCCTATTTTGGCTTTTCCTATCGGAGATAAACACATCATCCCTTGAAGAGGAGAGAGTTCCTTAAGAATTTAACGTCTCCAACTCTTCATTGTTACTTTGTGGGAAACATATTTTTGACCTCGATCCCTCATCCTGTAAATTTAATCAAATATTCTCTAAAAACTGTGACTTACATTTCAGCATAACAATTAAACAGAATCACATGGGTGAGAACTTTAAGGATTCGTGAATATTTCATCAAAACATTTCTAAGTTTGATCTTTGGCAGATACATAGCATAATGTATGATGGCCAATAAAATAAAATTTTAATTAATTGATTATAAATATGTGTTTCGATCCATGTATAATGTAATGAATTCCTTAATAAGCTTGTGGTAAAGTGTAACAAATGATGTGGTAAACCCGAAATTTTCAGATTACTATAAATACAAAATATTAGGGTGATGCTTAGTTTCTTATCTTAACACTCGAGAGCGGTTTTGAACTAATCAAAAAATAGAGAATATAAATATTCAAAATTAAATGATTACTCTTTTGTATTTTTTAATCACGATATACAGAAGTGAATTTTCCAGTATTTATATACTACTATTATCCTTAATTTCTCAGTTCTATACAGTTTTGAGCCCTAATTTCAAACCCCCCTAAAACTGCAGTCCAAAAGCTAGAGAGTTCTTTTGCTCGCTAAAGCAAGTTTGAATACGTTTTACAGCATCTGTTCAAGATGATACTTGTTTTTAACATCAATCAGAATCCATGGAACTTGGAATCATGTTTATTAATCAAGGATTATTCAATATTAAACGTAACAGAAGGTTGGCCTCCAAATTTTCCACATCTTCAACCGTTTTCATATGTTTTACATCTTTAATACAAGTTTCAGATTGAGCCAGAGATATTGCTTCACTGATTACTAATTGTGAACAATCATACAAATCCATTGAACTTAAAATCACATCTGCGGTTGAGTTTTGAAAGAGTTAAAAGAGATTGAACTTTAACACAGAGGAAGTAGAAGGTAGACTAAGAAGGTGGAAATATTGACATGTGGACATTTGTTTGGTTCAATTTTGAATAGTTTTTTCTAGAATAACAGTTGTTGTGAATTGTGGCATGGAACTAGGTTGGTTGAAATCATCTTGTTTGGTTTACTAATGAATAAGATATTTTAGATTTAAGTACGAAAGGTCAATGAGAAATGTACAAATTTTATCCAAAAAGCAATATGGATTAGAAGAGGACTAGAGCAAATAGCAACTACAGACAAGAAGATAAGTTATTCTTGCTGTAGGGAAGATATAATTTCATTTGCAATACGTTATCTCTGAAGTTATTAATTTCTCATCTATAAAGATTCATTCTGAAATACATGGAATTAGACCTTCTCTCAAATACTATATCTTTCCTGGAGATCTTTGTGGTTATCAGTTAAGGTTTTCAGGACTTTAAGAAGAAGAATTTGGGGGCCAAGTTGCATAGAGGGAGATGTTGGGAGTTAAGGACAACAGAGCTTCACTGACTTTTTCCATTTTTGGGTCTCCTATCTCTGCCCTATTTCCAAGTGATTTTCTTGGGGATATTCACACAAACACAATTAAGGCACATCATCACCTCGGCATGGATACCTGATGTCGGACATCGCCCGATGGGTAATAACCTACGAAGATGTAACTATGTGATGTGATGCCCAAGTTGAAGGTACGTGCAGGTCCTGACTCGTGGGGTTTCATCAAGCTCCAAGGTCCGGGGTGAGAGGTTTTATGTAATTTAAGGGGTTTTATGTCATTGTTTTGATTCAGACATAACCAACAATATTTATGAAATTTTTAAACTTAAATACTTTATAATTAATACAAGGAAAGCAAGGGGTCAATCGACACAGAGACACATTTATTTTCAGAATTTTTTTCTCAAGATTGGGGTAAAGACAATGATTTAATCAAAATGAATAACATGAAGACATTATTATCCAATGGTCATATCTTTATTTAAATGATATGGTAAACAACCCTAAAAGTTTACTATTATTTTTAAAACTCAAGTCGTTGGTATAACGGCTAGTTTTGCTCTTAATTCTTGAAAGGTATTTGGAACTGATGGAAAAATTGTAAAAATAAGAAATCAAAATGAAAATGGTTCTTATTTTATATTGCTTAATCATAATCAACGCATATGTGATGCCAGACGTCATCAAGACATTGTCCGGTCGTCACCGAGGGTAGTGGCTCGATGTCGAATAAGGATCTCTATCGGACAACAATGAAAAGTGTCATCCGATAATAACGATGAACAGGTAAAATAACTGACGGAATAATGAAAATCCTATGTGTAGTACGTGCGAATGCCGATGTGCGGTTGTGCCGTTCTAGCGATCGGACGGGGTCGCCTAGGGTATGGTCAACCAGACCACCCGAACCTCGCCCAAGAGGGTCGAGGATGACTATGTTGTCGAACGGGAATATCCCGCTTAGATGCTTACACTCGTCGGGCTCGCCCGACTCGTAACAGCCAGGTAAGACTCTCAAAGAATTCGTCGTCATCTTCTCAACCTGTCTCACTCTCATCTACGTCTAACCCGAGCACGGAGGAGGCAAATCGAAAGTATACTGAAGTAGATAAGAGACGTAAAGAGCATTAGGAGGGGGTACCTTCGTCGCGTCCTGCGACGGATATCACGCAGCACCTTGGAGTCGGAGGAGCAGCAACAGCACGGACGTGGGCGTCGAGAGGGGGTGGGTCGCGGGCGAAACAGCACTGCGGCCAGACTAACGGCGAGGGGTGGGTACGTTACACCAGGCCAGCGCCGGCGCTCAGCGCACGGGCGCTCACGGTCGGGGCACGAGCGCGTGCGACTGCAAGCGGCGGGGCGCGCGACCACAGGATGGAGAGAACCCACGCCGCGACTCGCTAAGCGGCAGCCGCAGTTGGCGGGCAGTCAGAGATGCCGCAGGGGCAGGGAGGCCGTGCACCGGCACGCAGAAGTGCCAAGTGAACGTGGGGGGAGGACGAACCATCGCGAGACGTGGTTCGGCCTCTCCTTACAATTTGAAAATAAAACTGAAAAAATAAAAGGTAAAGAACGAGGACGAGGCCCAACACCGGCCCAGTCCATGAAATCCAAAAACACAAACAAAAGACAAACAAAAGCAAGGAAGATAGGGATGCTTACGGGGGGTACTTGAACCCCGGGTAGCGACCATCGGCGCAAGCAGCTCGGCGAGGCTGATGTCGTCTGGTCGTAACGCCTCCGGGATGGTCCCCCATCATATTTGCTACAACGGTTATTTGTTTGAAGGACGGTTTAATCTTGACCATTATAACTGATACGGGAGTATTGATTGCAGCCATCGATCAGGATGACCGTTAGAGTCGGGCCTGACTTAATCTTGGCCGCTATAACAGAGGGGCACATTGATCGGACGGTGTCGCTTGATGGAGTCATGAGCGAGTTGACGCACTGGGTGCTCACTCTTTAACACGGGCTATATAGTGCTTTGGCCAAAGTTTTCAACGCCCCGACTCCCTCATGGGCTTGGACTTGTGCAACCACGTCACTCGTTTCCTCCTTGAGGTAGCTCACCTAGGCATTTGATCGCGAGTAACTAGATCACAAGCGTGGACGCGCAATTATCACGAGAACTCTGCCCGGGATGGCCTCCAGATTTTGGTTGGTAACTGTTGCTCGGCGCAACCCTGTGGCGCCACCAAACATTGCTGGATAACCCCTTGTTGTTCGCGGGTCCTTGCTAGGTCCCCCCGCAAGTCACGGCGACCGTAACTTCTTTGTTGTGTTTTGCCATTTTCTCTCTTCACTGGTGCGCTCAACCTGACATGTGCGACAACCTGCTACAACCTGCCTATAGTTGCCCAGTGTCTACACTCGTGCCAGTTTCCCCGACGACACCACTATTGTCTGTTTTCACATTGGGAAAGTGTGGTCGTGGGTGCCCAAATCCATCAGTCTGATTTTGGTCAGTTCCTCTAACCAGTCTGTGAGGCTTTGGTCGACCCACTTAGATCGGGTCACCAGAAACTCGGTCGTTCCCTCAATGAGAGGTCAACCACGAGGCCAACAAGGCGCCTATCTCTCCTGCTCGTCCTCCCTGTAAAGATAGTTGTTGGGGACACCTCCACTCCCGGTTCCCTCGGATCTTTCATGACGAATGCAGCATCCTCAGACGCTCAGGCCCGAACTCCAGATTTCATCCTCTTCCCTCCCCCTTGTTTTTGCAGTATTATTATCTCTCTCACTACTCGTCTTTGACTACTTATCGCCCTAAGAGAATAAACATTCATGCGTAGGTTAGCTACCATACTCATGATACGAAATTTCCTTTATGAGGTCATATCCACTAGTTTTCGTCGAAGGTGCTGATGCTCCTGGACTATGGATGTCCCCTCTTCATTGGCCCTCAAGCTGATCACTCGAATCATTGGGAGCTTTGGTAGGCCACAACCCTTCTCTGCGTCATCATTTGAGTTATGCCTCTCATCAGTCGGCTTCTAATGTATTTCTCGTTGATTAACTATAACCGCATGCATCTGATCACATCCTTCCATCACTTTCGCGGTCATTCCCCTGTGGTGTAGTACAAGTCACTCAACCCAATTGTTGTGTTACATCAAGAAGTCTGCATACCAAAAAGAGATATAAGATCATGGGAGAGTAACACCAAGAAGAGCTGGACTGGCCACATAAAGGCAGTAGAACAAGAATTGAAATTTCAAATATTAGAAAAACTGATAGAGAAATGGGGAAGTTAATGGAGAAGATGAACTAGAAGCTCACTGCTTTGTTCTAAACTTAACCTCCATCTAATCCCTATCAACATCAAAACATGGGGTACCATGAGTATGAGGATAGGGATGCTAATGGGAAACAAATAAAAGAGTTCTGCACTTAAGATATGCAGGGAAATGCTGTAGATAATCTAGGAGAAGGCCAAGGAATGTGGGTTCAGAGTAACTTTGGGCAACAACGTTGGAATCAAAGGAGAAGGTCAATGAACCAAAACCAAAACTACGGTGGGCACACACTCTACCAGCAACGAGAAGCTCGACCTCTTCAAAAAACTGTTCAGCATTATCAGGGTGCTGCAGATAAAACTAATGCCACGTTAAGGTAGGTGATCCAGAGCATGAATGAATATAAAAGTAGGATGAAATAGTTTATGGAGGAGTAAGAAGCAATGCACAAAAAGGAGATTGAAATGATAAGGGAAAGAGTAATCTATCAATACTCATCGATTGCTTATGGCAGTCCTCCACCCATTAACACCAAGGTTATGGTCATCATCATCTCCCCAACTGAGTGGTGCTAGATGGGCTGGTGCTCAATAGTAGTCTAGAAAAAGACATGCTATCATTATTTCCTTGATTAAACCAACAATTTATCATGTTTCCATACTAAGTATAGATTTCAGTAAGAGTTGAATCACACGAACCCCAGAAAACAATTATAATATTTGCCCATGTGGTTCTCTATTTATAGTCTACTGATAAAAACAAAAACTTACTCTAATAGAAGCAATAGTTTTCTTCTTTTTAAGCAATTGCAATGACAAAAAACCTAAATTGTGTTAAGAATAACTTCAATAACAAACTTTAGTTCAATTTTGTAATGTTAAAAAAATAAAATAATAACTACTTAAAATAACTTATAGTATTTTTTGATAGACGGCACCAAGGTTGCCAACAAGAGCACCCGGACTTGATGTGGCGGCACTGAAAAACATGTGGCGGATCTCTCGTTTTTTCGTTCATTACAAATGTGATAACTATAGCTTTAGGATGAACTTTTGAGCACAGTTTGTGGCGTTAGAAATCTGTTACCCTTGGCGACGGAGGACCATGCAGAAGAGCACATCCAGACCCGTCACCAGCCATGTCGCAAAGCCTGAGCCGACGTGAAGAACCTGAGCTTTTCGCGACCAGGTATGCGGGAATGGCCTTTGCATCATTTATTACGTGTTCATGTTGTCTTTTGGTTTTACAGAGGTCCTTCCCCTGTACGACCCCTCCTCTTCGCATTGTTTTGTTTTTACCTTGTTCACCTTTGACTATTGGGGGGCCCCTCATGTGCGTACACGGGCCTCCCCATATGTGTGTATTGGTCATGTGTTGTTTTTTTCACAACGTTTAGGGGGAAGGTCATGCTTCTCTTCCTTCCCCCCCCCCCCCTGAAGAACCCTTTTAGGGCAAAGTACACTAAGGTTCTGTCCCATAAAAAGCAAGCCCATTATTGCACCTATAAGCCCTCATCCTCCTTCTTTTACTAAAAAGGGGGAGGGGAGGCTCGCGATAGACACACTTGGTTATTTAAAAAAATAAACAGAAGAAAATAAATGCATCTTTTAGCAGTTTATGTTGAATTTCTACTCCCTTTTCACCTAGGGTTCCATCTTCCTTGTTGCGGGTTTGGGTTTCAGTGTGGAAGAATAACACAGCTCCTTGAAGGGAGACAAAATTCATTGTCATTCAAGGGTTTCCATCATTTGTTCCAAGATGTGGTGGGGGGGCTGCATCGCTTGTAGACCAAACTATGGGCCTTCCTCAATGTTCGAGTCACCTGCTGCCACTCTACACAAAAAGCAGACTCCTTTCCCACTCGTCACACCGGTTGGAGCAACCGTGATCTATGAGATTTTGTCGATGTCATGCACAGACCGGAACCTTAGTGAACTGCAGATTGCACCGCTTGTCCACGTCATAGTCTGACCTTCTAGGGTGTTGGCTCTAGTATCTAGGAAGCTCACTCACTAATATTGCTAACCAGATGTAAAGAGAAGAAGGAAAAACAATGAACAAAAACACAACTCCTTCAATCATAAGCGAAGTTACAACACAGCCCTTTATATGGAGCGTCCAATGGAGCAAGGGAAGGAAAAAAATGTGATTCTAACTAAATCTCACCAGGAATCCTTGGAGCAGATGCCACCATCGCATTGCCGTTATGATTGACCCTATAGAGCAGAA
This sequence comes from Wolffia australiana, assembly GCF_029677425.1. Classification (NCBI taxonomy): domain Eukaryota; kingdom Viridiplantae; phylum Streptophyta; class Magnoliopsida; order Alismatales; family Araceae; genus Wolffia; species Wolffia australiana. The sequence continues at coordinate 8,914,525 of NC_135847.1, forward strand.
AAAAGAGAAATAGGATCGCATAGAGGAATCCATCAGCAGAGGTTGTTACTGTCAGTCCTTGCCAAGACTAGACCACCCTATCAGTCTCCTCCTTGGTCTAGCTTCTCGGGGCGAATATCCTTGACTCCTAGGTGCTTTCTTATTTCTACAAATCTCAGTCTTCCAAGTGATTTAGTGAACATGTCTGCTAGTTGGTCTGCAGTCTTCGCGCAGTCAACTGAAACCAAATTTTCTTCTACACATTGACGAATAAAGTGAAAGCGAGTGTCAATTTGCTTTGTCCAATTGTGATGCACCAGATTCTTGTTCAAAGTAATGGCTGATTTGTTGTCCAAGAGCAAGTTCATATCTCCTTCTTTAGTTCCTCTTAGTTCACTAATGGAGCAATTCAGCCACACACCCTCCCAAGCGGTTGTGGTAGCAGCAATATATTCTGCCTCACATGAATATAATGCCACTATTTTTTGCTTCTGACTGGCCCAAATGGTTATTGAATCACCAAGGAAAAATACCTGCCCAAAAGTGCTTTTGTGATCTTGCTCATCACCAGAAAAATCACTATCACTATAGCCTTTAAGTTGTGTCTTTGTTTACACTTTCACATAAACTAATCCAACGTTAATAATACCCCTCAGATACTTCAAAGTTCGCTTGAGTGCTGTGAGGTGTTCTGGTGCAGGATGCTTCATGAACCTGCACAGAAATCCTATATGGAAAGTCAAATCAGGGTGAGTATGAGTCAAGTACCTTAGACTTCCAATGAGACTTCAAAAATAGGTTGAGTCCATTGACGAACCAGTTTGTTGATAAACTTGACCCTTGCTTCGAGAGGAGTCTGAACTGATTTATAGTCCCCCCCTTTTTGCATAAGTCAAGATAGTCTCTTCATAAGTGCTTTGAGACATGCTGATCCAACCTTCTTCCTGACAGACTCTTGTGCCTGAATAGAAACATAGGAGCCCGAGATCACTCATCTCGAATTAGTGATTCATCTGTCTTTTGAACTCATTGATGTCATTTTCTTCTCCTCCTGTGACGAGAAGATCATCCACATACACCCCGATGATCAATTGAATTCTGTCAGAGAACTTCAGATAGATAACTTGTTCATACTTGCTTCTTCTGAACCCAAGCGATACAACGCAGTTGTGCAATTAAAAATACCATGCATGAGGGGCTTGCTTGAGCCCCTAAAGTGCCTTCTTCAACTTCAAGACATAGCCTTCCTTTCCCTTCACAATGAAGCCGTCCGGTTGCTTGACATAGATCTCCTCCTCCGCATCTCCATTTAAGAATGCCAATTTCACTTCTAGATGATGTAACAACCACCTATTTTGCGCTGCAATGGCAATTAAGAGATGAATTGATTCAAAACGGACTACTGGAGCAAATACCTCATCGTAGTCAATGCCATGTATTTTAGTGTAGCCCTTGACAACTAATCTTGCCATATGTCTCACTATATCTCCATGAGCATTTCTCTTAAGCTTGAAGAGCCATTTAAGCCCAACTGGTCTACAATCGGCTGGAGGTGAAACCAATTCCCATGTACGGTTTCAATCAATAGCTTCCATCTCTTCTACCATAGCCATCTTCCATTCTTCCTTCTGACATGCTTCTGCATAGTCACTGGCTCTTCAGCAGACACCATACATTCTTCTAAGTTTGGTGCATTTTGAATGGTTTCATCATAGAGCTGAGTAAGTGACTTGAGTTTTCGAGGTGGGCTTTGCTCGGAGTCTGATGATTAGGCAGAGACGGGTTCTCTGGCCTGAGAATGACCTTCTTCATCCTTAGCTTTAGAGGAGCTTGGCTCATCTTCTACAGAATTAGTAGAAATACTTGGAAAAAATGTGAGTTCAGAAATGTTCTCACCTTCATTTTTCCAATTCCATTGTGCATACTCTTCAAAGATAACATCCTGGCTGATATGGATAGAGTTCATCCTCTTTAAAGCAATGGTAGGCCTTGGAACCCAATTTCATATCCTATGAAGATCATAGGAGAGCTGCAATCTCCAAGCTTCATTTGAGTTTTGGTGCATTTGACATGCACAATAGAGCCAAACACTCATAGGTGTTCAATCGATGGCTTCCTTCCTGTCCACTTCTCGTATGGGGTCAGCCCCTACAAGCTGCGAGTAGATGAATGACTAAGGAGATAGACTGATGTGTTAACAACTTCTCCCCATAGTTCTTGAGGCAGGTTCTTCTCTTCTAACATACTCTGAACTAGAGACATGATAGTCCAGTTCTTTCTCTCTACTACTCCATTTTGTTGGGGGAGAGTACAGAGCAGTCAGCTGATGCTTGATACCTTGTGAGTCGCAAAACGTCTTAAAATCTGCTGAATTGAACTTCCCACCTCTATCACTCCTGAGACACTTCATTTTTGTCCCTTTTTCAGCCTAGGCCACACATTTGAACTTCTTGAAGTGAGTCAATGCCTCCGACTTTTGCTTCAACATAGCAACCCACATTAGTCTTGAGAAATCATCCACAATTAGGAGAAAATTCCGACTTCCCCTAATGTGGGCCTGCTGATCGGACCACAGATATTTGAACAAACCAGCTCAAGAGGTGCATGAGCTCTATAAGTTGACAATTTCGGAAATGGAGTTCAAACTTGTTTCCCAACTACACATTTGCGACAGATGTGATCAGGCACCTTGATTAGTGGAAGACCCTCCACTAGTTCTCTGATTGACATTTCTTTTAGAGAGTGATAATTCAAGTGACTATACCTCAAATGCCAAAGTCGACTTGAATCATCACCTGCCTTCGTAACGAGACAGTTTTCTGACAATCTGAGTTTGAGCAAATAGAGTCGTCCCTGTGTGTGATGAACTTCAGCTAGGAGTGCATCATCTGGATCATAAGTTGTCAAACACCCTCCTTGCATGATCATCTTGTGGCCTTCTTCATCCAGTCTCCCTAGACTGAGGATATTAGGAAATAACTTAGGGACATAGAGAACATTACCAAGTTGGATGCTCTCTCCATCTTGTCGAAGGATGGTTATGCTGCCTCTGCCACGAATTTCAATTCTTGAGTTGTCCTCAAATTTCACAAAACCGGCTGTAGATTCATCAAGCTTCAGGATGAAATTCTGATTCCTATTCATTTGATTCGTAGTGCCTGTATCTAGGTACCACAGATCAGGATGGTGATGATCAAACTTGGAGCCTTGCACGAGAACTTCACTCTGAGCTTCTTCTATGGCCATGAGAAGAGATGAAGTCGATGCTGCCAGGGTAGATGGGGTTGCTGTGTCGTTGCCGGAGTGGACTAAGCCACATAGGCCCTCGGCATTCATATGCAAAATGACCATATCTTTGTCAATTATAAGATTGAATACCTGAGTTATCAAATGCTTTCTTCTATTTGTCTTCATCAGGTGGCAGAATGCTTCCTCGGCCTTGACCTCTTCCGCTTCCTGTGCCACGGCCATGATGACGTCCTCTTCCACAAGATGAGGACTCCTCCCCAATTGACAGCTTGGCTTTGCTAAGCCCCTTGGCCAGTAGGGCTTGCTCCTCTTCATGAGACTCCCGCTCCATGAGCCGTAATTGATAAACAGTGAGTGAGCCTATGACTTCATTGAGACTTACCTTGTCATGCTCGCCATACTGTTCTAGAGATAGTGTGAGAGCGCCGAATTTGGAGGGTGTGGCCCACCATAATTGTCGCACCACCTCTTTCTCTTCCATCATCTCTCCAAAACTCCGCAAGTCCGAGACAATGCCCGTGAATTTCATCCTAAAATCCATGACAAAGTCAATCTTGCCCATAGTGAGCATTTCAAAGTTGCGCTTCAAGCCTTGGATGCGAGACTCAATCACACGATCCACACTGAGATTCCGTTGTCGCAAGATCTCCCAATTTGCTTTTGCCGTCTGCTTAACATCAAGGACCACCAGCAGGTCTTCTGGAACCGCACTGATGATAGTGGAGAGCGCTAATCAATAGTTCTTCTTGGAGACATTCTTATCGATGATTGCCTGCCACAAGTTGTGAGAATCAAGATATACCTCCATGGACATAGCGCAAACACGGTAGTTTGTCTTCGAGAGCTTCAGAGATGGTGTCGGTACCGCCATCTCTCCACCACGCTCGCCGGAGGTACTCATCTTTCCCGTCTTCTCTGCCATCTCCTGATCCCTTGAACTCGAGTGGCTCTGATACCACATGTTGTCTCTACTATATGGGAAGCTCACTCATTAATATTGCTAACCAGATGTAAAGAGAAGAAGGAAAAACAATGAACAAAAACACAACTCCTTCAATCATAAATGAAGTTTCAACACGACCCTTTATATAGAGCATCCAATGGAGCACGCGAAGGAAAAAAATGTGATTCTAACTAACTCTCACTAGGAATCCTTGGAGTAGATGCCACCATTGCATTGCAGTTATGATTGATCTTGTAGAGCAGAAAATAGAGAAACAGAATCGCCAGAGGAATCTGTTAGCAAAGGTTCTTACTGTTGGTCCCTGCCAAGACTGGACCACCCTATCATGGGGCATCCAACAAACCAGTCAAATTTTCCCGCGGTTCCCCGACCGTTCTTTGTGCCCTCTACACCATGGAACCACATCCCTGACTCGTTCGGTCGATGCAAGCGCGATGTGGGGCACAAAGGAGTCCTCCAACCTTCTTTTGGGCCGAGTGATCTTTGACCACTACCACATGAATTCGGTCTCGAGACGCTGCCACCTGCTGCCGTCAGTGCTAATCTAATCATCTTCACCATGAATGTGGTTCCCAATGCTGACAGAGCAGCTAATCCTCCGTGTTGCCGACGTTGCTATGATCGGCTCATCAAGATTGCCAACGCTCCCATCTATACTTGAAGGGTGCTCCAACGGGCACCGTCGTAACTGTATGATGTATGATGAGTTTAATGGAAACTTAACGATAATACATAGCCACCACCTAACCCGGGGTGTGGCTCCGGTGACGACACCACTGGGTGTCCAGCCTTGTCCACACTCTCAATGATCTGTGAGTTCAGCTCGCAGGCTGACGATGTGAGGGGGAGTTATCGCCCATCAGCGTCTGTATCGTTGTCATCAACAAGCAAATCCGATACCATCAAGAATGTACCCTATAACGATGGTGACTAAACCTATAAGGCTAATAGCAGACCTCTCAGGGTAGAGGAGCAGATGGTGACCGACACTAGAAGAAATAACGATACCGCAAAATATTGGGGAAACAAGAATGTGACCTACAGATGGAGGTTCCGTCTCCAGCGACAAAGTGCATCCATTGTAGGGTGGAGCATGTGGAGAAGTCCTAAGGTAGCAGAGCTCGACGGGAAAGTGCAGATCTACTGGCCTTTCCACCTGATAGAGGACACATCACATAGCAAATCCTGGGTGTAGACTAAAGCCAGCACAGCAGTACCGAGGCTGGATAGTTGATGGATCAAGCCACCGTGCCAAATCCCACACGAGGGAGTAGTCCAAATGGTGGGGGCAGAGGTCGTCACGTGACTGTCGCAACAACGGGTTCGACACTGAGGTTAATTTTCACTGGTTCTTCTTAAGCGGGCGCCAGGAGGTCAACAACACGAGCGTCAGCATCCGTAGAAGGAAGTCCCAGACAACGGGTGGGTAGCGTTCATGAGCCGGGTAAAATGCTTGGTTCCAGAGGATGAAGGGAATGAAGCCGCTATAGCGGTGCGTTCACACTGCAGGAAGCCCAGTGCGGATTAGGGCCTCTTGATCTACACGATGTCTCCAACTCACCCACACTTCTGGAAGTGCAAGTTTCTAGGGCTTTCTCTACACGGTGGTGTTGACAAATGAGTATAAGCCCTTGGTGTGGGATCTAACAGCAGGTCGTCGTCATCGGCGGTATGAGAGAGGACGATCAACTGCGATTCTGAAAGGTTGACTTTGAAGAGGAGACCGTAGTCTTTTTTTATGTTCCTTCTTTTCTCCTTGATGCCGTCAACTGAGTGGAAAACCAATGGAGAGTGAGTGGTGGAGAACGAGCACCACTAGATAAAAAAACGAAACTCTGTGGTCATGGGGTGTAGAAGGCTGGATCACCCGCGAATCGAGCTCGGTGTAGTGGCCCACGAACAGTTAGAGTAGAGCGTAGTGACAGAGAGAAGCTGTTCCCCCGGGGGCTGTGGGAAAGGCACCCGATGAAGTGCATCGGTAAAGGTCAGCTTCTTCAGAAGGGGAAAGGAGAATCGAGCAAAGGGAAAACCCTAAAAAGCATGTAACCTCGTTCTTGTACTTCTTTGCACAAACAGTCTCTTTTTTTTCCAGCAAAACAGGTCTGACCCAAAACGGTGCGCTCATTCTTGTTTCTTTATAATGAGAGGAGAGAGGGGGGGTCAAAAGTGCCCTAATGGGCTTCTTTAGGGGAGAGGGCTTAGTGGGCTCCTCCCCCTCTAAAGGGGCCTTCAAGGGGAAGGAAGTCCTGCCGGGCTTCTTGCTCCCTCAAAGGTGTAACAAAAACAAGGTAAAAAGGAAAGACACAAGATCCATGGGGGAAAGGATGCACACACGCAGGTGTGTCCTCCCCCACAGTCTAGGATGATGAGAGAAAATAAACGATGTGAGACGGACCTCGTAAAACATGGGGGTCTCCATGAGACAGTAAAACATCACAAACATTAGAAAACAACACAACGCGGACGTAGTTTTTCAAACCTGATAATGAGAGCTCGGGTTCTTCACATCGGCTCAGGCTTCGCGATGAGGCTAATGACGAGTCGGGGCATGTACGGTAATATGGTCCTCCATCAGACTGTCTATTCTCAACCCATCGGGGAAACAACTGCACCTACATCGTCAAGTAGTCGTGGAACTCGAGGCCCCAGTGCTAGGTAGCCTCCTCCACGACAGCATCACCCCCCTTCAATGCTGTTATGTCTCTACATACATCCACTCACAACATCGCCCTCCTTGGCCGTCACTAGTGTGACGTAGGACGACTATGGGATGGGACATTTAGGGGCGGATAAGCGAGCTATGGTATGGTTGGGGGATAAACATAAAACACAAACACACGGTGGTTTCAGGACTTTAAAAAAAAACCGATGAAATCTGGTGGTGCAGCTCCTCGGCGCATCGGGAGTCTTGTCTTCCCCACATGGCGATGCACAAGCAAATCAATACCCGAAATGCCACAAGAAACGCAAAGAAACAGAAAGAAGAAGAGGAAAGAAGAAACTAAGTCTTCGTTCAAACTTCGGAGAAACTGAAAATGAAAATATCGAGCGAAGAACACCACGACACCACGTTCAGGCGGTATACCTCAGCACCGCAGCGGGCGCAGAGCTAGGGGCTCATTAGCGACGCGGCGCGGCGCGCGCGACAGCGCGAACGGGCGCCCGCGGTTGGTCTGGGCGGGGATGCCGGCGGGTGCGGGCGAACTCGCGGCGCAGCGCCGCGGGCGGCGCGCCGCGAGCGCCGCGCTGGCGCGCGCTGCGCGCGGCGCGCGCGGCGAGCGGCGGGCGCGGAGGCGCGGCGCGCGCACCAGGCGCAGCGGCGCGCCAGCGCGCGCCAGCGCGGCGCACCCGCTGGCCTGATCGCGCGCGCTGAGCGCCGCACGCGCGCACTGCAGGCGTCGCGTGCGTGGCGGTGTGACCGCGGACGCGCGCGGCGGCGGCGCGCGGGACGCGGTGGCGCGGCGCGGGCGGCGGCGGCGGCGGCAGCGACACGGGATGACGACGCGGCAGCGGGGGAGTACAGGGCAATCATCCAAGAAGAAAGGTAGGGAAAACTCTAAAGAAAACAAGAATCCAAGAAGCAATTTTCTAAGAATGAAATGACCTTATTGTTGATAAAACAAATGACCTTATAAAATAAAGAGAAAGAAAATAAGAAAGCGAAAGAATCATGTCACCAAAAAGGTGCAGACGTGATCTGCCTTTGGAAGGGCGCTCAGCGTCAGCGCGTGGAGCGTCTTGGCGCCGGCGGCAGACGCCGCGGCGGTGACGGTTGTGGTGGTGGGACGTGGCGCGTTGACTCCTGTGGACCGACTCCTGGTGGGCTCGGGTTGACCTCTTTGGTTGGATGCTTGTATCGTTGCCTCCGTGACTTGACCTGACGCGCCCCCGCGACCGCGGTCAGTGCGCCCCTCCGCGACCCGGGGCCGGCCCGCGGCGAGCGCGAACTGCACTGATGAGGGTCCAGAGCTCGGGCCAAGTGGGTCAGGGGCGCGGCGCAACGATCGTCCACGGCCGATCCGCGTGTCCTCCGCCGGCCCCCTCGCCCGCCACGCCCCGCACTTATCACCATTCACAGCTCCCGCGTTGATTTGCCCCAGTCGCGGTGACGATGATTCCATGCGATTTGGAAGGTAGAAGACCCGGTTGTAGGCCAACAAAAACTGCTCACCAGAAAGTCCGCGGGTAGAAACAGGCTGTGGCAGTGAAGGAGGCTAAAGGGCTGTAGAAATAGAAGTTAGAAATAGTTAATAATCTTGGGACTTTCCCCACAAAGAGGTAGGTCAAGAGCATTTTCCCCAACTCAACTTGAGAGAGGATGACAACGGCTGAGCAGAGCATGAAGCTTAGTGCCGCTTGGAAGAAAATAGTATCCCGCTTATCACCATCACTATATCACCTACTTTCATAAATTCCAAAAACGACGTGCAAAATCGCGATTGTTTATATATGAGGCATTACTATGGGCAGGTATGTTTCGTTTTCATGGATTATGGATATATACCATGTAAATTCATGGCATCACTTTTATGTTGGTATGATATTCGCGAGAGATGTAGTGGAGGTGGAAGGAACACGTGTGCAAATGCGCAAACTCTGGTGCACTATAGTAGACAAATACGTTGACGATCACGTAAAATTCGCATCGACAATGCGGAATAGCCAAATCCCAAGACTTGAAGTTGTCTATCATAATAAGTAATAAGGCCCTATTAACCTAAATCGAGGCTCTGGTTAATCACCTGTCGAGTTTGGGGTTTTTGAGGTGGAAAGCAAGAGAGAATTCAAGTCCAAAAGAGCCAAGAACAAAGAGAAAACACTATGCTCTTTACTGTCCATGACTATGCACTACTATGCTCTTTGGAAGTCACAAACAATTGAACTAGCATTGGAAACAACATTTGAAATAGAGAAGGCATCAAAACAATGAGAAACACAAATAAATGAATCAATTTTTGATGAGCATATTTTTGGAAGCAGATCGCCCTTGCTTATGGGAATCACTCAAACCCCTCACATCTCAAGATGCAGTAGCACAGTTTCGATATGCTGCTGTTCACTGAAGTGTTTGGCGAGAGCCTGCTGGTTTGGCACATTTCAGCACACGATCACTGGGACACAGGAGGGACACACGTTGCTTTAGGGGAGGCTAAGATGCTCGCAAATCAGGAGGGTGCTCTATTTGGTCTCTCTGAATGACCACCACCGAGCTCCAGCGGGATGCAAAGCCCTCCCCAAAGTTTCCCAATGTGAAAGTCCTATGTGAGAGTAGAAAAATAGAAATTCGTTTCATTTCGAATAAGTTGGTCTTTAAGCAAAGAAGAAGTAGAAATGACAAAATCGATTCTGGCCATTTAAAGTCAGGGGCATTCAGCAAATGGACCCTTCGACAAAGCATCCATGACTCTCGGTTCTCACCCCTCTTGTGTTTGAGAGGTATATGATATATGATTGAATAAACTCCCATTTAATGTGCCAATTAATTTTCTACTGGGAAATGAGGACTTAAGGGCTGCTTGATCGGGAGTGAGGAATTCTTTGAGTTTTAGGTAATAGGTAAATGTAATAAGGGTAACGATGATGCGTAAAATTCTTCAAATGAGTTCCCTTAGACATCATTCAGTGGGTGCATGATGATGGTGCTAAAAGTGATATATAGGCAGGCGACGTGTCTACAGACCATGAAAACTAATATCATACATCATTCACTTGTTTGTTGGGCGTGATGGGTGATGCATTCAATTTTGGCGGGGATACACCTTACCCAACCAGAGGATGAAACCTAAAAAAGAAACATGACTAACAAAGAAAAATTTTTTTTTTTTTTTTGACAACTGCTTGCGGTTTTTTTTTAAGACTTACAAACTAAAGCAATGTGGAGATGATCTCTGGTGGATCTGCTATAGATATGATATCATCAAAAAATAAACAACCACAAAATTTTCCTACGGCAGGCTGAGTATGTGGTTCATCAATCGCTGAAAAGCTGAGTGCATTGGACAACCCAAAGGGGCATAACCCACTCATAAAGTTCAGTCTTGATCTCTTAAATCTTTTTTTCCATTTCCATGATACGGGATGCCGAACTTGGTGATAACCGCTCTTAAGATCAATGGAAAAACTGTCGAACCTGCCATCATATCAAATATATCAATATGTCGGAATGGGAAATCTATACTTGATAGTAATCTTGTTGATGGCTCCTACTGTGGATCATGCGCGACTCTCCCGCCCTTTTTGGGAGCTAGTAGTGCTGGGCGGCACAAGGACTGGAGGCTCTCTTGAAATCCTGTGTCCAGAGGTCTTTGTCCACTTGTGGGGTTGGCGCATCTTGTGGGGATTGTACCATATGGGATCAGGTTGCAACGATGACCCCGAACAAAGCAAATAGCAACAAAACAAATGCGCGCGCATTGGAGGTAAGTCATTGGGTAAATGGGAAAACACTCAGAATCACTCTCAAGAGAGAGAACCTCAGAAGAGTGCAGAGGAGTGAGTCGAGGCGAGAGAGATCGAGGAGATCATGGCTAAACACATCATCATTTCACTATCTTTTTTGGCATTTTTTAATACTAACAAACACACAGCACACAAGCCTGTAAGAGGCCTTGCGGGTTATGATGCGGGGTAGGAGTGTGATTTTGATTTTCTTTCTCTTGGAAGAAATGAAATAGCCTTCGACCATAGAGGTGTACCATAGTTATCATCATTACAGCCAAGAGGCCGAGGCGAATGCTGCCCCCCTTCTTCATGGGTAGAACATGATAAAATCTCCATCTCTCATCTTCATAAGGGAGGAAGACAGCATTGGTTTTTCACAGTCTATCAGGATAGAGGTCCATCAAACCACAGGTAGTGAGGGGGTGATCAATCAACGGTCAATCAGCGGAAGTCATATAACGCGTCATACGACGACAGCGCTACGTAATAAACGCGCTCTTACACAATTTATCACCAATTTCAAATCTACAAAAATGAAATACGTCTTATCATAAAGTTGTCAGTAGTAGGTTGGTTGCAGTAAGTCCTGCAAGGGGTCTATGATGTAGCGATGTAGATGTTGATGTACGAGGGTCAGATCTAACTGAGATGTGGGGCAATGCATGCCACAACTAAAATCATCAATCCATCATCAAAGAAGCATCATCAACATGTCTACTAGTCTATAGTCCTCTTCCTCTAGGCTCTCTGCATCTAAGGTAGGCTGAAGGGGTCTGGGGCTCGTGCAAGGCTTGAGAAGCTCGAGAGGGGGTCTAATGGCATCGACCTTGGGTTTTAAAACAAGTGGCAAAGAAGGGAGAAAAGGTGGGAGTTGGAGAGAGAGAGAGAGTTGAGTTGTGAGTTGGAGTGCACTGTAGGAGACGAGTGGACGGTGTAGGAAATGATTGGGAGGGAGGCGGATCGGAGTCGGGGCGAGCGGGAGGTGTTAGGGGGGAGAGCCCGGGGTGGGGGAAGTGGAGGTGGAAGGACTGGTGGAGTTAGGGGGTAGTGGTGGTAGAGGGAAAATTGGAGGTGCCCGGTTTGATATTGGAGTAGATAAAGAGAGTAGAAGGGATAAGGGGCGAGAAGTCGGGCGATGATCTGAGAGGAATGATGGATCTGGGTCTGACACTTCTGGTCTTCTTCTGGAGCTGGCTAGGCCTGCTCACTAGTGGTGGCTGTTCCTGAAGTGGTTCTTCCTTAACCGTTGTTCTCTGTCAGAACTCAGAGGGGTAAAAATAACAACAACAATGCAACCTCTCTCAACCACCTGCCTCAAAACCTTGGATCAAATACCATGTTGTCGGGGAAATGTCAGTCTACGCTGTATGGTAGCTTTTGGCTGTATAAGATTGCTAAAGTGTTACGATGGTAGTTCTGGCTTCTATTGGTTTTGAGTGGTTTTCCAAGAAATTCGTGCCTCATTTTCCTCAAATCGACCAATTTCAACTCTCTCCAAAGATTTTAAAAGATTTCATTTCCCTCCTCGACTTGGAAATAGCTTCTCGACTCTTTGCTGGATCGGGATCCTCTTGAAGGTCACTTGATTCTTAATCTATCGAGCCGATCAGTAGTCTCTAGGTGATCCTGCGTGATATGGGTGATCGACTTTGGCCGCCCTTTGGACGCTGCGTGTTCCAATTGTGGGGGATCGCCACCAAGCGGCTGATCGAGAGGAACCACACCACTTCGGGAAAAAAGGATCGAGGCGTCGATCGACTCCACCGACCACCTCATGTCTCTCATCAGGCGGATCATCATCATTTAGAGGATATGATTCTCTCTCGATTGGTCTCGCCTCCTGGGGGATCTCTCCTGCGGGGAAATGGGGATGGGTGGAGTTTCCATCGCAACTCTGCTCTGGGGGTCTGAGGGGATGGGATCTCTCTAGGGTGAGATGATAGCTCTGATCTCGAGGTCTGCGGTTCTAGGATTCATGCTTCGTATCGCGATCACTATCCACGAACGTCATCGGTGGGGTCGAATCATATCGATCGTCATCATCTGGTTCTCGGGATCATCAGGACATCTATCGAGCATATCATCGATCAGGATCATCAGATGGTGATGATTCCTATCTCGAGCTCGAGGATCCAGGTGTTAGTGGTGTGGTTTTCACGGCGTAACATCCACAGCGATCCGGGCCTCTGGTTGCCGTTTTGGTCATTCGTGGCGTCACGGATCGTACGGTAGAACTGAAAACATGTTGGTCCATGTTGGTCATTCGTCTATTCCATTTACGCTGACATCGGGCGACGCCGTGCGTCAACTAATGGCGGAGCGGCGACGTGACAAGTGCGGATAGGGGCGATAGGATGGCATGGAATGGGGCGTCCCACTCACGCGGTGATGGCGGCAGGGAACTCGTAAACCTGAAACATAAATGCATCGGGAGACGAATGGATGCATGAGGATTAGGCTCTGAAACCAATCTGCGGATATGATGGCTTTATATGGATGCAGCGATGGGTTGGGCTCTAATACCCAATTGAATGGGAGGCGATGATGGGGGCGGCGTGCAGAAATCACGGCAGGAGCACGGGTATAAAACAATCTCAAATTACACTTATCTCCGAGCACGGGGTGGTGCGGCTCCCGGAAATATCGAAATTCTTGGCGCAAAACGACCGAAAAATGAGGGCACGCCGTCGACATACACCAACGAAAAACTGAGAAAACGCTCACGAAGCCAAGAAAGAAATCAGAACGAGAACACCCGAAAGCGGAAACTTCTCGAAAATAATGACACGCTGGCGTCGATTCTGACGAAAAACGCGGGAATCCGAGCCGGTAACGCGCGTCCGGGCGCGCAGTGTGCGGCGCGAGCGCGCGCGGCGTGTGTGGTAGACCTGCTCGTGACGCGCCGCGAGCGGCGCCGGTCGGCGGGCGAAGGGCGCGGGCGACCCGCGAAGGCGTGAGAAGCGCAGGCGGGGCGAGCACGGGCGCGAGCGCATGCGCGCCGCGCGCAGGGTCGCGGAGCGCCGCGCGCGCAGCGCTGCGAAGCGCTGTTGCCGGAAGCGCGCCGCGGCGAGGCGCGGGCGCGCGTCGCGGGAGCGGCCGCGAGGCGGGCGTGGCAGCGGCGCACGCGCGCGCGGCGCGCCGCGCGCGCGCCGGGCGCGCGCGTGCGCGCGCCGGCGCGTAGCGAGCGCAGGGCGGGCGTGGCATGGCGGGATGCGCGACGCGCGTGAACATGGCGGCGCGAGCGCGCGCGGCGTGACCGGTGACGGCGACAAGGCAGGGGTAGCGATGACGGTGCGCGGCGGCGGCGCGGCGGGAGGGGATGCGACGGGCGCAAGAACGGGTATGGAAGGAGCTTAGTGAGAAAGTTAGCCTTTGAAGGTTAAAAAGTAAATGGAATTCTTGGTTCTTGAAAAGAATAGTGATGAAGAAAAAACAAATGAATTGGCTTAGGCCTAAATGGAACCTCATGTGGAATGACCTGTTGTACGCGTCTGAAGCGCCATGATCTGCCCAAAGGCGGAGCTATCTTGCGGTTGCGTGGCCACGCGCAGTGGACGTGGCGTGTGCGGCTGTTGTGGTCTTGGCGTGACTGTGCGACGTGGTTGTGGGTGACCTGTTGTGACGTGGTTGACGGGCGGGTACGTTCGCTGACGACCTGGATCTTTATGGGGTGGTTGACTCGTTGACTCCGTGCAGTGTGACTGTGTAAATGGCTATCCACAAAGCACTTTCTACGAAGATGCTCGTCGACGCTTCTCATGTTGTGCCCCATGATGGATGTGAGTGGACTATCTGGCATTTTCCCCAATATAGATGTCCTTCGTACGTCAACCTCAACCACAATCTGCTACGAGCACCTGGCACGCGCTCCTAGATTATGTTCCTTCTTCCCTTACTTTGCAGTATCATTACGTCCTCTGGTTGCGTCCTCGCTTACTCCACTACCTTGAGAGATTTAATATGTTTTGTAGGACTAGCCAACAATTTCGCATTAGGAGCTTTCCTTTGTCCGTGTTGAATCAGTGTCGCTCCATACGGGTGTGTACGCTCACGGATGGTGAATTTTCTCCACACCATCGTACTTTGAACCAAGCATTTGAATCATTGGGAGCATGTCCGTGCCCTAACCTCTCGTGTCGTCATCTATGGTTACACCTCAGATCACCCGGCTTCCGTTGTTGTCCTCATTGATTTTACTACGCGTAACATCATTTGATCTCGTTGCATCACACATTCTTGTCCACACCCTGTGGTGTGACACAAGCCGCTCAATCCTGGCATGTCGTGTTACATCACATGGCCATAACATCTTATAATAGAGTTAGAAATATTGACTTTGCATGGCAGGAACCTCTAAGAATGTATAAACCTCTAGTGTCATTACATTTTGGGCCAAGTATGCATTCTTCTTCTGTTTCCTCCAAACCTGATGAACTGATACTTTTCTTTACATAAACTTACTATCAAACAAAGTGGATACAAGAAACACAACTACACTCAAAGCGACCGAAATAGAGTTGCGAACAAAAATTGGAGTATATTTACACTGTGGGAGCAAAGGGTTATAAATAGGGATCCTAGATTCTCAATATTAAAAACCTAGAATGTGTGACAACTTGGGCATTCAATTTCATGCTCCTTTTTATAGGAAGGAAACAGCAACCACTGACTCAAATTTTTCCTTGAAAATTGGCATCTCCTTTAACTGGCTTTAAGATCCTTTTGGGATCCAAATGGGGTCTGCTCCATAGTGGGAGTCATTGTGCTATAGGTTCCCTCCTAATGTGCCATTCACACTCAACTTACCTTAGTCCTGCTATAAATGACGCTCCAAGGAAATCATGAGAAAGATAAACCACTTGATACAAGGGAATGAAGTGGGGATTGTTCACAAATAATTAAACCCCATTAGTTAGGGCCAATTACAAAACTGAGAACATGATAAATTCATGGATATTTAGATACATTTTAGATGATTATGGTGTTATTTATTCAAAATGTAGCATGTTATTATTTAAATTAACTAAATATATATCCATAAGCGATAAATTCTAATTTGAGCACATTTTGGTTATTTTTTACCAAACTCCTTGACTTCTTTTAAGTCAAATCAGTTTTAATACTGATGACTATTCTATAGCTTCACATGTGCAAAAATTTACAGAAATGAGCAGATACAATTCTTTAAGCGTTGGAGAATTTTTTAGAGTTTAGTGATTCTCAAACGGGGGCCTGAAAGGAGCAAAATGGTGTTTCGGGCCTTCAAATGAGAAATCAGAAGACGATGGGCCACTACCTGACCTTCCCATTGGGCTCTCAAAAGCCTTCAAAAGAAAGAAGTTGAAGAATACGAGGGGAAGATCTCAACCCATGGAGAAAAAGAAGCAAAATAGGCAATAGAGGAAAATAGAAAATACCCAAATTGGTATTTTAGTAATTCTTCTAATCTATACATACTTTTTAGGCCCTCATTTCATCTCATTCTAGATGTGGTCCAGCAAGCGGCTGGCCAGAAAGATAAGGCATATTTCAAAATCTCGGTTATTTAACCTACTTGATGTAAGTTAATTGAATTTTTCACTCAATCTCAACACTTGTTTGCATTGAAAAATGCATGATTCCAGAAAAATATAAAGATCCAGGCTTGAGATGAAGCATTGAGGGCTCATTAAGCTTACATTATGATTTTAGGAATTTAGATTTCCCTTTTCCCATCATTATCATTTTCCCTTTAAAACCATCACTTTCTCACTCTAAACACTTTTTCCCTAATTTCTCTCTCTAGAATCGACTCTTTCTCTCTAGACCTTCATCCATATCCAAGTTCATCCACTATAAATTTCATAAAAAATATGTTTCATTTTTCCCTTCAAATTATCTGTCAAACACTTTCGACACCCTTTCTTATTCCCTCTCTATCTCCTAATTTATTCATTTTCTCTCTCTAGAGTAGTTTATTTCTCTCTCGAAAACCCATTTCTATCTCTCTGTAGATCCTCCAGAATTCCCAAATTATAATACCAAAAACATTACACTTGAAAATTAATTTGTGTCCCTTTAAAACAGATTTCCCCCCTCATAGCCGCTGCCAAATGTTGTTGTGCGGAGCCGTGCGACACGCATGCGGTGCTTGTGTGGCAGGAACACCCTTTTCCCGCCAGTCCGCACATGGGTAGCGCATGACTATGGGGCACAGGAGTGCCTTGTGCTGGAAAGCCAAATCAGCTAAGTCCTGACCCTATTAGCCTGAGCCCAATTGAGCTGACCGAATTGGGATAACCCAATTGCATTGCCTAAAGGGCCAGACTAGGCCCACTGTCATCCCTGCGCTGCCATGGCTGCCAGCGGAAATTACCAAAGCAGATACTCTCCATTTTTTATCGTTTCAATATTATTTTAAAATAAAAAATAGGAAATTTTATTTACAGCATTTAAAGAAATCCACAAAATTCATAAAATCAATTTCCAATGATTTTAACAGTGAAACAAAATCTTAAAAAATATCCAACTCTCATTTTTTAATATTTTTATTGGTTTTTTTGTAATCAAATTTCAAATACTTCTAAACAAATTTATTTTCCATTTCGGGTGTTAACTATTATTAGGAGAGTTACTTTAAAATATTTTCAGTATTCTTCTTTGTATTTCTGCTTCAATTAAAATCATAGAAAATTATTTAAATTAACTAAAAAACATGAAAATGCCAGAAATTTTATTTCTCACTTTTACACTCATTTTCTTCATCAAAAGCTTGAGAAAAAAATCTAAAATGAAACTTATGCCTCATTGAGGATCAGGCCCTAATGTGGCTTATATTAATTATAGAGTATTTAAGTGGATATTTTCATAAGGCTTGTACATAAAGTCTGAATTAAAATAATTGCATTTAAACCCTGAATTTGGACTTATCAAAAACTGAGTGTTAATTTCACTTTGATACCATCAGTCACCCTGATGGGCAGTCTCCTACAATGTGGAAAGTTTATGTACAATGTCATTAGTTACCCATATGCCAATGATAACTTGCAAATTAACATGATTAATTGATGAATTTTATATTATATTTATGTGTTTTAATGACTATATTTCCATGTTATCATATTAAAATAAAGATAGATCATTTAACCTTTCATTTTATTATTAATTCTGATTTTTTATCATTTTTTATGGAATTTAACTTCATTTCAGTGAAGAAATATTTTTTACAGGGTTTTAAATACTTGGCTAAAGGTTGGTAAGTGTTTCCATGATTTTTCTGGAATTTTCCATATTTTTATATAATTTTTTGACCATTATATAGCCAAGAAATGATTTTTACATATTTAAATAACACATATATTATTTATTTGGCATTTATAATATATTTAAATATTTACTAAGGAGTATCCACGTCATTCGCCCGGGCGAATAAATGGATATATTTATTTAAATAAAAATAAAGAGAGAGAGAGAGAATGAGTGGTTATTATTATATAATAAATAGAGAGAAGAGAGAGAGAAGAATAGTCAACATAAGCGGCTATGATTTAAACTATATAAAAGAGAGAGAGAGAGAAGAATAGTCAACATAAGTGGCTATGATTTAAAATATTTAAAGAGAGAAGAGAGAAGAATAGCGGCTTATGATTTAAAATAAAAGAGAGAAGAATGGTCAAAGATTACGGCTAAGAGAATAAAAAATATATATATTTTTTAAAAAGACCTTTGTCCTTTTCTTTTGTTTTTATTATTTCAGGGTGACGTGGAGAATTCCTAGCCGTTCAAATGACGAAATCACTTGCCAATGATTGCGGGCGGACAACGCGCACAACAACGTCTCAGGGCGTGATCCGAGAAAGCGGAAAACGAGAAATAATCATGCTAGCCAATCAAAACGCGCCATTTCTAAGCTTATTGGAGGAGAGATAAATAAATCCAACGGCTCAGATTTTTTCTCACTAAAACCTTGATATCTTGAGATCTACATGTCCGATTGGGCTGAAATTTTGAGGGTAGGTTCGTCTTTTCCCCCTCTACAATCCAGACGGTTGGATCTTTAAATGGAGGTCTGGAAAAGGGCGAAAATCACTTTTGGAGGCTCTCCCCAAGCAATTGGCCAGGAAGGACACAGGAGGCATTCTGGAAATCGTCAGATCTGGATCTCTTTATCAAATTTGTAAGTTTCTGAATTGTATTTTATCATCTTCTAGAACGATTCGAAAACGCCTTGGCATGGGCGAAATGTACATGCCCTAGATTCATGTTTTGAATGCATCAGCACTTCTTTTTGATTTGGATTCGAGATCTGACTTTTGATAATTAATTCTTAATCATTTTAGGACATTTCTGCTTCATTACATTTTTAATTTAGGGTCGAAATTGGGGCTTTCCCCAATTTCTTCACTTTCTCTCTCTAGGTTAATTTGATTTGTTTCTCTCTCTAGATTTCGGTTTTTATTGTTTAGGAATTTAATTTAATATATAAAAAACCCAAAAATAAAATTTGAACCAAAAATTCATCCATTTTGAACTCCAATTCAAAAATCACTTTCTTGATTATTAAATTCCCAATTTTAATTCTGAAAATTATTATAAATTTTATTAAATTGGGAAATTAATAATTTATATTTTTATGAGCTTAAAATAATAATAATATTCTTATCTGGAATTATCTGACCGAAATCAAAATTAAGTTTTACTTAATTTTGATTATTTTAAGAATATTATTTAATATTAATTGAATTAAATATTACAAAATTCAAAATTACTTGACTTGATTCATAAAAATTGTTTGAAAATTCTGAATTGTTGCCTCCTTGCGGATCGACCCCTTGCTTGCTCTATATTCTTATTTAGTAATTAAGGGAATTATAATTTATTGCATAAGTCTAAAAAGCGCAACGACCACGTAGTTTTACGTGATTTTTCGGCTTATCAGCCAACCCTTCACCAAACCTCTCAACTTATTTGGCTTCCCAATCCTTGCATCTTTAACATATTTGATATATGTGTCCACCTGGTCTGCACACCTTTATTGTTTTCTATGTTGCTGATCAGCCAAAATTTAGGTGTTCAACCTAGTTAATATTTTAATTCCAAGACTTATGCAATAGATTTTGAATAAACTCTAATTCACTTATAACTCAAGTACTTGGTGAGTAAGGGGTTGAACCACAATGAAAGTGATTAAGATCAATTTTTTTAAACATAATTGTGTGATTAAGAAAGTGGTAAAGATAAGAAAGGGTGAAAGAAAAAGATAACAAAATCTATGTTAATGTTTTAAACTATGTTAGTGTTTTTTATAAGTTCTTAATTCCTACTCATAGGTATTAAGAATTTATAACAGAGCCGATCATAATTCTAAAATTATCAAATGATGAATGGATGAATGAAATTTCTGGGATATAATGAGAAACTCCAAGTAGCAATTTCTTATGCAAACCCTAATTAGGAACTGATATTGTAAGCTTTTCATCCCTATTCATAGGGTTTAATAACTTATAACAGATAGTGAAGTGTTATGAAAATGTGAAAATGATAGAAAGATGGGGGAAAATCCTTAAGAGTATTTAGAACTTACCTATTGATTTGGTGATGAATTCAGGCATGAATCTCCATTCACGGACATGTATATTGTGTTTGGTGCATTGGTGTGGTGCTCTATACACGAAGATAGATCAAAAGATGGAAGAAACTCTTTTTAGAAAGAAGTAAACCCTAAATTGGCACTCCAAAACCCTTGTCTCAGAGGGTCCCCTAAATGATGAAAGACAAAAAAAGTAAAGGGAATTTTGTAACCTCTATTTATAGGACCCCGAGTTCATTAGAAGAGTGAGAAGAGATGAAAGTGCCGAAACAATTTCAGCCACAAACTTCTCAGGAATGATCAGTTATGGCCCTTTGAAAATTGCCTCAATTTCATATTGTTTAGGCATTTTTTCTGATTTTTTTATTTTTCTGTCCATTCTCTTGTTTTTTGATGATAGGATTGATACTTAGTCGTCCGATCATCTGATCATCAAAAGCATGATCAATTTCAGCAGCTGGATCCTCTTCCTCAAATGAGGATTGTTCTCTGGCCATCATATCTGGTTTCCTTATAATTGGATTAGTTGTGGACCATCCAATCGATGCACCCCATGATTTCTAGAAACATATAGAAGAACCAGACGTATACTCACCTCCTTTTATTGTGATTGGATGGCTCTAATGCAGCCACGTCCCACATTTCTACGAATGAAAATTACTTAAAACTTGTGACAACATGCATATATTAACTCAATTATGCTCTAGAATGCATAAATTAAGTTCAATTAACATGCCTTTTGCATGTTATCGGTTGGCTTTGGACCACCACAGATGGCAGACTTGGCAGCGACATCAGTTAGCGATAGCCTAAGTCACACGTTGGCATGTCGGCCATGGCGAGATTAGCGCCTGGTATTCTGTAAGTTTGAGCCTCAATGGGGCTACTCCCTAGCCCGTCATCCACACTTTCAGCCTCATCCCCTTCGATTGACCGTGGCACAACTACTCACGGCCAACACGCTTCACCTTTGGGAGCTGCCTACCCTTAGACACATTATCCCAGGCCCAGAGTACTCTCATTGAGACCCCTCACGATCGTCCTATTTGGATGCGTACCCTTGATGGTCCTTCTCTTGTCTATCTTCTTGGGAGCATTTCTGCAAGAAATCTCCCACCCAGCACTAGGGTCACTGCATCTGAAATCCGAAAATCATCACTCTCGTCTCTGTCTTCCTTTGGAGACTCATGCATCGTGGCCTCCTAACCGATGATCGAGTGACTCGTATCAGCCACTCCCTTAGTTTGTGTTGCCATTGTTGCCCTTCATCTGCCCAGGCTGAGACTAGGAAGCACTTTTTCTTCCATAGTGAGACAACCCTAAACTATCGGTACCAAATTACACCTCATTGGTGCCCACTACTATGTACCTCTTCTACTCTCACACCGTTAGAGTGTTTTGGACAGATTTTTTCACGCCAACACACTCTAAGTGGAGCCCATTCCTTCGCATCACCATAGCTTACTTACTATGGGAGATCTAGAAAGGGCGAAACTCTTCTCGTTTTTCAGGGACCCCAATGCGAGCACCACATATCATACGACGAGTCCAACAGTGGATACGACGCACCCACCATCTCATACCGGCCCACGCCCACAACTCAGCTCTCACATGCGACCTCCTTCGCACTTGGGGCATTACGCAGACCCACACCTCCATAAACATTCGGCTACAACTTGTCCATTGGCACCCACAGCCAATTGCCATCCTCAAGTTGAATGTGGATGGTGTGGCCAAAGGGAACCCGAGACTAGCTGGAGGGGGCGCTACCCTCTCTGATCACACATGTAGTATTCTCTTTGCCTTCTCATCCTTTATGGTATTCAAACTAACACGACAGCCGAGGCTATGGCGATATCTGATGTTTTGCTCTCATGTGAGGAACAAAACCTTCAAAATTTTATCGTAGAATCTAACTCAAAGGTGTTAGTTGGCATGCTTCATCCAAGTTTATGCTCCTAGTAGCTGCTCCAGCGCGTGTGGTAGGGCATCATGCGGTGCTACCCCCGCTTGACTAGTGTTTGTCACCAGCTACGCGAGGGAACCAAACGGTGGATGTCCTAGCCAACCACGTAGTACACACACGAATTCCCTTTTCTCTATTGGCAGGAACTCCCTCAGGCAGCTCGTAAATGCCATTGCATTGAGCGCCTCAGCTTACCGGCTCTTCGTACCCATCAAACATTGTTGAAGGAGGGCCCGTGGGACTAGAAGATTGCATGGACCGATGGAGGTGGGAGAGCTCACCCTCTCGCTTGACAGTTTGACCTATCGTACACCTAAACATTGACACCTACGGACGGCGGCGCGGTGGACTGCGCACACTCCAAGCATCGCACCCGCTACGAGGGCTTCACATACCCCTCCTAGCCCAGGTGCTCTTCTCATGGCCTTTACTAGATATCACTCATGTACCTTTTTCCTTTCCTACACCATGGGCGTGGGCGAGTAGGGCCCGTGTGTAATTTGGACATGTACCCCTGCTCCATGCTTATGGACTCTGACAAACACTACATTTAATAAATAAACACCCTTGGGTGATGTCCAAGGAACATTTGGATCAGTATACGGGCACACCCTTAGGGTTGGCCATACCCGGCACCATGTTTTTTGCGAAAAAAAAATGTTGGCTTTGGGCCATGCGTGTAGACCAACTCTTATTCGATCGATCTCTAAATAACAATGTCATCCCCTGGACCTTTCTCTTTGAAAGGTATGCCAAACTTGGAGATATCATTATGCCCAAAACATGTTGGTTTAAATGATATCTCCAATGGCAGCTTGTTAGCTCGCTATGCTCGAAGCTTCAGAGTTGAGGCTACTTTGGAGTTGCACCTATAATGGACTGGTTGACGAATCTAAGTAGATTTTTTTTGCCATGGCAATCACTCCTGGTGTGGATTCAGCGCTGAAGCACTATGGTGTCATGGAATACATACTCCCCAAAGCTAGAAATATTGAAGGCGTGACCAACATTGACTGTTTTCATTGTTCAAGTTGACATGGATAATAAGGTTACTCTTCAATTGGTCATTCCATTATCATTGAATTTGATATCCCATTTTACAGCTTACAATGCTAAAGATGATCCTTGTAGAATTTTTGTGATGTGAAAATTGTGATAATAAGAAGTATTATGCAGCATGGTTAGAGCATGGAGAAGAAGTGTCAGTAGTAGTGGGTGTTTGGTTTTGGTGCCTTGGGTTAATCATGGATAATATGTTTTTCCATGAAGCGGAAGCGATTTCGATTCTAAATGGATCATAAAATAAACACATCATATGAAACTTTTGGGGAACTTGTTCCACCCTTGACTTGCTCACTCGGAGATTGTTCTGAAGTTATTCACGTGCCCGAACCCGAGAAGTATCCACGCGATCATGTTGCTCTTGGATCTCCGCTTTTTCTTCTCCATATCCTCTTCAAAATCTTGAAGATATTCTCACCATGAAAACTCTCTCCTTGATTGAGTGGAGAAACAGAGAGGTTCCCAGATCTGGGTGGCATGGGTGCTTGAAATGCATGCCCCTTCCCCTATTTATATTTTACTTAGGTTTTTCTCAAAAACCCCATAGAGCAAAATATATGCACCAATGCCCCCTACGATCTTATGAGTGTGACCCTTTAGGCCAATGTATCATTCTATTGGATAGCTTTAATGGTCCAATAAATACTATTGGCCAACCTTATTAATTAACTATATTAGCATATAGATTATTTAACTCAGGATTGATCTAATCCGATCGATTTTTTTAAGGTTCCAACTTCTAGGGTGCCAAGCCAAAAATATTTGAACTCTCTCATGAAACCATTACCATCATTGTTTAACATATTGATAAGCCAAAAATAGGGGTAAATTTTGTTATTTTATAATCCCTTGTCGTTCTTGATTTTAGCTTATACCATAAACTATATAAAACCCTAACTTAGGATGTATAGTGATAAGTATGGGTATCGTCCAAGGGAAGCTAATAAGAAGTTCAGTCGATGATTTAATTGAATAATTTGACCCTAATTAGAGTTAACTTAATCTTCAAAATAAGATCAAATCACCCTAATTAGCTGAAGAATTTGGAATAGGGAGAAGAGATAGGAAGAATAGAAGGAATAGGGAGTTCTAAATTGAATACTTTGATCCAATTTAAAGGATTAAAGGACTCATTTAGAGGGATTGAGAAGAAAATTTGATTAGTAATGGTTGGGTTTGGAGGCTTGGTTATTCAAAAATTACCAAACTATTAGATAATAAAAAAGGATAATTTAATCTCCTAAAAATTAATCCTTTCTTTTTTTAGATTTTTTATGGTGCACTTGGAATAGCTATGTAAATCTCACTATCTCTCTTCTCAGTCCCAATAAGGACCTGTACATTTCTCTCAAGCCTAGCGATATAGAAGTTCAAATCAAGATTGACAAGAACGACTAACAAATCATCCAAATTACACAACAAAATTAAAAAACAATAAATAATAAAGTACCAAACATGGTTGATCCAAGATGCAACTCCTCTATGTCTTGCAGTTGTGAAAGAACCATGTCCAAAATGACCCCCTCCTGTCGAAATTCAGCTTATATACTTAGGTTAAATGGTAAAAATTACCCTTTTACCCCTAGTCAGTAATTATTTTTTATCCATCAATGTTGGTCTGATCAAAATGATCCAACGTACATATAAAAAGAGGAGGTCAAGCTGAGAAAATCTATAAAAAACACCTTAATCGGACTTCACGATCAAAAGTTATTAGTAAATGAACTTTGACCAATCATAGCCATTGGATCAAAATTTGTTCATTTGATAGCTTTCTTTCTTCATACGCAATGATGTGTCGATATTCCATTGGCTGGAGAAATTTGAATTCCAATTTTCATGTTGCTTCCATGAGCGCCACGTACCCCCTAGCAGAAAAAAGACTAAAGAAGAAAGATAAAAAAAACACCGGTTGTACATTAAAAACACACTCAGATGTGCGCTTCAAAGCACGACCCAATAGAAGAGAGCCACATCACCGCCCGTGCGTGCACTTTGTATGCACAGCGCGGGCGATGAGCGCACCGCCAAGGAATGATTCCTTGAATGCTGTCGGATTCTCATCAGACGGCTGCAATTCTGCCACATGGGTAACCCAAAAAATCCCCCTTGTTACTTTGCATTTAGATCCTTTCGAAAATGTGTATTTGCCACTTGACACCGCCCAAAAGTATTTGCATATACGCCCTTCTGCATTCCCTCTCCTCCAGTGTTTTCCTAAAATCATTAAATAAATCCTGATTAATTTAATAAAAACCGTGCAACTATTTTAATTGCCTACAAACACAACCGAGAGCTGTTTTTAACAGCATAATTGCATTAAATGTTAGGAAAAAACCCCCTCCAAGTTTAGAAATTGCTTTAAAACTCATATTCCCCTTATAAATATATCCTCTCCTAGTTAAAAATTCATTTCTTCCTCAAATAAATTCCCAAAAATTCTAATACAATTTCAGAAAATTCTAGAAAACTCAGTAATTCGTCCCCACGTTAATTAACATCAAAATTAAATTTTAAAACTACCATTTTCATTTCAACTGAATCATTCCAAGCTTAAATAAATTTCAGAAAATTCATAAAATTAACATAAAATTAGGGGGAAATCATAAATTACCTTGAACTATTAATTACATGAAAATATATGATAACAACCGTATTTTAAACTCTTTAAATGCATACAATTGGGCTAATTACATGAACTAAATACCGAATTTAGGGTGTTATCACATGTATATACAATCCATCATCTGTGCAAGACACTCTAACAACTCATGGTTTGGTTGATCGTCAAACCCTAATTTTTCATTCAATTAGTACTAGTGCATAACGAGGATTATCAGAGTCTGCCTTCCCCAACATCCTTTCTACCCTGGCCAATGTTTTTGCGCATCGTCTTCCTTGAATCAATCACCTCTAATACTGAGTGTGGATGATGTTGTCTTGACCGTTCAGTCATCTCCGTTAGTTTCTTACTACATTCGACAAATTACTTGTTTGGACCTCGTGAGTAGAGACTCTTTAGGCATAGTCAAAATGTAGTCTTCCATTTATGAGATGTCCTTGGTGTTTCAGGTCAATGGATCACTTATAAATCGGTGGCATTAATAAAGCTAATTGACATTTAGGTTGAACACAATTCAGGGATTCTTCGTATCCGTTCAATGAACTCTTTGGCAAAGGAACACCCATTATATGTCCTTACTCTCGCCACACTTATAGCCACATGATCAACTATACTTATCATATAGGTAGGGTTTGATAGTGCTATTCTATCCAGAAAATTCAATGTCCATCTAAACTATGCATCAAATAGGAATATTTAGAATACTTATTGAACAACTAGTGATCATTGTATTTTGGTCTCATCAAAACTCACTAGGTCATTGCACACATTTATGGACTTCATAATTAACATCACAATGCAATAATATTGAACATAATATTTTATTTAATTTACTTAAATAAAACATTTTCGTGTCATTTGGCTTGACAGCCACATAATATCCATGAGTAGCAAGCTCCACATACAGGTGCAGCGTCGAGTGGTTAATTCCTCATAATAATGAGAACTAGAGCTCCTATCCTGGCTCGTCAAGTCCTCATGCCAGGGTAAACAGGTTGCTTCGATCAAACAGCTGCAAGAGAAGGGGATCAAGGTCACCCATAATACAGTTCAGGTAGAGGTTTGTTCACTAGATCAACTAGGTCATTCTAATGGCCCTTTATGGTCAATAGTTGTACATATGCTCAATGTAATGAAATTCCAAGCATTACTTTATAAAAACTATGCATATTTTTATTTCACTGTTTAATAATGTAGAAGCTGATGTATATCACTTGGTTTATATTTAA
Source organism: Wolffia australiana (assembly GCF_029677425.1). Taxonomy (NCBI): domain Eukaryota; kingdom Viridiplantae; phylum Streptophyta; class Magnoliopsida; order Alismatales; family Araceae; genus Wolffia; species Wolffia australiana. The sequence continues at coordinate 8,941,606 of NC_135847.1, forward strand.
TTAACAAATGTCATGGGAAATATACATCAGTGTGGATATAAATATATATATATGGCTTTTCATTTGAGTTTTCTTATAAAAGTATTTAATGCAAAAGTCAATATTTTTTCAAAACATCTGTATCCTAAAATTTTCATCTCCAAGATCTCAAGTGATATAACTATTAACCTATAAAATAAAGACGACTGATCACTACTCCCTCCTCCAAGCTGCCAGCTCCCTGCCCCATTCCCCCCGTTGTGCTCGCAAGTTAACCAATGTAGACAACGTGAGCAATGAACTTTTATTTTCCAGTGTACCATTAAAAGATTTTGGTAATGCATTTTTTGTCAAAGTCCAAGTCCATGACAGTTTTTTTTTCCTCCAATTTGTATACTTTAACTTTGATATCAACTAGTCAAGCTCCCCGTACCAAGAACAGGCACAAACCAGAGTAGACCTGACAGAAACCAGGCCAAATTAAAGGTAAAGTTTATGTCTTTTCTAAAAAACACCGGATGAGACAACCCTAATTGGGACTCCAAGTTCATGAACGGTTTTTCTCAGCATTTTTATACTTTCACTTTAATAACAACTAGTCAACCTCACCAGACCAAAAGTAGGCACTAACTAGACTAGACCCGACAGAGACCGATCCAAATAAAATGTAAAGTTATGGTGCTTGCTAAAAATAACCAGATTAGAAAACCCTAACTGGAACTAAACAACATCCTGTTCATGAAAAATTAGTGATAACAGTTGTTGAGGAAAAGAACGTTGAATCCTGGCTTGAAACATCAAAGAAAATAGGAAATAAGACCCTTGACTGGACAATCAGCAGTCACATACGACGATGGTGGAGAGATTGTGGTCGGCAGCGCCACTAATAGCGGCGCGCTTCTCCATGGCCCTGCGTAAAAACTCCACCGCCTCCACTGTTATCTCCGTTAACTAGTCAACCTCACCGGACCAAGAGTAGGCACAAACCAGACTAGACCCTAATAGAAACCGGTCACAATTAATGGTATAGTTTAGGCCTTTGCAAAAAATACCAGATCAAACAATCTTGATTAGGACTAAAAAACATCCTGCCAGAAAAGAGGAAATAAGACCCTTGACTAGACTATCAGCAGTCACATACGACGATAGTGGAGAGGATGTCCACCTCCACTGTAGTCTCTGTTAACTAGTCAACCTCACCAGACCAAGAGCATGCACAAACCAGACTAGACCCGACCGGAAACCAGTCCAAGTTAAAGGTAAAGTTAAGGTCTTTGATAAAAAACAGCAGATCGGACAACCCTGACTGGGAGTAAAAAACATCCTGCCCAGTAAAAATTAAACACAACACTTATTCCTGCCTTCAAACATCAAAGAGAAGACATCAAAGAGAAGAAGAAATAAGACCCTTGACTGGATAATCAACAGTCAGCAGTCACAGACGACGATAGTAGAGAGTGTGCGGTCGGCGGCGCCGCTAATAGCCGCGCCCTTCTCCTTGGCCATGAGCAGAAACTCCACCGCCTCCACCGTTATCTCCTCCCCAGGAACCAGCACAGGAATCCCAGGCGGGTACGTGCACACCATCTCCCCACACACCCTCCCTCGGCTCTCCCTTACCCCCACCGTCTTCTTCCTCGCAAAGAACGCCTCCCTCGGCGACAAGGCCGCCCTCCCGACCGCCATCCCCGAGCCCATCTCGGACCCTCCCCCGCACCCCCGGCGCGCCCCCGCCACCCACCGCAGCCCCTCCACGAGCCGCTCCACGTCCCCCCGGCGCGTCCCCAGGTTCACCGCAAACGTCACGGACCGCGCCCCGGCGAGCTCGGACCGCACCCCGTGGGCCCGCTCTAGCTCCTCGTCGGCCTCGTAGCCGGTCATCCCGAGCCGCCAGACCCCGACCGTGACCCGGAGCGGGTCCATCTCCCCGAGCCCGTCGAGCAAGTCCACCCCGGGGATGCCCGCGATCCGGGCCTTAGCGTGGTCCGCGAGGCGGACTGCTTCGTCGAAGACGCCGGGCCGGAGCTGGGCCCGGGCCGCGTCGAGGGAGGCGAGGAGGAGGAAGCTCGGGCTCGAGCTCTGCAGGGCCTGGAGGCAGCGCCGGAGCCGGTCGCGGTCCACGAGCCGGGTCCGGGCGTGGAGCATGGAGGACTGGGTGAGGGAGGTGAGGACCTTGTGCGTGGACTGGACCGCGAGGTCCGCGCCCTGGTCCATAGCGGCGCGGGGGAAGCGCTCGTGGAAGCGGAAGTGCGCGCCGTGGGCCTCGTCGACGAGGAGGGGGACTCGGGCGGCGTGGCAGAGCTCGGCCGCGGCGCGGACGTCGCTGCAGAGGCCGTGGTAGGTGGGGGAGGTGAGGAGCACGGCGGAGACGCGCTCGCCGGCGGTCGCGGCGGCGCGGAGGGCGGCCGCGACGTGGTCCGCGGTGGCGCCGAGGGGGACGGACCAGGATGGGTCGTGGCTGGGGGGGAGGTAGCGGGGGAGCGCGCCGGAGAGGACCATGGCGGAGAAGGCGGAGAGGTGGGCGTGGCGGGGGAGGATGAGGGTCTCGCCTGGGGAGCAGGTCGCCATGACCGCGGCTTGGACTCCGCTGGTGGAGCCGCCGACGAGGAAGAAGGTGTCTTCCGCGCCGAAGAGGGCCGCGGCGAGGTGTTGCGCGCGGAGGAGGGGGCCGGCGGGGGAGAAGAGGTCGTCGAGCTCGGTGAGTTCGGGGAGGTCGTGGGAGAAGACGGAGGGGCCGAGGAGGGAGGAGAGAGAGGGGGGGGCCGCCTCGCCGCGGCGGTGGCCGGGAAAGTGGAAGCAGGCGGCGTCGGCGCGCGCGGCCGCGGCCAGCGCGCCGACCAGCGGCGCGCAGCGGCAGGGCGCCGGCCCGCGGCGGTGGGTCGGCTTGTGGGGGGGAATCGCGGCCCCGGGAAGCGGAGGGGATTGCATGGTGGAAGAAGAGGGTCGGGAGACTTGAGGTTTCTTTCTTGGATTCCGGGATTTTGTGCGAGGATCTTCTTTATCGAGTACCGCTGTTTTGACACTTTTGTTTGGTTTCTATTGTGTAGGATTTTGGTCCTAAAAATACTGTGTTTTTTTTTATTTTTGGGTTAACGGGTTCTCAGGGGTTTCTGGGTTTTTTAAACTTGTATGGCAGAAGAGTGTTATCTGCTAAATTAGAACATTTATGATATATTTATGGATTTTGTGCCAAATCATATCGCAATAATAACAAACACTATATTGATGCTTTTGTCTGGTTTTTATTTTGACACATTTGTTTGGATTTTGACCTTGAACTACTTTTTTTTTGGGTTATAGGATTCTCTGGGTTTCTTGGTTTTTTTAACTTATGTGACAGAAGAGTGTTCTCGGATAAATTAGAACATTTTTAGATATTTTGTGCCATATTTATACATAGATGCAAGGCTCCTCGTTATCAAAGTCCTACAACAATAAAAATATACACTATTTTGACCCTTTTGTTTGGTTTGTATTTATCATGAACCACTATTATGTGTGATATTGGGCCTTAAACTACTGTTCTTTTTTTTTTTGATTCTAGGATTCTCTGGGTTTCTTTGTTTTTTTAACTTCTGTGAGAGAGGAGTGTTATAGGCTAAACAAGAACATTTATACATAGATATATAGATTTCGTGCCATATTTATAGATAGATGAAAGGCTGCCCTCTATACAAATCCTATAACAAGAAAAAAAAACACGATTTTGACCCTTTTGTTTGGTTACTACTTATCATGAACCAATATTATGTGGGATTTTGGACCTTGAACTACTGGTTTTTTTATTTATGGGATTCCTTGGGTTTCTTGGTTTGTGTAACTTCTGTGACAAAAAAGTGTTCTAGTTAAAATTAAAACTTTTATAGATAGATGATCACCTATAAAAAGGATTCTCTGGGTTCTTCGTCATTTTAACTTCTGTTACAGAAGAGTGTTCTTGGCTAAATTAGAACATTTCTTTTGTTAAAAATACTTGACCTGATACCATCTTCATTTGTTGAAAGTCTTTGTTTAATATTTTGAGTCAATTTATTGTGAGAAAGTACGTGATGCTTTGGTTTTAAAAAATGTAGAATAAGTTTAAATGACATGATCACCAATAAAAAGATTTAAATATGATAGAGAAGATACATATTTACCTGATTGGTTGTTATTATGTGTCAAGATTCTGAAAGATATGACATGAATTATTTGATGATTTTACCATCATTGAGAGAATAGGATAGTGAAGATATGTTCTTTAATTGTCTCAGTTTTCTACTTAATTATGTTATTTGGAAGTATTTTCAAGTTTAGGGTGTAAATGTATGACAAGATGAACAAGGATATGGGAACTATGGACAAGAGAAAGTATAACATTGACTAAATCCAGGGAGTACAAGCCAACAGCTTATGAAAGAAAATGATAGGAACTTTATATAGATTTTGAGTTTTGCCCTAATTCTTATCAGAGTCTAGGAAATGAGACGGGTCTAAGCCACAAACATAGGTTGTGTCACATGATGTAACCTAAGATATGTATTTGCTGCAAAAACTGTGTTTAGTATCTCAACCGTGTCGGCTCAATGGGGAAATATATCATTATCTAGTTGGCTTAACGCCTAGAAGAATCAAATGATAAGAAGTAAGTATAGACTTGTTTAACTACTGGGAAAGATCATTATTCAAAACCACCAATTTCTTCCCATGTAATTTATTGCTCTTCTAAGAAGGTTCATTCAAATACCTCAATATTCATTTGGTCAACACATTGTATTTTGTGAGTTGATATTCCACTCCGTAGAATGGTTAGTTAAATTAATCTCAAGTTAATAGCTTTTTGTTGTAGCTTTCTCCCATAATCTTGATTCCTAATCAGTTAGTCCAGTACTCTGTACTGAATGGTGTAGGCCCCCAAAGTAGAGAGTACTGCTATTTGGAGTGCGTGGGTACACATACCTAATGAGAACGCATGCATACTTGGACTTGGGATAGAAAGCCGAGTTTGTCTTTTGAATGCTACACGCACCACATGTGATGAAGCCCGTCTCTGATCTCCAAAACCAATGCCCACGTGGTGCTCGTGCTTGCCAACTCACATCCACGACATATCAAGGTAGGCTACTCATGTGGGACATTAAGGTCGTGTGTGTGTGTCCTCGAGGTCGCAGGTGCGAGCTGTCAATGTCATGGGCTTATGGGTTGTTATGGCCTGCACTGCAACTAACAAGTAGTTCTCGTGCAAACACGGTGATGTATCTCCCAAGGACCAAAGACACACGGATGTTGCACCATGTAGCTATGGCATGTGGAGTAGTTGAGATGGTTGTGGGGCACTAGGCGTGTCCAATAGGTTGGTTGTGGCATGTAGGCACCAAGGCTCGGGGCACTAAGCATGACAACACTAATGAGGACCAGTGCAATAGAAGTGTCATTGCAGGTGCTTGAGGCTCTTGGAGCATCTAGGTCGAGTTGGAGCATGGTGGTCCTATGAAGGACGTTAGGCCATGTGATATGATCGACTGACGGGCGCTCTGAGCGCCATGGCCCATGGGCACGGAACACCTAACCAAGGGGCATGCTGTTGGGTTCTAAAGGCCTTGATATGGATAATAAATAATAATATTTCGCAGTGGAAGACATGTAACAGAATCATAATGACATTGATAAGTTCTATGAAACAAAGTATCTTTACATGGATCGCATCCTTGATTTCTTGGATCTTGGAGCGAGCCGAGTCGAGCTACTCAAATGTACGGCCTCTAGATGTATCCATGCGATCCTCGGCACATCGAATCTCCTCCTCGTTGACGAGCCCCGTTCAACCTCCACCGTGATAGTTACACCGTTCCTATCGTATCTGGCATGGAAAGGGGGGTGTAGGGAGAGTGGAGAAGAAGGGGAAGGCCCCTGAACAATTCTGGCCTAGGTTAATTTCATTTAGGGCCTTCCCCTATCTATTCTAAGTGGGTATTTTTCATAAAACCCCCCAAAACTTAACTATATCTTCCAACATCCAAAAGGCCATTTGCGTGTGACCCTCTAGGCCCATGTATCAGTCTAGTTAACGACTCTAGTGACCAAATAACCTTCATTGGCCTTCCAGATTAATTAACTATATCATCATACAGATTAACTAATGTTGGATTGATTTAAACTAATCGGTAGGTTGATCTCCAACATGTGGGGTGCCAAACTACACCTCATAATCTAGAAGATACAAAGGAGTGTGTATCCACTCACTCATGGAACATGTTCATCATCAGTTACTGTGTATGTATAATCCCTCATCCACTTGACGCTCCTTGGATGACTTAGGGTATGGTCAACTATCAACCCCTAATCGGTCATCCGAGTTAGTACTAATGCATTGAGAAATAATCGGAGAACTCTTCTCCGATATTTCATTGCTTTCGCCAAGGACTTCATCGCATCGTCTTCCTTAAGCTGTCACCTCTTATACCGACGGTGGATGATCCCATCTTGACCACTCACTCATCTTCATGAATTTCTTGATGTACTCAAACTAAGAACGTTTAGAATCTCATGATTAGAGACTCATTGGCCATAGTCAAAGTACAACCGTTCGTCCACAACACGTCTTTGGTGTCTCGAGTCTAAGGACCACTTACACAACCGTGACGTGAATTGATCTGATTGTCAGTTTGGTATAATACCATTCAAGGATTCATACAGATCAATTAAATGAACTCTTTAAACTAAAGAGGATCCACTATCTATCCTAAGTGTCTCCGCACTAATGGCTTCGGGACCGGCCACACTCATCATATGAGTGATGCTAGATAGTGTTATTTTATCCGGATACTTCGATGTCCTTCTCACGTATCCTTCAAATAGGAATGTTTAGAACACATGCTTAAAGACTAGATATCTCCGTATTACAATCTCATCATAATTCACTGAGTCCGATCATGTATTCATGGACTTCATTATAAGCATCACATGTGCACTATAATGAATATGTTCTATTAATGAACATGGAACGAGATGTAGAATGTGTGACTGACTTGTCGCCCACATATATTTCCATCAATCTCCCACTTGGACAAAAGCCAATCACTCTTAGTGCACAAACCCTTTGTATACGAGTGATACTCAAAATACATTGAGCTAATGGCTCCATCTAGGGATCTGCTATAATGTCAGTCAATGGAACACTTCCATTATGTAATCTTTTACTAAAGTTGATCTTCCTAATCAAGTGAAGCGGCTTAAGAATTTTTCAAACTTCAGACGAGACCTAGACTATTTCACTTGTGCATAGCACCATTGGTGTCAAACAACCATGGAATAGGGTTTATGTTCAAATATAAATCCAAGATTGGTGATGAACATTTCAATCGCTCTTTCTTCTTTGGAGACATCAACTATATTGATGTACTTCTTTTCTCGTCGTCAAGTTTCAAGTTGACCTAGTTGGATACTTTCCAATAGGGCATACTTCTATATTATAACATTATTGAAAACTCAATTTTATTTAGTCTTTGAGTTTCAACCCATCTTCTCCATGAACTCAAAAGTTTCCTTCGTCTTCTCAAGGCATCCAAAACACATATCATATTGTTTTAGTGCTCATAACTATTAGAACTTAGGCCACTTTAGGCCTCGCACATAGAATGATGCGTATGATTAATCTTATTATCATGACACAGTGAACCTCTCTCTGCATTTTCCATCCCAAAACTCCTTTTGGTGATGATATCTATGTTTATAGATTTGGATAGTAGTGATAACCTTATTGACCTATCTCTATAGATCGGTATTCTCAATACATAGGTTACTTCTCCGAAATGCCTTCATGGAGAAGATATTTGACAGTCATTTTTTTATCGAGTATAACATTTCTATATCATTCTGAATGAGTAGAATGTACTCTACATGAGGAATATGATTATTATAATTGCGTGTGTGCTCCCAATGGTCGTAATGTATACTCACATGGCTCATTCTTCATTCTCAATGAAGACATGTGATTTGATCACTCTATCAAAAATCATATTCTTACTTCACAATGCCTACTTCAATCCATAATTGGATTCTGGCAGCTAGCACACTCGGATATATAGTTTTAGTTTGTATCAAATACACCTTTATCCATTTATTGATTCCATAATCATAGTGTGCTTCCATGAAATTTTACTTTGAAAATTTTCAATTTGCCCATCAGCACCTAATCTTTATCAAAAGATTCACTTACTCATAATGGGTACCATACCCTTCAGAGTGACGACCAAGTTCAAAACTTGGTTGAGATGTGTGGACCAAATTCCAAAATCCATGTGTACTCGCTCATTCCAAAAGTTAGAATAGCTTCTTCATATGTTAGCGATCACCATCTCATGGATCGAGTGTTTTGACATTAACTCAAAATCACGATGTCCAACATTATGATCGAGTTATCTACTCTCTTCTACCAAACATACGAAATTTTTTGGTATACTTCTGAACAAGTTTTGGTCTGACCCCTCATCTAATGAGGTAATGATATTTATGGATTTGGAATTCCTTCTGAGGCTTCTTTTGCTCCCACTATCTTTTCATAGAAGATATGTGTCTTCCAACAAGGCAATCCTTAACCAACACTTTTGTTCCTTAGGATGATAAAAGTAGTATCCAGAATTTTCATACTCCTCAACGCCATCTTATTTGAGGCAAGCCTCATCTTATGGGCTAGACTTCCCAATCATAAAGTTGGGCTTCATTCTCTTTCCACAACTCTTATGGAATAGAATTCACAGATTAAATGGTTAACAAGTTCAGCATTCATGCAATTGCAATGAGTGCATGTACACATGAGTTCACTAGAGGTCTTATGTTGCTCGTCATGGATTCCACTATGTCCAACACACTGTGAATCTATGTCTTTGACAAAAAATTTATTTCATAAGTGGATGACTAAGTTCAGATAGGTAACATCTTCATGCATGAACTATGTGAACTCCATACTCAAGTATTATTCTCTTCGATTGAATCGAAAGTTTTCAGACTCTTTCAGGTATGTAGAAACATACATTCCCATGCATCAACTACAAAAAAAATCATTGACATGTTCTCGACTTCATAAGTGTGGAGGCATGCGTACTTTACCCAGAAGTTACCATTAGCATCTAGCATATGATTCAAAATCAAATGTGCTAACTATGCATCCTATGCATCTTAAGGTCTTTACCTTTTGCCAATACTACATATGCTCATAAAGATGAACTTTCATCACATAGTGCTTGCTCTTGTTAGAAGCAATATCACTTTGAGATAATGGTAAGAATCATCCATTAGAATTATTCCCTTTCTATCAATGCCAAAGCAACCAAATTATTTCACAAATAAATGGAACACCTATTAATCTCAATAGTTAGGGAATATCCAAATATGTTCATAACAGATGTGATGTTCTTCTTCATGCTAGGAACATGATTATATTCTAAAGACACCATATCTCCCAAGTGAAATTTGAGGTTCACTATCCATATAGTGATTATCGTAACCTTTTCGATACTTCCTATCCTTAACAACTTTCTTCCACATCTTAAGCAATTAAAACATCCATATGTTTCGACTTGCTCTGAGTAATCTTAATAAGTTACTATGCGTAGTTCCTCTTCTAGTGACCTTTCAGACCATAGTATAAATATTTGTTGTTGCTTATATCCTTGTGTGATAGGGACACCATAACATGCTTTGTTCCTTTTTCCTTCTCTAGGACACAAAACACCTTCTCATTTGGTCATACCAAATAAGGTGTCTCGGGATGTTACCATGTAAAAGTTAAGCTTTGACATTTTTAAGCAAATTAAGTTTGAGTCATGAAGGAACTGAATGACGATATCAACAATAAACTGAACCGAGAACCATTCTCCTTGTAGATATCACTCTCCTGTCATTTCAATCATCTCCAGCATATCCTCACATGAAGAAGATTCCTCCACCATCTGAGCTTTGAATATACTCTTGGGATTGCACATCCATAAGTCCTGTTCTACTCTTCAAACAACCATCATATAGTGTTACATGGTCTTAGGTTCTATGTCTTTATGCTACCTCAATAGCAAACAGCTCATTGATGGTGCATTAACATTGAACCATGTCATAGTGAACTCTTCACTTCAACTTTTTACTCGTATCCCATCACCGACATCGACATCATTCGTAAGGACATAAGCTAACATTTTAGACTTGGTGACTTTCATCAAGTTCTTGAGCACATCATAAGTTATCAACTTGTTAATGAGTTTCATCAAACATGCAATCTAATGGACCATTTGGTGATGATTTGCTTAAAGGAGATTAGGTCAATAAAATACCTAAAAAGTTTTAGCAGATGTTCTATTCATCAATAAGGGCTCCCACTAAAATTTATCAATCCATACAACCCTCACGTGCATGGAAGCGGAGAAACTGATATTTTCCTAGTGGGGATCAGAATCTCAAAACACATACTATGACCTGGAGTATAACCCCACCAATCATAATACATATCATTGAGCACCCATCTCATGAGACTTGCAACCAATTGTAATATCCAATCATCGTTTGGTCCCTAAAGCTCATGCAGCCTAGAGTATACCCCCACCAACCACTGGGTTTGATCTATGAAATACCTTTATTACTTGATGGAAATAGATTTGCGTGTAATCCTAGAGTATACCCCCTCCAAACTACACAATTCCTCTACCCCGGCCTTGTGTCATACACTAGTACTTGGTCCCGCCTCCCCAATATGTGAGCCTGGAGTTGAATCCACCAACCCAACTTAAAGGATGTGGATCCTAAGACTAGAATGAAGGAAGGCCAAGCTTGAATTTGTAACTTTCGTGCTACGGCTTAGAGTTTAATTTGAGGGGTTTTAGGTTTGGTCGCAACTATAACAAGCAGCACTATGTGACATCTCATGTGTCTTCATCTAGGGCATATGAATTATACATATGTCTCGTTAATGGGACAAGGATGTGAATGTATCTTGACTATCAATCATAGTCAAACTTTTAAGCCCAGTACCTCTTAATATTGGAAAACCAAAACTTGGGGATCCTACATTAGGTCCATCTAAATTTTCTTGTATCTCATTTCATCCAACATACCACATATAATATTGCAAATAATAAAGGAAATAAATAAATCTAATATTCAAAAAAAATTTAATCACATGACAATCATGAAAAATAAATCAAGAAACAACCATTTAATCAACTTACAATGGTAATAGGAATTGTGTTGAATTTAATAATTTAACTCTTAAATTATTCCCCTCAATTATTCCAAATATATATGTATTCCCTAAGTTAAGGAATTTTATTAACATCAAATTAATTAACTTTTAATTTATTTTGATGAATAGTATTAAATACATCTCATTCCTGATTTTTCTGGAATTTATTTTGAATTACATAATTTAACTTTTAGATTATTCAACTCAAATAAATGGAAATAACATTTCCAATTATATTTATGATTTATTTGACATTAAAGTTTAACATTTAAATTCTGTTTTGTGTCCAGAAATCAATAATATAATTTTCGTGCCAAAAAAATTTATTTCTAAATTATTTAAGGCGAAATGAATTTCCACTTTTAACGGAATATTATAGCTTATCTATATTCTATCCCATGAAATGAGTACTAACCAAGTGGTTATGGGCTTCCCTCTCACCCTTGAGGTGTTGGGTTAAAATCCCACTAGGCGCAAAAAATATATACATATTTTTGCACCCAGCTGGTGCGGGCCCTGCCCACGTGGCGACCAACTGGCACGGCCTAGCCTAGCTGGTGCCGCCACGCGGGATGCCAGCCTAGGTGGGGCCTAGTTGATAGTGGATCAGGCTGACCCAGTCAAAATGGGGCCCGCCGTTGGTGGACCGGGCTGACCCGGTCTACCAGGATTAGGCTTTGCGTTAGTTGACCGGGTCAAACCCGAGTCAAAAATCGCGGGCCTACCTTGGCTGGACCGGATCAAGCAAGTTTGGGTCGTCAGTGAGCCACCGGAGGCCGCCGTTGCTGAAGGGGCCCCGTTCAGACTGAACCGGGCCCGGTTAGGCCCTAAGGAGGCCCCATTCAAGCTGGACGGAGCCCCCATTCCGCTTTGAGGAGACCTCATTCTGCTGAACGGGGCCCATTCCGACCTGCGGAGGCCCCGTTTTGTTGAACGAGGTCTGTTCCACCCTGAGGAAACCTCAGGCTACGTTCACGATGAACAGGGAGGATGTTCCGCTCTATACATAACCCGTTCAGCTACTAAACGGGGTTCGTTCAAGCCCTTTAGAGCTCAGAACGGAATGGGGTGTTACTCTGAACGGGATTTAACCAAATCAATATTACATTTATTGATAAAGGTCAAGGACTATGTGTGGGAATAAAATATTTTCTTCAAGGTATTGAAATGACTGGTGATTTTTTGCCATTTAAGCTGAGAGGAATTAACATGATCCTTTGCATGGCGTAGTTATATTCATTACCTATATCCATTGGGAGTGACACATTTTGAAGTTCACAAGCGGCGAGGAAGTGGTGATCCTGAATGGGACCAGAGCTAATCCAGGACAGGTATTAAGACCCACTCTGTTGACAAGGAGCTGAAGAAAACCCAACTGTTGATGATGGAATTATATCATCTACACATGAGTATGAATCTACTGCAAACATTACAAGGTTATGTTCTAGAAGAGAAGTTTAGAAAGAAATTCTCCAGGGACTTTGAGCCTTTGTCCAAATTACCACCTGCAAGGCTGACAGATTATGCTATACAGCTTATACCTCAGGCCTAACTCATCAACCAAAGGCCGTATAAATACTCATATTTACAGAAGGACGAGATTGAAAAACTAGACAGCGAACTGTTTAAGGCGAAATTCATTAGGCCATTCCATAGCCCTTTGCAAGCCTAGCATTATTAGTTAAGGAAGAAAATGAGGGTTGGTGATTTTGCGCAGACTATAGACCACTTAACAAAATAACGATACCTAACCGTTACCCAATTCCTGTGGTAAAAGGATTACTTGATGAACTACATGGTGAAACTATATTCTCAAAATTAGATCTTATGTTAGGGTATTATCAGATTGGGATGAAAGAAGAAGATACCCATAAAACTGTAGTTAAAACCCATGAGGGGCATTATGAGTTCAAAGTCATGACTTTTGAGCTTATGAATGCCCTAGAAACATTCCAATCACTGATGAATAACCTGTTTTACCCTTTTCTCAGAAATTTTTTGTAAGTTTTCTATGACGCTATTCTGGTTCACAGCAATTCACTAGAGGATCATAAGAAGCACCTGCATAACAATTTTCATGTTCTTTCTGAAAATGATCTTTATGTTAATTCCAAAAAGTGCCAAATGGCGTGTGAACAACCAAAATTTTTGGGACACAGGATTTTTCATCGAGTGGTCATGGCCGACAAAGTCAAGATGGATGCGATGTTGAGCTGACTATCTGATGGAGAGCATCAAGACGACGCCAACGAGTCATTAGCGGAGACGTCATCGCCATCATCAGCCTCGCCACCAGTCTGAGTCCAGCCTAACCGGCATGCCAATGCGTCCGTGAAGACACTCAGGTTTAAATACCCCACGTAGTGCACGTCCATAGGTGCATCATTATGTTTTCATCTTCGTCCGTATCGATTTTTGTCGTTGCTTTGTCTTTCACGTCATTTCATTTCCTCTATCATTTAGTTGCATTTGTAAAGGGGGGTTCCCTTATTGGGCTCCCCTTGTTGGACACTTTGTAAGGAGCCCATCATGGCCCTATATAAGGCCATGATGGCCCCCACGTTCTCTTTCAGATCTGGTAGTTTTCATTTGGCAGTTATCACTCCAAACCCAGGTCTCACCGTGAGAAGAAGAGAGGGAGGAGAAGGAAGAAGAAGGAAAAATGAGAGAAGGAAGGAAGTGTCATCGCCTTTGTTGCCAATCGGTGGCCCCCTCCAGTCGCACAATGCACCGCACTCAGCCGGTCATTCATGACCGCACAGCTGATGCGCCACTTCAGGTCGCACGCACACAAGCAGAACCCCGTTGCACCTGCGCAGTTCATGCCGCAGTGTGATTTCATCCCTTCTGCCTACACCAAGCTGTCGCGCGGCGTCGTCTGGTGAAGTTGCGAGCCCTTCTGCCATCCAGTTGCACCAGGTCGTTCCTGCACACGCTTCACACGTGTTTTCTTGTCGGCCGCATATGCTTCTCGTGAAGGTCGCTCGCTTGCATCGTCGTCTACTTGTTGGCTAGTCGCGCCTGCGCAATTCGTTCGTGTGCACCATTGCCCCCTGAGCCTGTTCTGTCACCTGGTTGATTGAGGCAACGCACGATCGACTATTCACCCCGTTGATCATCGTCGGCGACGCCCCTAGCCTGCGCGGGTTGCCTGGTCACTCGGCCCAACATCAAGTCAGACATATCATCCGGTTGGTCTCCAACAAATGTTTGGACGCCCGCATTAACCTATTGATCGACGACTGCGGAGTACATTCGGTCATCCTCGCTTCCTATTTGATCAACCGCAGTGCACCATCGGCTGTCTTGCGTCCAAACTGACACGGTACCTCAGCGATCGACCGTGTTGTTGCTGGGATACTCATTTCCATCGATTGGTCCTGCCAACCTTGGACGGTGACCACGCTTCATCGATGTGCCAACATTCTAATCGCTAGGTTCCAGAATTGACTTCTGCATTGTCAAGTGGTTCCTTGAGCTTCTCACAGCCCGCACGCCCGGTGAAATCAAGCTCTGTTGCCGCTCGCTTCTGCCGATTGACTCCGCCGCGTCAACCACTTTGGGGTCGTGTCTGCGGAGCTTGATCGTTCGCTTGAACTGACCCGCTATGCCTGCATCCTCTCCTTGTCCTCGCCTATCTCCAGCATTATGCTCCATCGCTGCGACTCCGCTGCCTGTTGCGCGATGCATTGGCCATCTCCACCACATCCCTGCCTACCTACCCGCATCACCCGTACACCGACGAAGACATCCACGACAAACGGCGCTGCCAACGAGGTAAGCCGTTCCCCTTGCTCATCAGTTATATTACGTCTTTAAGTATATTTTTGACTTTACCACGCTCGGGTTAGATTTGGTGAGAGACATTTAACGAGGAAACTACAAAGTTGAGCGTTTTCATATGCACGGGCCAAGCCCGTCCATTACATGCAAGCCCTTATAGATTTGTTCCGTTCAGCGCCATAGTTGCCATCGTCGCTCCGACAGGGGCCAAAAGGTCACCGTCTCTGTCACCGATCGTCTACTTCAAAGCCCGGAGTTGGGCGAAATCATCTCGAGTCGGGCCTGAACGTACATTCGCCTAGGACACATCGCATCACGTAGTTACATTCACTTAATGATTTTACACATCAGACAACGCCATCGACGATGTCCGACATCACTAACACCGCAAAATATTAAACAGTTGTGTGGGTTTTTGGGATTAGCCGGTTACTATCAAAGGTTCATTGTGGACTATTCCTTAAATGCAGCACCCCTAACAACATTATTAAGAAGGATGCATTCACTTTGAATGATCATGCACAGGAAGCATTTGAGCTACTCAAAAAAGCCATGAACTCCACTCTAGTCTTTGCATTACCAAATTTTGATTTACCTTTTGTCATTGAAACTGATGCTTCAGGTATAGGAGTAGGAGGTTTCCTCTTGCATAATGAGCGACCCATTGCCTATTATGCTCAGGTTCTAAGAAGTCAAATTAAGTCAGCATTTGAAACAGAGTTTATGGATATTGTGTTGTCAGCTTAGAAATGGCATCAATATTTGCCTCATATGCCTTTTATTACCTGCACGGATCAGTACAGTCTTAATATTTATTATGTCACAAACAGATACAAGAACATTATGGCAAATGGGCCTACAAACTGCTGGGTTTCAATTTTGAGATCAAGTACAAACCGGGTAAGAGTAATATTGTAGCAGATGCCTTATCCTAGGCCTCGATAATCTTTGCACACATTACGTCTACAACTGTTAGACCAACCCATCATTCAGAAAGAGATCTCTCGAGACCCGAAGATTACAGAATCGAAACACAGTTCGCTATCAAACATCCAAATGTAAAATTCTCCATCGTACCCTATTTTATAAAGGCAGACTGGTGCTAGCGGCCAATTCCTCATCATTACCCAAAGTATTACAAACATACCATGAATCAGCATCACAGGGGCATACAGGCTGTAGAATAACATATAAGAGAATTTCTTAGGAGTTGTACTGGCCACACATGAATGACTACATCAAAACATAGGTTAGTCACTGTCACACATGTCATATTAATAAGATATCATCCTTATCACCAGCAGGGTTATTAAAATCTCTACCTATTCTAGAGCAGCTCGGGGAAGATATATCCCTGGACTTTATCGAAAGACTGCCCACTTCACAAGGGTTCAATTGCATTGTGGTTATTGTTCACAAAATGAGCAAGTTTAGTCACTTTCTACCATGAAACATTCGTTCACTACTGTTGATGTGGCAGATCTATTTGTTAGAGGAATTGTGTGTTTACATGGAATACCTTCATCCATTGTGTCTGACAGAGACAAAATTATTACTAGCACTTTCTGGAAGGAATTATTTTGCCTTCAAGGGACCACACTACGTATGAGCTCGTCTTACAATCTTCAAACAGACGGTCAAACAGAAGTGGTAAACAGATTCTTGAAAGTGTATTTACGCTGCTTCGCATCCCAAAAAACCTAAGTCATGGTCTAAATGGTTATACTAGGCTGAGTTTTCCTACAATACTATGTTTCATTCATATATCCAGATGACACCATTCAAGATCGTTTATGGGCGAGATCCCAAAAAATCGTTATGTTATGGCTCCCCAGCATCACTCATGGAGTCAATAGACACACTGTTAAAAGAAAGGGCTGATACCCTGAAATTACTGAGAAACAATTTACTAACAGCACAATCCAGCATGAAGCGTAAAGCTGATGGTCACATGAGAGACTTAGAGTTGAAAGTGGGCCACCAAGTTTATCTACGGAGACAACCATACAGAATAAAATCTCTTGCTAAAGGAGTGAATGAGAAACTGTCTCCAAAATACTTTGGTCCCTTCCGAGTTGTACAACGAATTGGACCTGTCACTTGCAAGTTAGAGCTTCCAAAAGACTGCTCTCTTCATCTGGTTTTCCACATTTTTAAACTATGGAAAGCCATGGGCCCAGGTAGGATACCTCAAGTTCTTCCTCCGACATTCACTGACAACATGGAATGGACATTATACCCGGCAGTGGTCGTATCTACCAGAAAGAGAAATGGAAGATTGGATGTTTTTATTAAGTAGGAAGGGCTTCCAGATGAAGATGCCTCATGTGAACTGCTATCAGTCATTCATAGGCAATTGCCAAACATCCACCTTGGGGACAACCTGGTAGTCGACGAGGGGGGGAATGATACGGTCCCTATAAAAACATATGAAAGGAGAAAGAGGAATGGGCTGAAAGTTAGTGGGCCAGCTGGCGCTGAGCTGGCCAACTAACTGTTTCCTTAAAAGTAGCTTAGGAGTGAAATAAAGGAGTTATAAATAAGGATACGGGCACAAAAAATTATATTGAAGCAAGCTATTCCTGAGGAGCGGGAGCTGTATACGGCATGAAGCTCTTCAGGGGTCGTGGCTGCAGAGAAGAACGAAGACGACGTGTATCACCACCGGGGCTAGGAGCAAGGATCCTATCCGTAAGTCCCATTTATTAGAAAGTTTTGCCATTTGATACAGTAGTGTATCACCACCAGTAGTCAAAATCTCATCTTGGCCAAGTGACACGTGATGCCAAATTTAATTTTGTACAAGAATTTTACCAGCTCATACAAATATATATAATAACTGAATTCAGACAAATCTTTGGGAATTCACCATCAGAAAGTTTTCAATGATATTGAAAAGAAACAACTAAAATGTGAATTGCCTTTAGCAATAAACAACGCATATTTCTGATATATAATTAATTTATCGATGAAAATAATGCCATAAAATGCCAGAAAATTCCTCAAGAATAGTGAAATCAAATGAAAGGCTATTTCAGTAAATGTAACATATGATAATATACACATATTTTCAGACGTTTGTTCGTATTCCTGCTCTTTAAATGCATGATATCCGTTTGTTAATTAGCACACTATCAAGTGTTCAAATGCTTTGGTGGATGACAAGACAAGAGAAAATAGTAGGATTTACCAAACGGGAGCGAGAGAGAGAGAGAGAGATCAAACTTATATACCGCTGAGATAGCTTATATTTATTTAGTTTCTTGTTTCTATTCAATGTCACTTTTATTTATATATCTATAATGATTTTACTTGTATAATTATTTCCTCATTATTATTTTTTACAAATGTTTCCTGGAGTATATTTAATAATTTTGTTATTAACTTCTTATTGTTTGTCTTCATACGCTAAACTTTTCATTTATCTTGTCAATAATACTATCTGTATTTTTTATTTCACCTTCATATGTCCTATTGATCACACTGTAAAAGATAGCATACAGGTGCTGGTAAACGTCTGTAGAACTTCTCTGTTAACCGCATGGCAGGATAGCCTGTCATGCCCTCTACTCCGAGCCCTTGTAAGCCATGAGCCCTGTACCTTGTCAGCCGGGATCTGAGTTTATCTATCTAGCATAATCCTCTGAATTCGTATGTTTCTTGCCATTTATGTATGGATCTGCCTGAAACACAAGTGCAAATGTTTTCCTGAATCAGCAGACATTTTCTCCCATTAAGATATGGCCACACTATCAGGGGTCACGCTCTTCCTCTGCCACTCCCTGGCTCAAAAACTGCGGCATTTGTTTTGATTCGAAGAAACAAAACGCACAAATACGGTTCCCTATCTTAAACAAACTCCAAAGGGACCAGCCGTATCAAACCCGTCTTATTCACTTAACCTTCCAACAATCACGTCTTACCCAACATAGAAGAGTCGGCGATGCGACGTTTAAGAAGCCTTGAACGATCCATTTCTCCTCGCCGTCGTTCAAGAGCAGGCAAAGTTTGCGGGAACAGTCTTCCCACAGAAGGTAAGGAGGCTGCCGACGTCTTGTGGGATAGCGATGGCGTTGCCGAAGAAACCGCGGTTAGCAGCGGAGCAAGTGCAGACGCGCGCCTCGTCGTTGGAGAGACCATCGAGAAGGACACAACAAGGGAACCGCGCCAGGGGGGTATTCGCCCTTAGCGACTGCACTGTGCCGGCAAATAACACCAGCTGAAAGGGGAGAATCGGACAAGTCACTGGCGAAGGCAGAGGAGGAGAAGGCGGTGGAGGAGGAGGAGGAGAAGGCGGAGGGGGAGAAGGTGGAGGAGGGGGTGGAAATGGGAAAGGAAAAAAAAAGAAGAAACGTGGGCGAGGACGAGGAAAGAAAAACCAAGGTCTTCTAAACTGCGCAGAAACCTCCGTGGCAAAGACAAGGCTAAGAAAGATAAACACAGCGGTTACAGAACGGGCGTAAGTTGTAGAAGCCATGGTTATCTCCACGAAAGCCGAAGGAAGCTGTTGAAGCTATTTATAGGCCTAAAATTGCCTGATAATTTAGCACACCAGTAACTTGCAGGCATGTCAGCTGAGCTTTTATTACAGGTCGCTATTCCTAGTTGACTTAAACTCGTGTAAGGTAGAAAGTTGTTTTCTCACTGAGGACATTTGGCCCTGCCCCCTGAGGTAGGTTATCATGCAATGAGATAAAATATTACAGGAGCGGTGAGTTGTCTAGCAAGAATGGTGCTATTTCTCGATCACCAATCCTAGGAAATGGAGGGTTTGAACCTTATTTGTTTCATTAAACGGAAAGAGGGTCAACTCCGCCATGTTATGGAGATTTTAGCCGACACCATAATGACTGCCTGACCTCCATGGCATACTTCAAGAGATAGTGAACATTTTCAATGGCAAGACACCATCGCATTGACATCCAGAAGCTGACAATGTGGACCCCGTTGAGGAATCAGTAACGACGTGATAAGTTCCATTTTCGGAAATACCAAAGGAGGAAGAAGTCAAGATCTGGTCAACAGACCTTTGACCGAGACCATTAAGTGAAGAGGGGGAGGACTCCTCGACTCTATAAATAAAGACCCCACACAAGCAGGGTCAGGTAAGTTTTCTAATTGAAAGAAGTGCCTGCTCATTTGAATCGGGAGGGCCAAGGAGTGGGCGGGAGATCCGTCGATTGCTTGGAGGGAGGAGCTCGCCATCAAGGGGAGCTGCCTGGAGGAAGATCTCGCCGTCAGAGATGGAGCCGTCTTGATCGAGGGGAAGGAGCTCCCAGAAGAGCTGTCTCGTCGTCCAAGGAGGAGCGCCACCGAGGGAGAAGAATTCCTATTATCGTTCTATATTCAAACTTGGATTGAAGACATCTATCAACGATCTATCATTGTTCATTTCAATATATCGGCGACTCATTATTTTGAGTCTATCACAACGTATGATATCAATAAATATGGGTGAAGCAAAAAGAAAGATCAAAGGTAAATACAAGCTACGGACGATGATTTAGATCCACAATAGAGACTGTAGGATCAGAAACAATTAGTTTTGTATAAGGGATATAAAACTGATGGAGAGCAACAGCCAGAGCCCCAGAAACATCTTCGGGGACGCCGGCACCGTCATCAACGCCTCCACCGATCGCATTCAGCCCAACCGGCATGCCAAGGCGACCATGAAGACGCCCGGGTTCAAATACCCCGGGTGAAAGCAGTTTGTGATTGCTCGGTTTTTGGTTTTATTCCGTTTGTGTTTTCGTATGTCGTGTTTGTATCATCACTTGTCTCATGATTCGTGTCATCTTCGTGACCAGAGTCGTCATTTCGTTCGTCACGTCATCGTCAGTTTGTGTCTTTTCCTGCCCTTTGGATTTTCATTTTTGAGTCTTTTGTTGTTTTTAAGGGGGTCCTTAGTTATATGGATCTTCCCCTTAATGGACCTCCCTAGGGCCCATCTTGACTTCCCTATATAAGGGAAGAAGAGGGCCCCTCGGAAAAGCAAACCAGGAAATTATCAAATCGTGTTGTCATTTTCTTTTTCATCTTGGTCTCATGCTAAGAGGAGGAAGACGAGGAAGGAGGATTGGGGGAAGAGGAAAGAAGAGAAAGGTGGGGAAGGGGGAGCTAGGAAGGGAGCCACTGCCGTCCAATCAGACACCCGTTCTCCTCCTGAAATCGCCGAGGTGCTGTCGACCCCGATAGGCACACATCGACGTCCCACTCAAATCCCCACCATCGGGGTGCTGTTTCAGAATTGCGTTCGCATGGGTCACGACCGATGGCTAGCTGATCGGTGCGGCAACTGAACGCCACCCCATCTTCAGCCGTATCACAGGGAGGAGTGGCATGTCGTATGATGTAACACAACCGGATCGACCTGTTTGTGTCACACCACAAGGAGGGTTTACTATGAATGAAATAACATCGTAATAAAATGCATGCACGTTTAATGGAAATTTGATGAGAAGATGTAGCAACTGACTGATCCGGAGCAAGGTTCAGGTGTCAACGCCGAGAGGTGTCATGCCTTGTCCAGGCTCCCAATGATCCGTGAGCTCAGCTCGAAGACTGACAAAGTGAGGGACAAATCGCCGTCCAGCAGTGTCCGTACCGTCATCGCTAACAAACTATTATGACACCGTCAAGAAGTAGTCTAACACAAGATGGGAACTAGTCCTATATCGTTATCAACGGATCTCTCAAGGCAAAGGAGCAGCTTTAGACCAGCACTGAGGGGAGTAATAATACTGTGATAAGTTAGGGAATACGGGATGGAGAGAAGTAACCTGAGCGGGAGTTGCTGGAATCGATTGATGAAGCAAGGCCGTCGGGTCGAGCGAGAAGATTGCATGTCCAAGAGAACCGTCGACCACCGAGAGGAAAGATCAGGGATGGAGATCAACGACCACTCTGCTCTTCTGCGCAGGGGGCGATGGATAGCGCAGCCAGCACTCCATAGTTCTTGGTCAATAGTAGACGTGGTACACCGCTATTGTGTTGTGTTCACACAGGGCGACCCATCGTGGCTACGGTGCAACCCTAGTCGAGTCCATGCAAGCCGAGATGACCAAAGAGCACAGGTCAGCACTTTTGAGTCACTCTGTTCTGTCCCGATGGGTCTAGTGTGGCTTCGGTGAAACCACGATTGAGCTCGCGTGGAACCGAGATGACCGCAAGGTGCTGGTCAGCGCTTCTGAACCACCTTGGTCTGGCCTGATGGGCCTGAGACAGTCGCTATCCGCAGAGGTCGGGGATGTCGCGAGTGAACCCCCCGTTGTTCGCCAAGTCGTGCTCGTCAGCAGGCAGGAGTAAGTGCGTCCGATCAGGAGGGCGAAGGATCATCAGCGGAGGAGAGGGAAGGTCGCCGGTCCAGTCATCGCGGCCACTATGAGACAAGGTCCATCCTATCGAAATTGCTCACAATTTTGGTTGAACAAGGAGAGGCCGATCGCAATGTTGACTAGTGTTGGCGTGGTGCTGCACGACCGTGGGTACAACTACTAAGGGGAGGGGGGGAGAGGAAGAGAAGCGACACCGGTCAGACGTGAAGAAGCGGGGACAAAGCGGGTCGACCCTGAGGGCAGCACAAGGAGGGGAGAGGGAGGGTTGATCGATCAGGTCACCAGAATCCTCCTTCAGATGAGAATGAACAGGCAGGTGTGAGAAGGGAGAGAACAAAGCAGTAGTGAAACCCTTAAAAAAAGACCAACTCTTTCTTCTTTTTCTTTCAAAAACAGGTCTGATCAAAACGACGCCCTCCCCCTTCCCTCTATAGTAAAAAAAAGAAGGGGGGGGAGGGGGTCAAAAGGTGCCCTAAGGGACTCCTTTAGGGGAAAGGGCTTAGTGGGCTCCCCCCCCATAAAGGATATTTAAAGAAGGAAGAAGCCATGCATGGCTTCCCCCCCTCAAAAGGGTAAACAAAAAGACATAGAACACAAGGATCTCATGGGGGGAGTCCCATACACACGTATGAGGGGGCCTCCCTTCAGTCCACGGGTGATGAAATAAAACTGGAAATGTGAAGAGAAACCTCCGTAAAACCACGAGGACCTCCAAAAACCTATAAAATTGCACAAATACGAAACAAAACAACACGACGCGGATGCAATTTTAAACCTGGTAGTGAAAGTTTGGATTCTTCATGTCAGCTCGGGCTCCGCGACAAGGCTGATGACAAGTCGGGGCATGGCCGGGATGGTCCTCCATCATCAGTAGGCGCGCCGACCCAAGCTGCTATCGACCCCGATAGGCGCGCCTCGAGGTCCCGCTCAAATCTGCACCGTCGGGGTGTCGTTTTAGAATTTCATTCGCATAGGTCACAACCGACAGTTAGCTGATCGGTGCGGCAACTGAATGCCACCCTATCTTTAGTCAAATCAGGGGGGTGAGTGGCATGCTGTAGCTCTTCCTCACGATGCGACTGCGGGGTCCCTCTACGATGGCTGACTAGAGCTCGTGTCTAGTTGACCAGCGCCATCAGACGGTCGCAGCCACACCGTAGTTCCCTGTGTCACCACGGGTGACTGCAAGTCAATACCGGTCAAGAACTTCTGCTGCCATCAACAGCGTCAGACGTGCCACTCCGCGACGAGTGGAGTCCCCGGCCTAAAACAGTGGTTGATCACCACTTCTGCTGGTCTGTGCACGATGGCGACCCTCACAAGAACGGCCACGTCATCTGGCTAGTTTGCTGCCCACTTGAAAATCTGTTGTCACTCACTCGGAGTCAATCCCCACAATCGAAGAACAACCTCCCGGACCTGCTGACTCTCTGAGCTTTGTCAAATGCCCTTCCACACGACTCAAGCCTCCATTGTTGCTGCTCGGGTGCTCATCTTCAACTAAGGGCCGCCCACCCCTTGGGCTGCCGCTAGTTCGGTGGTTGCCGGCGATCGAGCTCGTGCAACTGATCGACGCCGCCTCTCACCCGACCATCGGCACAGCGACGCGAGCTCTGCCATCGTGCCACGAGTCGCTGCCTTAGAGAGGTTGTCTTTCTTTGCCCGCTCCGATCTGTCATAAGATCGCGGCCATTTAGCCTGTCTGCCCATAGATCTGTCTCGACGTTGCCCGCCATCTCTCTCCCTCGACCGCTCTTGCGCCCATTGCCAGTCAAGCTATGCCGGGTCCCTCTTCGGCCCACTACTAACCATGATCCGCATTGGCTGTTGTATCGAGGAAGGATTGAAGATGAGCAGCACACCGACGAGGTACGTTGTCCTCCCGCTCGCTCATTACATTATCCTCTACAGTATACTTTTGATTGCACTCCACCGTGCTCGGGATAGATATAGGTGACAGGTATTGAGAAATATACGATTTCGAGTGTCTTTATCGGTACGGGTTGAGCCCGTCCATTACGTGCGAACCCTTTTGGAGTTACTCGATTCGGCACCGTAGCCACTGTCATCATTGTGACGAGGGTCAGAAGGCCACTGTCAATGTTCCCCGTCACCTCTTTCGGAGCTCGAAGTTCAGCAAACTTCCACAAGTTGGGGCCTGCATGTACCACCCTGTAGGACACATCATAACGTAGTTACATTCCCTTACGGATTTATCCGTCGGACGACGTCACCGACGATGTTCGAAAACATTACTTGGGTATCCGAGTGCCGTCTCGGTACCGACCAAACAAAGTCCTAGACGACGTCCTGCATCAAAACCGTATGATTTAAATGAGTATTTACGATCAAATCTAAGTCAAATAGAGAGGTATAAATTTTTTAAGCTAGATTAGTAGCTAATGGATATATACATGTTTATGGCATAGATTATCTTTAGATCTTTGGTCCACTAGCAAATATTGATACTATGTGGATACTTATCTCTCTAGTATGTACTATATATTGGAACTTGCATCAATAATAATTAATTAGAATAAAAAGTATTTATGGATATGCCACACACTTGTCATCAATAATGTAACGAGAACATTTGCAAAATTGCAGAAGGCGATCTATGGTTCGAAACAATGCTCAAAAGCTTGGTTTTGAAAGCTTACTAAAGTGATGAAACAACTTTACTTTAAACAGAGTAACCATGATCATACAACATTCAATGAACACAATAGGGAGATAAAAGTTACCATAGTATGTGTTTGTGTAGATCACATAACTGTAACTAGAGATGTCAAGGAATATATAGAAATCATACGGTATCTAACATCTCATAAATCTCATACAAAGTACTCTGGCATTTTCAAATATATTCTTGGTGTAGAAGTTTCATACCTTTCTTCTGGTTTATCTTAGCACGACTAAATTTTACAATTGATTTGGTGGGAGAAACATGTGATCACTTTTTATCCTATTGATAAACCTGATGATTACAGTCACCAACTGAAGCTGGGAGAAGATGTTTACGCAGCTCAGCACGGGATATTCTTATTGGTAAATAGATTTATCTATCTCAGTCTGCGCTAGATATATCTTTGGTTGTAAATACTTTAAGCCAATTCATGCATAGACAATATATTATGCCTATGAAAACTAGTTATAGACAGCTACAAGAAACTTTAGGAAATGGGTTAGTCTTTAACAGAAATGATGATTGGGATTTAAATATTGAGACAGATTTCGTATATTCAGTAGTAGATAGAATGTCATCCAAAGGTATGAGTACCTTTTTAGGAATAAATCCACTTGGACAAAAAAGAAAGAAAAAACATTATCAGGATCGAGTGCAAAGGCTAGGCTAAAAGCATGCATGATGGGCATAAGTTAAGCTGAATTAACATAACCCTGGAGGGTACTACTAAGCTATTGAGTGACAATAAATCAGTGATGAGTATGGTCCATGATTGGGTTCAACATAGAAGAACAAAACGTGTTGGCATTCATTGAAATTTCATCAAAGAACGGGTGGATATTAGAGTTATCGGCACCCCATAAATCGGATCAGCCAAGACCTATTTTGACATCTTTCCCATGGGACTGTTACGGCTTCAGTTCTTAAATCATCTTCACAAGCACAGGATTAAGGGACTCCACACTTTGCTTAAAGGGGTTGGGGAGCACACGTTCGAGGTCGTTTAAACGTGAATTCATGCATCCATAAAATAAAACACTACTCACCGAAATTACAATCAAAATCAAGTGTAGCAGTGGGTCAGGTTGAATCCAAAAGGTATTGGGGATAATGGCAATAATTTCGGACAGTATGATGCAATTGCATAAATTAGATGATTAATTTCTGTCAGAGTTAGGATTGAAAAGGTAGAATCAGAAAAAGGACTCGAAACGCTTTCCAACTAATCCAAAATTTCACCACTTGGATATAATAGAAGGAGAAAAGAAAGAGAGAAATTATAAGGAGAAGTGTAGAAACACTAAGGGATCATCCGCAATGCAAGAGTCTGAATTTGGAGGAAGAAAATGCAAAAACAGAGATTTCTTCAAAAAAAACAAAGAGTAAGGCTTAGGAGGGATCGCGTGCATTGCTGGCCATGCGATCGTCCCTTTACAAGAGACGGGATGGCCAGGATGTGGCCATGTCACCCCCTCAAAGGAGAGAGAGAGGTGAAAAAAGAAGAAGAAAACATGCAATCCACAGCTGCCGTTTGATTTTGGTGTGAGCACCCTAATCATGACATGTGGTACCGCCATAAAGAAAAGGTAAGAGGACAGAGAGACAGGTAAGGGGAAATGTCATATAAGTGTGCATGTGTCATCGCTGTGGGTACACACATCTGTCAAAGCTTCTCTGCCATTCAATCTGGGCAGAAACACCTAGATCATGCCACGTCACCCCCAAGAAAAGGCAATTGGATCAAGAAAATGGGGGGTGTGTGTGCATACTCATGACATCAAATGTGTCGTAATAAATAAATTTTTTATTAGTTATTTTAATATTTGATAAAAAATATGAAAAACAATTATCACTAATTGATGTTGAGAATGAAATTAACAATAAGTTTAATAATTGCTCCTAACTAATGTTTAATGATTTATGAGCTAACTCCATTCCACTTCAATCTCTAGAATAAAATGGTTTTTTATCATGATTTTCTTGGAGTTTCATTGTATTGCAGGACTTGCATAATTAGAATATTGAGGATATATCAATGATGGAGGAAAGAGGGAACCAAAGCACAATGAAGTCTACTATCAAGTAGGTCCAATCCAGATCCCAAAAGGAGGCTAAGCTCAATCAAGGGAGGGAGAGTATACTAAGGAGAAATTCAAGTTGGTGGTTTATGTTTATTTTAAATATATATGGGCATGAAATTGGCTGGCCAGATTGGAAACTCTTGCCCACAAATTTTAGGTTTCTCACATTGAGAACCTGGGATTAATATTTATATCATTTTGTCCCATCTGGTAAATGTCCTTGAATTTTTGTCCCAAAATCTGTTTTGGCAGTAGTAAGTGCAGCTGTGTTTCTTGGGTCCACTATGTTTGAGTGTCAGGTTCAGTGAAGAAGAGAAGAAGATCATTATATGTGGAGGAAATTAAAGAAAGGTAGATCTTTGGCCCGAAAGGGAGTCACACCTGAAGTTCAAGCATTCGCCAAGGTTCATGCATGTTAGTTTAAGTGGCTAAGGAATAACCTAAGGAGGAAGGGTGAATTAGGTTTTCTAGCTATATAATTTTACTTTTATTTACTTTTTAATAACCTGAGATTTTTCTACATGGGAAATGAGCTAGAGGAAATGGGAGACACGATTATTTTTAGAGAGCTTAGTATAATCCTTAATGTTGTTCAGGGGTAGTCATCCCAAGGTGATGATGTACCCTGTGTTTGTGAGAATCCCCCCCCCCCCCGAAATTGCTTGGAAATAGGACCAAACAAGGATACAAAAAAGGAAAAAGTATATGAAGCTATGTCGTTCTCAGCCCCCAAAGTATTCCATGTAATGACATCACCTGACCTTCTTTTGGTTGGCCTACAAAGCATTCTTCTTATTGCCCTCAGAGCCTCAACCTGACTGATTACAAAGATCTAACAAGAAAAATATATTTCTGAACAATATCTTCGCCTCAACAACATACACTACGACAACTCCTCAAGTAGAATTCAAGACAATGCCAAATTTCATGTATTTTTATGGGAATATTTTTAGATCCAAAATTTATTAATTCAGGGATAAAAATTTATAAAACATAATCATGACTTCCTTAAAGTAATACCTCCTTGTTTGTGGTCAGTCTTTCATCAAGTCCTCTTCGTCTCCACATTTCTTTTTCGATGAAATTTCTTGATTTGTGTTTGATACTTGGTCCTTAAAACTCAAATATCTTTTTCATTCTTGCACCAAATAAGATGATTCACCGGGAATGGTTTTGTAACACAACTTATCACAATTATAATCACCCATATGATGTTCAAAATCGAATTAGATGAATCTCCAACAATCAATCTTTCCATGTTCTTAGTTGACTGCCCTATTCCTCTACATCCAAGTTCAAACCCCTGTATCACTTTCAAGACTCAACCAAAAAATGCAATTCCAAGTTATTTGTATTTTTTCAGATGTTAGAAATTTTTTATAAGTTTAATAAAATAAAAATTTTGATACAATAATTATTGTAATGATGGCAAACTTATCACAACGACGAGGGTGTGCAAATTGCACAGGACAGCTTTTTTTCCTTTGAATCTTGAATCACCATGCACTAAAAACCATGATTCTCAGTTCTTTGGACTTGGATGGATGGTAGAAAGAAATGTTCTCTTGAAAGACTGCTCAAAAACTAGTTGAAATTGCTCTAGGGGTTCAAATATCTATTAGCTTTTGCACTACGATTATTAAAGGGCAAGGAGAAAGGGGTTTAAAATTAGGGCTCAAAACTGTATATATATGGACTTAAAACTTTTAAAGGGCATAACGGAAAATTTTTCAAATTCCAAAAGTGATATGTATTGAATATGATTAGATAATATAAAAAAGTAATCATTTTAATTTTGATTTTTGATATTTACTATTTTGCCATAAGTTCAAATTACGTTTCAATTTTTAAGAGCAAAAACTAGCCATTATGCCAAGGATCTCAGCTTTAAAATAATCTGAAACTTTTAGATAGGTTTACCACATCATTTTAATCAAGGTATCACCATTGGATAATAATATCTTCATGTAGTTACTTTTCATTAAAACATGAATAAATTCGGCCATAAATACTCAAAGATGGTAATTAGGAAATTTGAAGAAGTTATAAAACTAATCAAATAAATTCAAATTCAGGAAAATATTTGAAAATTATTACAAAATATGTTTATCTTCATGTGATTGAAAATGCAAGTCCTAAATACTTGATTTTACCTATTCACCAAATGGTCAAATTAAGTAGCCTTTTTTCACTTAAAATCAGTTAACTAGTTGACAGAAGACCGATTGTGGTTTGATCACAACCCCTTATTGAGGTATGCATTAGTTTTAACATTCATCAAAACACACCTGAATGCATTTTACTGGAATGCCCTTAAAGTTTAATCTTCAATCTCTCCCTTTTAGATGAATTTCAAAATATGTCACAGCATTCATACTTTAATCCCTCTTTTTAAAATAATAAAAAAGATTAGGATGGCTTCCCCTAAGTTATAGCTCCCCTTACATTCTAGCTCCCCCTAAAAAATAGCTTCAAGTACACAAGAGGTTCCCACCACTGATAACATGCATTTCTAATGCCTTATATGATTGTATTTACATGTTTTTCTGCATTAAACTACTCATATTTTCATGTTACCAAGCTCAAAATGATTATATTTTATTTTTAAAACAAATTTCTGAATTTTATACATTTTTGGGATTTTTCTAATTACATATTCTAAAAGAATATAAATTTTAAGATAATAATATGATTTTCTGGAATTTGTTGACATAAAATTTGAAAAGATACGATTTTTCTGAGTACAAATAATATGATTTTATTTTATTTCATATGAATTTTTAAGTATTTTTGGCATTTTTGGTGCAGGGTGACGTGACACACTCACAGCCACTTATTTAAAACAAAGAAAAAAGAAGAAAGAACAAGGTGACATGGCATGCTGACGCGCCGCCATGTCAGTCTCTGAAAAAAACATGTTTTTAATGTGTTTCTTTTTTCTCTTATCCTCTCTTTTTTCTTTTCGTCTTCTTTCTAGGCGCATGTGGCGCGGAAAATGACGAGCGGTGCACAGAATAGGAAAAACGCAGAATATAAGGCGCTTTGGCTTCTTAACTGGCATGGAAAACAAGGATGTTGATGAGGAGAGAGAAAAAATAAGGGCTAGGATTGCTCCAACTTCAAACAGCCATAACTTTTGATATACAACTCCGATTGAGCTGAAATTTTCAGCGTTGCTTCATCTTCCCCTCCTCTTTCTATTCAGACTATCAGATCTATAAATAGAGGTCTGTATCATTGTGAAATTCATCTTGAACTTGTTTCCTACTTTTGTGGGATGATTGAAAGATAGTTAGTTTTGAGATCCATCAAAAGTGTTCTTGGTGTCCTGGGTGCGTGGGGATAAGCATTGAAGAAGAGGGGGAGCTTACCGGCACTCCTAAATCACCGCGATCCTGACTGAACGTAAGGATCTAATGTAAGTATCTTCACCTTACGTTCTCTCTTTGTCGACGTCATCCTTAACGTAATTAGGGTTTTACCATCGTTCTTGCGCTCTCATTTTACTCTCTTTTCTCATCTTTTAATCCATGCCACCGTACCATTCCAAATCCAATCACTATCTCCCTTCATACCATTGTCCATCATCATGGCAGTCACATGCACTAACTTTTCTCTTTAAGTTAAATTAACCTCTAACTTACGTATTTTTAATCGATATCACTAGCTCACATACTCGAATCTTGATTTCATCAATCCACTCGTTGATCATCACTACTATAAGAAAGTAATTCCTTAATCATCATTCCCTGTGGAGACGATGCGTACTCATCACTAACTAAGTATTTTCAAGTACGGTTAAATATATCTTCATTGAATAATCTCAATCACCAATGACAAATTTTAACCCTAAAACTGAGATTATCAACAACCATTGGCAAGTCAAACTAATAATTGGAGATTGACACACATGGATTGATGGAACCAGTACGGTAATGGGAATTCTGAGACGCATATCCAGAAAAATCCACAAAAAAACAAAAAAACAAATCATCATTTGGAGTAAGAATCACTACAACAACAATTTATAAAGATAACTTGTTCTCTATAGGAGGAAGCAGACAAAAACTTTTGTATAAATACATTTAAAGGCTGAAAATTTGTGTAAATTATGAGTAAATTCCCCCATAGTCTAAGTTTAACATGATCTTTATTTGGAGTAGGGACATCATATTTGATGTCTTATTGCTGATGAATCCAAAAAAACATATCAATAGAAAAACCGTGGATAGGCAGTCATCATAAATCTCTAGCATGAGCCATGCCTAGCTATCTCCATAGAGTGCTAAACTGATCTTCACTTAAAGGTTTATTTATTTATTTATTTTTTTATTTTTTCTGCAACTTGCTTTTCAGTTGCTATGAAGCAAGGATCAATGTTACCTCTAGTCATATGATCTTTAATGAACTGATGCTTCACTTCAATGTGCTTCATGCATGAATGCATGATGGGGTTTTTGGCAAAATTAATAGCACTTGTATTGTCTTACATAATAGCTATTTTGTTCAGTGAGACACCATAGTCATCTGGGCTTGGCTTAAGCCATAGAGTTTGAGTGCAACATAGTCCACATGCTATATATTCAGCCTCAGCTATGGATAAAGCAATTGAGTTTTGGTTTTTAGATGTCCATGATATGAGGCATCTCCAGAGAAATGCATAAGTGCCGCATGTACTTTTCCTATCAATTTTTTGCATCCTGAAAAGTCTGAATCAAACAAGTGAACCAATGTCAACTCTTGAGTCTTCTTTACCAAACCCCTAAATCAGTGGTCCCTTTGAGATACCGCACTATTCTCTTCACTGCGTTTAGACAATATTCCTTGGGATTACTTTGAAACCTAGCACAAAGACATGCTAAAAAGTATGTCTAGTCCGCTAGATATCATGTATATTAGGGATCCATTCATTCTTCTACACATCCGTTGGTCAAAACTTTGACTAGTGATGTCAATGTCCAGCTTAGTGCTTGGACTCATGGGAGTGGCTTTTGCTTGGCAATCCTTTACTTTGAACTTTTTCAAAAGTTCCTTGGTGTACTTATTTTGGTATATAAAGATGTCACTTTGCTTTTGTAGAATTTGAAGTCCGAGGAAATAGCTCAGTTACTCTATTAGACTCGTCCCAATTTCATTTTACATGAGCTGTGAAAATGCTTTGCATAACTTTGGATTCGTAGATCCAAATATCTTATGCTACCTCCATTGTAACCAAGGGAAATTAATTATGTAATCAAGTTCTTATTCCTGGCTCTAGGTTCTTGCTTAAGACCATAGAAGGCTTTATGCAGCTTTAGGACCTAGTCAGGTTTCTATAGATCATCAAAACCTGGTGGTTGCTTCACATATACTTCTTCCTTAATCTCTCTATTATGAAAAGCACTCTTTACATCCATTTGGAATAATTGAAAATTATCGGCACATGCAAAACCCTATAATATCCTAATAGCATCAACTCTTGCCACTAGAGCATTCGCCTTCCCCTAATCTACTTCTTCCATTTGGAACAAGCCTTGCCTTATTTTTGCTGATTTATCCTTTTTCATCTAGCTTATTCTGAAGCACCCACTTAACAAGTAACCAGTCATGTGTCTTGAGGATTTGCTATCTAAGTACCAGCTCCTCTTTGACCATGACTGACCTGGAATAACTCTAGGTCAATTTTAACCTAGTTATCCTAGCAAGTAGGATAGCTGTAGTGGTATATAAATGGTGAAAATATAACTCCATATCATAGTTCTTAAGTGTGGTATCTCTATAAGGGAATCTATATGTTTGAATAGATTCACAGAGATGATGATATGCGCTAGGATAATTCCTAGGAGAAACATATCTACAAGAATGATCATGTAAATAGTGAATGGGATATGACCTCCTAAGTCTTCTCTCTTGAGTTCGGGCTGATCTAGCCCCTTGAATCTTTTGGGATTATTCATTCAAGAAGAGATGAAGTAGCTTCCATTGGCAAAGTCAAAGTTATCGATTATCTTATCTTTGCTTTCTGAAGCCACACACTAGAGGACTGAAAAGACCAAATTAGATCAATAAAATTATGTTTTTATACTTCTTTTTACCACATATTTTTACATTTTTAATTTCATTAATCACCATGTTGGGATACAATGAGAAAATTATGACTTATTTTTCTAATATCTATTTTTATTGTTTTATTGTTTTTTAGGATAACCCTTGTTCATTGCTCAGAGTCAAGTGAATGTCTGACATCTTCTTGGAGTTTTATTTGAAATAAAGGACTTAGGTAAATAAAATAGTGAATTTGTGATACAAATGGGAGGAAAATAGAAGCCCAATCTGTCTCCTAAATAATAAGCAGGGGCCCAATACACAAGAAGCCCGCTTTAGAAGCCCATTCAAACATCTTTTACAATCTAAACAACTAAAAGCAATAATCATGGAACTAACGCATAGTTGGATTTTGAAAGACCTATATTCAGATCTAGGAAGGATTGAATGTAGATTCAGGCTTCAAATGAAGTAATCTAGCAGCGTGGGGAGTTAGGGAACTTCTATTTAATCTCTTCTCCCTTCTCTTTATATCTCGTCTATAGATCTGCTCGCAACTTGTTGTTGGAGCCCTAGATCATCAGATTTATTTGACCCATTCTTGTTCTACACTAATGTGGGAGAGACAATTAAACTATGATAAAAAATCTTCGATAAAAATCACACTTGGCCCCTACACAAAGTGACAACATGGTTTGTGTATTCCAGACAATAGTGAAGACTTCAAGCTTTCCAGTGCATCGAACGCCACTAAGAAATTCATCATGTAGCAAACGTTACATCATCGACATTCCTCCCCTAACTGTTGACTTCTCGTTCTGCCACCCAATGTTGCACCACCACCCACAAATTGTGTGACCGGCAGTAGAACTGCTTGTAGATTTTGCCACATGATTTGCGTCCTAAGGTTCTACTTGTTGCTAAATTTAATTTCTTCACTAAAAATTCAAAAAAAATTAAAAATTGTAATAAATTATTACAAAAAAACCATAAATAAATATTTATTTATTTCATTTATTTATAACAGTTTTTACTGGTTTTCCTTCATTTCATTGATGTTGCTCTTTAGAGAATAACTAAAACTCTAGAAAAATAGATAATTACATGAAAAGATTATTTGAAAATATATTTAAATTCAATTTATTCTATGATTACCTGCTCCTTGTGGATCAAACACTTATGATGTATAATGTAAGAAAAGTTTTATAAATATTATTACACAAATTAGAGACTTAAATCGGCTTATTTAATGCTAATTCTAGTTTATCAATGACTCAAAGATATGCAACATTTATTTACATAGACATATACTACTTACAGAATATTATGTCTTAGAGTGATATATACTTATTTTACTATCATACTTCTTTATATTTCATCCTGTCTCCATTTTTTATTTATAAATATAGTTATTTCCACTTTCTTTATAACTAGCATGATGACTCTAATTTCTATCTCTCTCCCACTCTAACCTCTTATTAGTTCTTGCCAAATGCTCAATACAGAAGATGACAGCCTCACTCTATACTTTATTTTTGGGTGTTTTAAAAAAAGATGACAGAAGATGAACTGACTTGAGGCTCTATTGAATTGAGGACTGGATTTGCTTTTGAACAAATAATCTATTTTATTTGAAGCAATCCACATGAAAAGGATATGTATTTACTTGAAACAATTTTCCATTATGTATGGCAAGGATATTTAGGAGTTGGTGGAGGGAGTTTCTTGGAAAGGTGAAGAGGTTGGGGATCTCGTCCAAAACATGATGAATTTGAAGTAGATAGGTATTAAAACATTGATGAAAAGTGTAAGAAATACAGGAATAAATGATGTTTCATTTTGTAGAGCTGAAGTGCCACATGAATGACTGTCAGGATTCACGATAAACTAGAGATGTTGGAAATTCAATAGTGACGTGGTATCTTTCTTTGTGGTGGGTATTTATTTGCTATAGAGTAGCCCAATCTTGACTCTCCTCAACTACTCACTCCAAGCTCAAGATTGGTTAGATCAATATTATATTCTTTTTGGCAGCTCATTGTTATGCGTTCAATTTCAACTCCAAAGCTGCAGGTGGCCATCAAATCTGTATCAATTACTCCTCGCCACTTGTCTAGGTATCTACAACCCTCTCTGCTCCAATCAGTGATGGTCAAAGTTATTTTCTCATTATATTCATGCCACTGCCATCAATCATTACCGGGAACTACCAAAGTACTGATTAAGGTATTTAATTAGAAATATTTAATAAATTTGTTGATTGGGCTACAATTTAGGAAAATGTACTATATTTAAAATATCTGCTTAAATTGGGTGATTAAAGATTTTTTGATATTATTTCATAATTATTTGGAATTAATTTGTCATAGTTTTATTGTTTAAAATTATATTTAATTTCTATGAAATATATAGGAATCCAAAAAGTAGATATGAAGTCATACATTCAGTACTTGCTCTTTGTAGAATTCACCCTTGCAAACTTTGTGTTTTTTAAGAAGGTTTATATTCATCTTATACAAATTATAAGCCCTAAATGACATAATTAACCAATGTATTCTAGGTCACTAAATGGTAGCATTGAATAGGAGCAGGTGTCATTCTGTTCTTAACTTTTATTTTATTATTATCCGTTCACATAAGTTTTATAATTTTAGAAATGATTTTAAATTAGGACAGTAGGCCTAAGCATACTCAATTTATTATTTGATGATTTTATTATAATGTAATGTGTTTGCATAGAATTGAAAGAAATTTTCGGATATTATAACCTTATAGTTAATGGAAACATAATGCATTGTCAGGAGTCATGTAAGGAATACCATTCTATATTACAAGCTAATAACAGATTTTTTTGGTTCCTGGAAGAATCATAAAACTTTTTACAAAACAGAATAATCAAAAAATTTCATATCATTATGATTTACTTCAACATAGAATTTCTTAGCTCGATCATTCTCTTGAAAGTAAAATAAACTTATGAATTATTTTCAGAGGAATGATGGAAATATCAATTATTTGTTAGTTCAATCACATAATTTACTGTTAGCGATGTATATCATATAATTTCCTGTTAGTATGATAATGATTTCAAAAATGATATAAAAAGTAAATATATTGGTTATAAAAAAGATATATTAAGTAATTCAGCCACTCCGAATTCTATTTTTAGCAGAAAAATGGAATATTACAAAATGAAAACATTTTAATTATTGATGAGTATTCAGTCAAAACTTAATAAAGCAATATCTTAATTTGTAAGCCAAATTCCAATGAACACAGTATTTATCCGCTAAAACTGGTTCACTGACTCAGTGTGGATTGTCATCATCTTCATCACATTCAGACAACAAAGTCAATATATAATATCATGCGGCTGGCGTGGATTAAATAGCTTTTAAAAATAAAACATGTTTGAAATTATCTCACAGATATATACTTTACTGTTGGATGAAGGAGGTCATGTGGAAACTTAATTTGTATTGGAATATCATAAATAGGCCCAAATGTCCCATTCTAATGATGACACTTATTTGCAAGAATTGAAGGAAAACATGAATAAGATTGATTTATTTTGCTCATTTGGTTTTCCTCTTACAGAATTATGTTCTCAATATTCCATTTTCTTCTTTCCATCAATAATATGGTGGTTATCAAAATCCTGGACCACAATCAAGTATTGAAAGACTTGAAATATATATTTTAAAGGAATGAATTAAAAATTTTATGATTTTACCTTCAAAACTGGATCACAATCCTGGACCAGAATCAAGGATTGAAATATTTGAAATATATTTCTTAAGGAATGAAATAAACATTTTACACTTTTCCCTTCAAAACTGGACCACAATCAAGTATTTTCCAATATCTTTTATTTTTTGCATTTTTCACCTTCACATTCTTGGTATTTTGTTCTTCATATTTTCATATATCAGAAAAAATCATTGGAAAAACATGGGACTGATGCATGGAGAAAAAAAAAACTATAACTATTTTCATAAATTTGTTATTCTAATGTATAGTGATTTACTAATGTTCTATGGATTAGGGTCTAGAAAGTTTAAAGCAAGGTTTTTATACTGTTATTAAAGTTATATTGACGAAAGTTATTTTATAATAGTTTTTAATATTAATAAATTTTGTAAATATCAGGCAACTAGAGGATGATTTAGAAAAAAATCAGCAATTCCATTTAAAATAAAATAACCTAGGAAATTATTTAAGCCTGAAAATTAAATAAATTGGCACAAAATTAAAAATAATATATGTTTCCAGGATTCTGTTGTGATTTTATAGAATTTATAACAAATAAAAAGGTATAGTTAGGAGTGGCCTGCATTGTTGTGAAAACCTACTCTATCAATGATAATAACCTAGGAAAAGGACAGATTCGTGAGTCTGAGAAGGATGAGTGTAATACTAAAATCATCGTTAACTTCCAAGAGGGAGGAATGGTTTCTTTATGTGTCCTCATGTTCTGGTAACTCCCTCAACCTCTTATTTCGGGAATGTAGTAATAAGTGAAAATGAGACATTGAAAAAAGAAATTGGTCCACTAATCAAAGTTAAAATAAAATCCAAGGGTAGTTTTTCAATGATAAGGGGTCTATTTAAAGACATAATAGTTGAATGGATAGAGTAGTTACAGATGAAGCTACATTTAAATTTTGAACTGGAAACTCATTCTGGATCATTGGATATATTCATTTGATCTTGGAGCTTTTGAGGTGCCATGTCTGTCCCTTAATTTTATCTCTATTCTTTGATCTTTATGTTTGAGTGTCAGCGTGACACAAAATTTTATGAAATCCAGAAAAAACATATCAAAAAGTACTTGAAAAAATAAAAATTAATTAAATTTTATATTTGACTTATAACATTTCATAGAAATCCTAGAGGACTGAAAAGAATTATAATTTCATTCTACAAATGTTAGCTAATATTACATAAATCAAAATATATTTTTATGGCTGATATATCAAATTTATGTTAGTTTGATGTCAGAAAACTTCATTTATAGACCAGAAATGGTTTATAAAATTATATTGATTTCAAAAAATATAATTAAGTCTTAGAATTATTTAAATACTAACAAATATATATCTTATAACTTATAAATATTTTATATTTATTATTAACAAATATACATCTTACACCTTATAATAAATTTTAGAATTTTGCTAACATGCTAACAAAAGTATCAAAAACGAAAAATGTTTTCTTGAAATCTAATAAATCACTGAAATTTTAATGGTGTGCATTATGATTAATGTCAAGGAAACACTTAAATATATAAAATAACTATAAAACTTTATTTGTGATTTGTTATTTACTTCACACAACGAATAGAAACACTTCTTATTTACTTCACACGATGAGCTAAGGGTCCGTTAAGTGTTTCATTAAATAGATGAAATAACTTATAAAATATTTTATTGTGTACAAATGTATCATTTACACAAGGGTCTGCATGTAGAAACCCAAGGCTACGCCTTTTTCCTATGCAATTGGATTGAGATTTAGTAAGTTTTTGATGGGAAAACAAATATGCTTGTTTATGAAGACATGGCACCCCATTTGCAGTATTTGGCATCAGATAAGTTTAAATTACCATATTGGGTCATATTCCTACAGTACAATTTTCACATTGGACCACAACGCCCTTAATGTTGTTTTTTGGTTGTCTGTTCTTTTTGTCCCTTTGACTTTACAAAATGAATCATTATCTCATCATAAGCCACTTTGACCCACCATTTTGTGACTTCAAACAATGTATCTCACGATAACTGAATCATTAACCACTATTCATCAACAATAAATCATTTGCAACTCCTCGCAGGATGGCACGTAATACCAAACTTCATCACCTTAAAAATACAATTCAGTAAAACAAAAATATAAACATATAACTCTTTACTTGATAACTTTATATTTGTCATGTATCCATCATCAGAAAATTTTAAAAATAGGAAAATTCAATAAAATTTGAAAATAGGCTTTTTAAATCTATTAAACTTACCTAATGATTTCATAGTTTGATCCCTTGTCATGTCTTCTACTCCAGGCCCTAGTAAGACATGCGCCCTGCACCTTGTTATCCTTGATCTGTGTGTCTATATAGAGCATAGTTCTTTGAAAAATGGCACAATATCCGACTTTGTATCTTTCTGGCTAGTTTACATGCATATGTAAATGTTTTCTCCAAATTAGTTTATAAGAAACAAAACTATCAGTTTCAATAATACAAAATTTGATATTTTCTTTGACTAACTCACAGAATATTATGTTGTGATACCCAAATTAATTTCTCATTAAAGCTAATTTTGGATCCTAGCGGCCTAGATCTGGATGAAGAATTCAAAATGATATGTAGTGGAAGACTTAGACGGAATCAAACGACATCATTAAAATCATTGAAATGAAGTACATTTGCACATATTGCGTCCATCATTTCTTGGATCCCAGAGCAAGATGAGTCAAGCTGTTCTAGAGTACAGCCTCTAAAAGTATCCACATGGTCCTTTGCAATGCCGAATCTCCTCCTTTACGTTGATGAGCTTTGTTCAACCTGTACCATCGTTGTTAGGTCGTTTCAATTGCATCAGGAATGATGAGGAGCCATGGGGACAAAGGAGTAGAAGGGAAGGCACCTGAAAAATTATGGTCTTGGTGAATTCGCTCACAGCCTTCCCCTTTTAGACTAGTGAGAATTTTTCATAAAAATTACCAAAATTGAATTATATCTTCCGACATCCAAACTATCATTTTTGTGTGACCCTCTAGCCCATGTATTGGTCTAGTTAACGACTCCAATGACCCAATAACCTTTATTGGCTTTACAAATTAATTAATTATATCATCATATAGATTAATTAATGCCTGATTGATTTAACCAATCAGTAGGTTGAGTCTCCGACCCATGGGGTGCCAAGGCACACCTCTCGCTCTAGAAAATACAGAGTGTGTATCGACTCACTCATTTAACCTATTTTTCATCGATTATTGTGCATGTATAGTCCCTCATCCACATGATGGTCAACTTTCAAACCCCAGTTGGTCATATGAGTTAGTACTAATGCATTCAAAAATCATCGTAGAACTCTTCTCTGATATTTCACTACCTTGGTCAAGGACTTCTTCGCATCATCTTCCTTTAGTTTTTCCCTCTTCTACAAAATGAGGACGATCCAATCTTGGCCACTCAATTGTCTTTGTGAACTTCTTGATGCCCCCAAACTAAGGCTATTTAAAATCCTATAATTAGAGACTCGTAGATCATACTCAACATAATACATCTTTGGTGTCTAAAGTCTAAGTGATGGTGCACGCCATCAAGGTTCATCGACGACGCCATACGCACCACCCGCCACCGTCATCGGAGACCGGGTGAAAGTGTTCGAGTATCGTATCTTCATTTTCCTCGTTTCTTTTATCGTGTTTTGTGTTTTCCCATCATTGTTCTGTGATGAAGGACCATCTAGTCGACCATGCCTCGATCCGTCGCCAACCATGTCGTGAAGCCCGAGCGGACGTAAAGAATCTACAATTTCACTACCAAGCCTGAGAAACGACATCGTCTTATCGCTTTAAATCATGTATCTTTATGTTGTTTTCGCTCTACTTGTTGTCTTTGGATCATCGGGAGGCCCCTCCTGCGTGAGTACCGGCCTCCCTCATGCGTGTTTTTATTTTAATTCGGTTTAAGTGTCATCTTTAGGGGGAGGAAATCCATGTTGGGCTTTCTTCTCCCCCTAAAGATCTCTTTTAAAGGGAAAGTCCACTAAGCTTTCTCCTTTAAGAAGGGGGCCCAATTAAGCCCCACTACGTCCACTTCCCCTCTATAAAGAATAGAGAAGGGTAGACGTGGAGGAGGGAGAAAAAAGAAGAAGTCATTGTTGAATGAACTCCAGATCTCGTTTTGAGTTTGTGTTGTTGGCAGTTATCGTGTGTTTTCCCCTTTCTGAAGAAGTGTTATGATGTTTTCTTTCGGAAGGAACAAGAGGATGAAGTCATTTTGGTGAAATTGTCTGATCGTGTTGTTGAGTTGACAGTATTTCTGTGCTGTTCATTGTTCTACATGTTATTTGCTGTATTCTGATGGAAGTTGCTCAAGCTTCTCCGATACGCTTCGCCGTTCGTCAGTTCGTTATTTCTGTTTTTCAGGATAATCGTAGCCGTCCATCTCCTGGGGTTATAACGGCGAGGATGCTGCCAACGGGGATGCGAGGACAGCTGGCATGCTGAGTCAGTTAGAGTCTTCCGTCCTACGTCTGCTCGGGTGGGACCCTATAGAAAGGGTTAAGGGTTTGATGAAATGTGTACCCGAGAAAACGCTGTTCGCTTCTTCTACGTGAATTCTTTTTGTTCTTTTTCTCTCTTGCTCTTGCTTGCCGTTTCTGGCAATTTCTTGAGAGAGGGTTCTAGGCTTGTCAAAGTCAACATATTCATCGTGCGTGCGCTCTGAAGAAAATCGTCGAAGAAGAAGGAAATCTCGCAGGAAGAAGAAGCATCAAATTACTGGAGCAGATCTTGCCAGTCCAGTGATTTGTATCTCATCATCGTCAATCTCTTGATCGTGCATTCACCGTAGAAGGAAGAGCTTGAAGGACGTGATCCTGATCCTTGGATCATAATCCAACGCTCACGCTTACTCTACTTTGAAGTTTAAATCGTGACCGTCGGATTCACCGAGTTATAACGGCATCCACGATGTCACGTAGGAGGAAAGTGGGCCCGGCCGTTACAACTTCTATCTTTAGATATGTGTTTGTTTAAATGCCCGACTGAAGGGTGTTGCCTTGTGTGGTGTGTACGAACTTTCGTTCTTCTTTTCCTTGTGTTCTAGTGTGGTTGTTTCTTTGATTTCTCCTCTTCATCTTTGTGTGCTAGGCTAGTATTAGATCGTTCCTTGAGAGCCTTGTGCTTACAAGTGTATCAGAGCCTTCTGATTCCAGGGATCTATTACGATGCCGAAGCGTGGAGAATCATCCAACCAAGGAGAGAAGAACACATCCGATGACTCGACCAGGAAACTTGAGGTCGTAGTCCCGACGCCGCTGACTCAACTTTCAGCGACGAATTATCGGCACTGGGCGATGAGAATGGAGGTGCATCTCGACGCCCAGAACCTGTGGGAAGTGGTTGCCGGTACTGAGACGAATCGGCAGAAGGACCGGTTAGCTCTTTCCGCCATGCTAGTTGCGATTCCAGAAACCTCAGGAGTGCAGCTGGATATCAAGAAAAGTGCCAAAGAAAACTGGGAGATCATCCGTTCATTCCATGTCGGAATCGATCGTCTCGCCCAGTCAAGAGCTCAGGGACTGCGCCGCGAATTCAAAAAACTTACTATGAAGAAGGAGGATAAAATCAGTGATTTCACTGACAAGTTCACGAAGACAGTTTTCGAATTACGGCAATGTGGTGATGATATTCAAGACAGAGAAGCCGTCAGAAAGTTATTTCGCTCAATGTCGCCGAGGTATGACTCTCTTATGCTCACTCTGGAGCAATTTGGTGATATGGATACTATGTCCCTTGTGGAAGCGATTGGGTCTCTTAAGATCCACGAAATGCGCCTTGCTGAACGAGACGCCAGAGAAGAAGAGCAAGCCCTCTTAACACGTGCTCTTAATCATATGAAGAAGAATAAGCCTGCAGAAGGCCAGTTCTCAAGAGGGCGAGGACGAGGCAGAGGCAGAGGCAGAGGCCGAGGTCGAGGAAGAAGCAAAACAAATCAAGACGATGATCAAAGACAAGACGAGGAGAAGAAACCTTTTGACAAATCAAAGGTGCGGTGTTATAATTGTCAAAAGTTTGGCCATTTTGCAGATGAATGCACAAATGAAAAAAGGCCAAGGGCGAAAGAGGAAGCTGCTAATGTGATTGTTGAAGAATCCAAGCTACTCATGGTGCTTACGGAGACTGTCTTTCTCCAAGAAGACGGTGATCACTCTTCAAATTCTGAAATATGGTATCTTGATACAGGTGCCAGCTCCCACATGACCTGTAAGAAATCGTTTTTTCAGAACTTGGATGAATATCAGTGTGGCAGTGTTAAATTTGGGGATGGCTCCTCGATTAAATTTGAAGGAAAGGGCAGTATCTCTGTTTGTGGCTCACGGGGGGTTGAACTGACCTTGGAAGATGTACTATTTGTTCCAAATCTCAAGGCTAATATTCTGAGTCTTGGAAAGCTCGACGAAGCTGGATGCACGACCTCCTTGCGTGGTGGATTTCTCACCATCACTGATGCTGTGGGAAGAATTCTAGCAAAGGTGAAAAAGTCCGATGGCAGTATGTATACTCTCAAGCTATCAGTACCTGAGATCTGTAAAATGACACAAGAAGAAGAAAGCCAGGTGTCGTTGTGGCACTCTCGACTATGTCATCAGAATTTTCGAAATATAGATGATATGAGGAGAAACAACCTTGTGATTGGACTTCCAGCAATACGTTTTTCTGACAAACTCTGCGGAGAATGTGTTGCCAGCAAACAGACTCGAAAATCCTTCCCAAGTGAATCAAAATTTCGGGCC
Source organism: Wolffia australiana (assembly GCF_029677425.1). NCBI lineage: Eukaryota > Viridiplantae > Streptophyta > Magnoliopsida > Alismatales > Araceae > Wolffia > Wolffia australiana. Next base: position 8,985,234 of record NC_135847.1, read on the forward strand.
TTAAAGAAGCTGGAACTAGTCCATGGTGGTTTATGTGGTCCAATTCAACCATCAACATTAGGTGGCAGCAGGTACTTCTTACTGATTGTTGATGATCTTTCCAGACTAATGTGGGTGGCCTTCTTGAAGGAAAAATCAAAAGCTTTCAGTGCGTTCAAGAAGTTTAAGAATCTGGCTGAATCAGAATGTGGAGAAAAAATAAAGTGCTTCAGGACTGATCGTGGTGGAGAATTCACCTCAGCAGAATTTAATTTATACTGTGATGAAAATGGAATCAAGCGCCATCTTACTGGCCCCTACTCTCCCCAACAGAATGGAGTGGTAGAAAGAAGAAATAGGACAATTATGTCCCTTGTACGTGCTATGCTGAAGGAAAAGAAACTTCCCCAGGAGCTATGGGCAGAGGCTGTTAATACGTGTGTTTATGTGCTAAATCGATCATCTACCAAGAGCCTCCAAGGAGCTACTCCTTATGAGAAGTGGAATGGGCGAAAGCCAAATGTGGAGCATCTTCGAGTCTTTGGCTCAGTGGCTCATGTCAAGAGCACAAAGCAACTGAGCAAACTTGATGACAGAAGCAAAAATATGATCTTTATCGGTTATGAGTTGGGAACCAAGGCTTACAGGTTTCTTGATCCTGAAACTTTCAAGGTAACCGTGAGTCGAGATGTTGTGTTTGAAGAAACTAAAAGTTGGGATTTTGGTCAGCAGGTGAATCTGGACTCTCGTTTCACCTCAAATTTGACAAGTAACTTGACATTTGGAGACTTACCTACAGAAGAAAACTCAACAGTAGATGAGATTCCACATGGTCAAGATGATCAAAATCAATCATCCGATGAAGAAGAGACCGGGAGACTGAGATCAATCCGGTCAATTTATGAGGCTACACAGAGGTTGGTGATGAAGAAACATGTTTCATTTCAAATGACGAGCCTATGTCCTTTGCAGCAGCAGTGAAAGACGAAGTGTGGAGGCAAGCTATGCAAGAAGAAATTGAGGCTATTGAGAAAAATTCTACTTGGGAGTTAGTAAAGCCAACTCGGAACTGTAAGCCAATTGGTGTGAAGTGGGTTTACAGAATCAAGAAAAATTCAGGAGGAGATGTGACAAGACACAAAGCTCGTTTGGTTGTGAAAGGCTACAGCCAGAGAAAAGGCATTGATTTTGATGAAGTCTTCTCACCTGTGGCCAGACTGGAGTCCATTAGAATCCTTATGGCTCTAGCAGCTCAATCACAGTGGCGGTTACATCATTTGGACGTCAAATCTGCTTTCCTTAATGGTGATCTTAAGGAGGAGATATATGTGACACAACCAGAAGGATTTGTGATCAGAGGCAAGGAAGACCACGTTCTAAGACTCAAGAAGGCGTTATATGGGCTTAAGCAGGCACCAAGGGCGTGGAACTCAAAGCTGGATGAAGCCTTGATCAGAATTGGGTTTAAGAGAAGTGCAAATGACCACGTAGTGTATAGTCTATCAGAAAACCAGCAAAGATTACTTGTGGGAGTGTACGTGGATGATTTAATTATCACCGGATCAAGTGCTGCTGGCATAGAGAAATTTAAACGCTCCATGGAGACATTGTTTGACATGACTGATTTCGGTTTGCTTAGTTCCTACTTGGGCATTGAAGTGCAGCAGAAGCAGCATGAGATCAGACTATCCCAAAGTCTGTATGCCCTGAAGATTCTTGATGAGTTCAACATGAGGGATTGTAATTTGTCCAAGTCACCAATGGAGCATCGTCTAAAATTGAGCAGATAAGAAGAAGGGGTCGAGGTGAATCCCACTGTGTTCAGGAAAATGATCGGTTGCCTGAGATATTTAACCATCACTCGACCTGATCTAGTTTTCTCTGTAAGTTACTTGAGCAGGTTCATGAACAAACCAAGCTCAACTCATATGATATCTGCTAAGAGAATTTTGAGATATGTGAAGGGCTCCATTAATTATGGACTGGTGTACAAGCAAGAAAAAGTGTGCAAATTGATCGGCTACTGCGACAGTGATTATGCAGGAGATTTAGATTATCGGAAAAGCACGTCTGGTCTGATATTTTTCTATGGATCCAAACCCATCGCGTGGAACTCATGTAAACAACCTGTGATAGCCCTATCATCCTGTGAGGCAGAATATATTGCCGCCACCACAGCTGCGTGTCAAGGAGTCTGGATCAGCCGATTCATAGGAGAATTACTTGGAGAAAAGCAGCAGATGTTCAATCTGTGCATCGACAACAAATCAGCAATCGAAATCATTCGAAATCCGGTTCATCATGGGCGAACAAAGCATATCGACGTCCGTTATCATTTCATCAGAAATCTTGTAGAAGAAAAGAAGGTGGAGCTGAAGCACGTAAGCACAGAAGATCAGCTCGCGGACTTGTTCACCAAATCGCTCGGAGTGACGAAGTTTGCAGACCTCCGCCGGCGAATCAGTCTCTCGCCGGTGAAAGAAGACTCGGATCAAGGAGGAGAATGAAGGACGTGATCCTGATCCTTGGATCATAATCCAACGCTCACGCTTACTCTGCTTTGAAGTTTAAATCGTGACCGTCGGATTCACCGAGTTATAACGGCATCCACGATGTCACGTAGGAGGAAAGTGGGCCCGGCCGTTACAACTTCTATCTTTAGATATGTGTTTGTTTAAATGCCCGACTGAAGGGTGTTGCCTTGTGTGGTGTGTACGAACTTTCGTTCTTCTTTTCCTTGTGTTCTAGTGTGGTTGTTTCTTTGATTTCTCCTCTTCATCTTTGTGTGCTAGGCTAGTATTAGATCATTCCTTGAGAGCCTTGTGCTTACAGAGCTCATCAAATTGGAGAGAAGAAAAAAAAAGTGTCGATTGCATTCTAGAAGAAATTATCGTGTGAGAAGAAATTATCGCATGTCCAGGCTGCCGTCCCTTTGATACTCCCCGTGAACCCAACATTTGCCACGGGAGAATCAAAAATCGTCGACGCAAATTTCATCGGTCGTCTCTTTCTGATTGATTCTCACCGTTCTTATAATCGCTCCCAAGGGGCGCCGCCGTGAGATCCTCCTCGGCGGCATTTCTCCACCGTCATCATCTCCGGGGGAATCGACTCGTTCAAGAGTCTGCCCGTTCCGGATTTCCCCATGCAGATTCTCCCTCGATCGTTCCTCGAGCCTTGTTATTTATCGACGTGGAATATCAGCCAGGCTGATGGATAGCTTGCTCGTGAACGACGTTTGGAATTGGAGGGCTTATGGGTTAACTGATTGACCTTCCCTGCCGAGCTTTTTTTCTAAAGACTTCATTGACGACGACGCCTCCAGATCTGGTCAGCCCAGTCCTCTCCCTTTTACATTGTGTCTTGATTACGTCTTTCAGTGCTGATTCTCGATTGCTCCTCTGCCCAGTGAGAAGTGAATGTGACAATTTAGGAATAGCCACCCGATTGTGTTAGGAACTTTCTTGACAGTATCGGATTTGACCACTTACGTTGATAGAATCGACGCTCTTGAACGAGAAATCGTTCCCCACTACGTCATCTATTCAAGCCGTTTATATCGATCAGTGGGAACCTGATTAAGACGAAACCCGTCTCGTGTCGTATAAGTGATCTGTGCCTCGGATCATTCGGCGACCTACGTACTTCCCCTATTATTATTCTCATTATTTTTTTTTTCTCGAATCATCTTAATATACTATGTCATTAACTGTGTCTTGGTGTCCATTGTCTTGACGTGATGCGAGATCTCAAATTCGATCATTGTGTTACACCATTCTGTTTTTGTCACAGGATGACACATCCCGTCGACGCCGTGCATCTTTGTCGATGTTTGGGAGGGGTTCCTTAGCAATTCGGGCTCCCCCTCCCACACTTCCCTTTGTCCTTTTTTTCATTTATGTTTTAATTTCCCTCTAATTGTAATGGGGGGCCCTAATGGACCCCTTTTTTTCTTTTGTTGACCCATTAAGGAGGAGGGGGGGGGGGGGGGTTCTTGTAGGGTTGAGGACGCCTGGCGAGGGTGAATCGTTCCCCGGACCGCTGAATGCCCGGGTATCACTACCGATCCCTCTTCCCTGAACTTCTGTCGCCCCCAGTTATCCTTATCCATAGAAATCATTTGAATGCATGGTACTGAACTTCTACGGCACTACACGTAGACTACTCGTGGTTCTGGCCTATTGACAAGGATCTTGCCACCGTGTTGCACCGAAGTCACCTCTGTGATCGAATACCCATCTGAACTGCCGTCCTCCACGAGTAGCCACCTCATTCACCACCATTTGCCAGCCATCGAAGGCAACCAAACCAGCGGCTGATCAACCGATGTTGCTCGCCCTACTGATCGACTCGCCCGAGCTGACCACTGATTCGTCGCTACGCTAATCCCACTAGCTTGCTCGAGCCGTGCCTACTTCGTAGAGCCACCGTCCACTCTCCGGCGCCTATCCGCCCCACCCGCTTCCACCGCCACCGACCGTCAATGAATTCTGCACCCCAAGCCACGCCAACGAGGTACATCGTCCCCTTCCGTCGCTCGTTTAATTACCTTTTGCAGTAAATTTTCGTCTTGACTCCACCGCGCTCGGGCTAGGTAGGTGAGAGAGGTTTTGAGAGAAACTACGACATATTTGAATGTCTTACCAGTAGGAACGAGACCGTCCATTATGTGCGAGCCCTACGGATCAACTCTGTTCAGCTGTATATGCCTTCGTCATTCCGACGAGGTTTGAGAGACTCCGTTGCCATCACCGGCGAACCCATCCAAGCTTGGAGCTCGGCGTCTCCCTCGAGTCGGAGCCTGCACATACGACACGTAGGCCATTCATTGCATCGTAGTCACATCGAGCCATTAGGGGTTTATCCGTCGGACGACAACACCGTCAATGTTCGATATCACCATCCATTATTGGTACCGAGCCATCATACTTGGTGCCGACCGGAAGACGTCATCGACAACGTACGACATCACTAAGGACCACTTACACAACCATGATGTGAATCAACCTGATTGACATTTTAGTATAATACCATTGAGGGATTCGTACGGATTAATTCAGTGAACTCTTTCCACTAAAGAGCACCCACTATCTATCCTTAGTTTCTTCATACTAATGGCTACGGGACCGGCCATACTCATCATATAAGTAGGGCTAGATAATGATATTCTATCTGAATACTTCAATGTCCTTCTCGGTATCCTTCGAATAGGAATATTTAGTACACATACTCAAAGACTAGTGATGTTCGTATTAAGATCTTACCCTAATTCACTAAGTCTGATCATGTATTCATGGACTTCATTATAAGCATCACACGTGCACCATACTGAATAATTTATATTAATGAACATGAAACAAGATATAAAATGTGTGATTGGTTTGCCGGCCACATATATTTCCATCTACTAAAGCCCTGAAAATCTATAAGAATAACACATAATATCTAACAATCTTGAAATCATAGAAGGGTTATTGAACACTATTTAAGCTATGCATAAAACAGAGTTATTTTAATGCATACATCTATGTAAGATGCATTATATATGTCTGTTAATTTGCATGTTATCAATTGTTAAAACGCTCTTGTAGATGCTAAAAACAAGACGGAATGATGTGGTTGCTAATATTTCTCCTTTTAAAAAATCAAAATATTCACCGAATGAGAACAAAATAATATACATCTAGTGCAGCTTAAGTTTATTTAGTTTATTTTTCCATTCATTTTTTATATATCAACAATCCATCAAAATTACAACACCTGGAAGACTGGCATATAACACTAAATTTAATTAAATAATAAAAATTACTGACTGAACTAATAAATATAAAATTTTTGTTTTCCACTTATAGTTTTGTTTCTTTGTGAATCCAACGTCAGAAAGGTCCAAAAAATATGAGAAATCCATAAAAAATTGTAAATCCCTTTCAGAATTAAAAACAAATATTTCGGATCTATAAGTAATTTCTTAATGAACCTTAAGAAATTACTTAGATCTTTAATCAGGGTACTAGATCTTTAATAATTCTGAAATAATTTTAGAGGCCTATCAAAGTAAATATAAAGTAAGGTAACATGAAAATTTGGTCATATTTCTTATAATGTACAATATATGATATCGGTCTGGTAATTTATGCACTATGAGATGCAAAATGCTTTGCTAGAGGAGAAGAGCAAGAGGGAATAATAAGGTTCCCCATTAACCTATTGCTTCAAATATAAAAAAAATAGGACAACAGGAGAGAGAGAGAGAGACAGACAGACAGACAGACAGACAGACAGAAAAATGAAAAAACATGCATACAAACAAATCAGAAAGAAAAATAGACAAACAGATAGAGAGCAAAATAATATACGATGGTTTAATTTCTTCTTTATATCCAATATTTCTTTTATTTATATATCTACTAAGATGTTATTTTTCAAATTTTTTTACTTATCTTTCTATTTAAAAAATATTTCTTGGAATAAAATTAATGATTTATTTATACAAATCTTATTGTCCACTGTCACTCGAGTATATTTTCAGTCGAAGAAACAACATATCTTATACAAATCTTAACAAGGCTACTGCTCGAACAATGTAATGTCAACAGAACATCAGATGGGACAGCTTTCGGATGGGATTCGATGTGGATGAAAATATTTTGGATTGGACAAACTCTGGACTGGACGATTTCGACAAACCTCTAAAAATTGGGACGTAGGACAGGACGATCTTTCTCCCGTCCCATCCTTCATCCCCGTCCTGGATGATCATGCACTATACCTATAATTGATCCTAGTCATTAATTTCATAACGTGAATAAAGTTAGGACTGCACCATCTTACTAGCCAAAATTAAAGTTATTATTAAAGTTAGATCCTATTGGTCCACATCGGGCTCCTTATTGCTGACTTGGGCTGATGAAAGAAACTTCGAATTGCTGACATCGTCTACACACTTTACATGGACGCGCAAACGTTTACTTCCGAGTCAATTTTCAAAAAACAAAAAACAAAGTCTGCAAATGTTTTCTCCCAGTATGATCTTGCCACGCCACCTGGGGCCACGCTCTTCCTGTGCCGCTCAAACGCTAAAAAACCACACCATCAATATCAAATCGTTCCCCGTCACTGGAAATTGTTTCCTTTCGGAAAACAAAATATACAAACAGACTTTCCAACGCAATACAAATCCTTCAGAGGCGACCCCCCAAAAGAGCCTGAAGCGCAACAAGCGTATCCAAGAGTTGCAAGCGTATCCAACGTAGAAGGGGCGAAAAGGAGTTTACATTTCATGCTTACCCAACGTTAAAAAGGCCTTAAATCCTCCGCTTCTCCTCCCAACGTTCAAGAGCAAGCAAAGTTTGCGGCCACAGTCTTTCCACAGAAGGTGAGAAGTCTCGCAACGTCTTGTGGGATGGTGATGGCGTTGCCGAGGAATCGGACAAGTCACTAGTGGAGGAGGAGGAGAAGGCGGAGGAGGAGGAGAATGTAGGCTCTTCCAAGTGCTTCTTCCACAGATCGAGTGAGCAGCCTGAAAGGAATGATCGGAAGGAAAACAAAAATGCTTAAATAAACTGGAAGTGTTCGGTGTGTTATAACATCGAGCACATAGCTCTTATTTTATAGAGGAAAACATAAAGCGAAGAATCGGAATTAGCGAAACGGTCTCCCGACACTATGAGTTGGCACTCCACGTGCTGCACGAGGTTGTTGCAACGGCCCCACTGAGTATGAGCTGGCATCCACGTGGAGCTCGCATCGCCGTTATAACTCAAGTTGATGAACGGCCACGATCGTACCTGAAACAGAAATAACGAACTGAGCACATGGGAAGTCAGCAGACTTCTCGTTGAAGCTTGGACCGTCGACACGGAAGTCTGAATCTTTGTCTTCAATTTCCCCCATGATTCAGACTCCTATCATAGACGTTTATAACACCAAGGCGCCTCCTCATGCCCAGAAATTTAACTCGCCCAAGTCCCTTTGTAAGAATGTCTGCAAGTTGATCTTCCGTTCTCACATAACCTACTGAAATTGCTTTCTCCTCCACGCACTCCCGGATAAAATGATATCTAGTATCAGTATGCTTGGTCCTGCTGTGCTGCACAGGATTTTTGCTCAGAATGATGGCCGACTTATTATCCAGATAGAGCTTCACCGCTTTTATTTCTTCCCCAGATAATTCCCCAATGATTCTCCTTAACCACACCACTTGGCATGCGGCCGAAGTTGCAGCCATGTATTCCGCTTCACATGAAGAGAGAGATACTGTCTTCTATTTATGTGATGACCAACTGATCAGAGAGGTATTGTAGAAGTAAACTTCTCCTGACGTGCTCTTCCGATCATGTTCATCACCAGCAAAGTCGCTGTCACTGTAGCCAATCAATTCTTCCTTTTTGTCCCCCTTCGCATACACCAGACCATACTCCAGAGTGCCTTTAAGATATCTTAGGACTCTCTTCAGTGCCGAGAAATGCTCTGACGTAGGTTTGTCCATAAACCGACTCAGGTAACCAACCACATAGGACAGATCTGGTTGTGTGTGGGTGACATACCTCAGACTTCCAATGATACTTCGAAAAAATGTTGGATCAACGCTAGATGTAGTGGAATTGTTGAACTTGAGTCTGGTTTCAGATGGAGTATGTATGGCATTGCAGTCCATCATCTTGGCATGCTTGAGAATATTTTCGGAGTAGGTCTTTTGGGACAGAGTTATACACTCTCCCTCTTGGCTAACTCTGATCCCCAGGTAGCAGTTTAGACTGCCAAGATCACTCATGTCGAAGTGATCCTTCATCTGCCTCTTGAAATTGCTGATGTCTCTTTCTTCATTTCCTGTGAGCAGAAGATCATCGACATAGATGCCAATTGTCAGGTGGGATTCTGCTGCGATCTTGTAGTAAATGGCCTGCTCATGCTTGCTTCTCATGAAACCCAGGGATATCAGACACTTGTGGAGCTTGAAATACCATGCTCGAGGGGCCTGCTTGAGCCCATACAATGCCTTTTTTAATTTGAGAACATGGCTTTCTTTTCCTTGAACCACATAGCCTTCTGGTTGCTTCACATAGAGATCTTCTTCCACATCACCATTGAGAAATGCTGATTTAACATCGAGATGATGCAAGGTCCATCTTTTCTTAGCAGCTATAGCAATCAAAATTCTTATGGACTCAAATCTTATAACTGGTGCAAACACCTCGCCATAATCAACTCCTTGTTTTTGAGAGTACCCTTTTACCACCAATCTTGCTTTGTGTCTCAAGATATTCCCAACGGCATCCTTTTTGATTTTGAAAATCCATTTCAGACCAATTGGTCTACATCCTTCTGGTGGTTCCACCAAATTCCATGTAGAGTTCTTGATAATGGCCTTCATTTCTTCTTCCATGGCCATTCTCCATACTTCTTCTTGTGATGCTTCGTGGTATGACATAGATTCTTTTGTGCACGCAAGACATTCATGCTCTTCAACCCTCTGAGAGCTGGTTTCCTCATATAGTTGAGAAAGTGACTTGTATTTCTGATTTTCAGGTGTTTCAGAAGTCGAGCTTTGATCCAAGGTTGCTTCGAGACGATCCTGGTCTTGTCCTTGTTCTTCATTTTCAAGGTGCTGCTGTTCTTCTTCTATCTCATTACTGACAGAGATTGGGTAGAATGTGAGAGGAGGTAATTCTTTATCGCTGTTCTTCCAATCCCATTCTGAGTCTTCTTCAAAGATGGTATCTCGACTGATGTGAATGGAGCAGTCAACTGGATCAAAGCACCGATAGGCTTTTGAACCTAGTTCATATCCCACAAAGATCATCGGCGTATTTCGATCTTCCAGCTTCCTCTGTGGTAGCTTGGTTCGTTTCACATGTACTATGGATCCAAAAATCCGGAGATGTGCCACTGAGGGAATTCTTCCTGTCCATTTCTCATAGGGTGTAGCACCCTGGAGAGATGAGGTGGATGACCGATTCAGCAGGTAAACCGCAGTGTTCACAGCTTCTCCCCACAGTTCCTAAGGTAGATTCTTTTCTTTAAGCATGCTTCTCACCAATCCCATAATCGTGCGATTCTTTCTTTCAACAATTCCATTCTGCTGAGGAGAATAAGGGGCTGTCAACTGACGCTTGATGCCGTGAGAGTTGCAGAACGTGGTGAATTCTGCAGAGTTGAATTCTCCTCCTCTGTCGCTTCTTATGCACTTGATCCTAGTCCCTTTTTCAGCCTCCGCCAGATTCTTGAATTTCTTGAAATGATGCAAGGCATCTGACTTCTGCTTTAAACAAGCAACCCACATAAGTCTTGAATAGTCATCCACGATCAGGAGAAAATACTTGTTTCCTCCCAAGGTGTTTGGACTTATAGGTCCACAGAGATCCATATGCACCAATTCTAATGGGTACTGACTTCTGACCTCAGAATTTCTTGGGAAGGAAGTACGGGTCTGTTTTCCTGCCAAACAGCTCTGACACATATAGCTGGGCAGCTTGATCTTTGGAAGTCCTTCTACTGCAACATTATCACCCATATCTTTCAAGGAATGAAAATTAAGATGTCCGTACCTTAAATGCCATAGTTGACTCGTTTGGTCTTCTTCTTTTGAGAGCAAGCAGTCTCCAGTTACTTGCAGCTTCAAAAGATACAGTCTTCCACATGTGCGGTTGACTTTGATGAGCAGATTTCCCTCCCGATCATGAATAGTAAGGCATCCTTCTTGCATGAGCACCTTGTAGCCTTCCTCATCCAGTCTTCCCAGACTAAGGATGTTAGCACGAAGTTTGGGAACAAAAAGTACACTCTTCAGCAAGATAGCTTCTCCATCCTTCCGCAGGATAGAAATGCTTCCCCTTCCTTCTATCTTCACTCGTGAGTTGTCCCCAAATCTCACGAATCCTTCAATCGAGCCATCAAAACTTGAGAAAAATTCTCTATTCCCTATCATATGATTTGTGGCACCCGTGTCCAAATATCACAAGTCGAACCTTGAATACTCCTCTTCAGATCCTTGCAGCAGCAAGTCACATCTTTCTTCTTCAAAAGCCATTAGTAGAGCTGATGTCTCCTCCTCCTCTGCTATCTCGGTGGAACCTCCAGGTGTAGATTCAGCCAGATAGGCACTATCTCTTCTTTCTCTTCTTTCATTTCAACATTCATAAGAGAAATGACCGTACCTTTGACAGTTATAACACTGAATTTTTTATTTGTCAACCGGCTTCTTATCTCTGTCATCATAGAACGTATTCCTTCCTCGGCCTCTGCTTCGCCCGCGTCCTCTTCCTCTTCCTCCTGAAGAAGACTCTTCCTCAGCGCCCATTCTGACTTTACTCATAGCTTTGGCCAACAAAGCCTGCTCCTCCTCTCGGGATTCCCTGTCCCTAAGACGCATTTTGTGCACGGTGAGAGAGCCGATTACTTCATCCAGACTTACTCTATCCAGATCTCCATATTGCTCCAATGACAAGGTGAGAGCATCGAACTTGGAAGGCATTGCTCTCAAGAAGCGCCTTACCACATCCTTCTCTGCCATCGCCTCACCGAGATTTCTCAGATCTGAAACAATCCGAGTAAACTTCATGGAAACATCTTCAATGGAATCAGTCCTGGACATGTTGAGCAATTCATATTCCCGCTTCAGAGCCTGTATTCGAGATTGAATGACTCTGTCTACTCCGAGATTTCTCTGTCTGAGAATCTCCCAGTTCTCCTTCGCCGTCTTCTTAGCATCCAGCATCAATAGCTGCTCCTCAGAGACTGCACTCATGATCGCCAACAATGCCATGCGATCCTTCTTCTTGGTGACATTTTCCCCAGCTACAGCTTGCCAAAGATCGTGGGAATCCAGGTATACCTCCATCGACATGGACCAGATCCGATAGTTGGTCCGAGTCAGCTTGAGGGTGGGCAGTGACACTGACAGTTCGCCGCCGGAGCTCGATTGTCCATTCCTTCTCGCCATCGATACGTTTCTTGATCTCCCTGATGCTCTGATACCACTTGTAGGCTCTTCCAAGTGCTTCTTCCACCGATCGAGTGAGCAGCTTGATAGGAATGATCGGAAGGAAAACAAAAATGCTTAAATAAACTGGAAGTGTTCGGTGTGTTATAACATCGAGCACATAGCTCTTATTTTATAGAGGAAAACATAAAGCGAAGAATCGGAATTAGCGAAACGGTCTCCCGACACTATGAGTTGGCACTCCACGTGCTGCACGAGGTTGTTGCAACGGCCCCACTGAGTATGAGCTGGCATCCACGTGGAGCTCGCATCGCCGTTATAACTCAAGTTGATGAATGGCCACGATTGTACCTGAAACAGAAATAACAAACTGAGCACATGGGAAGTCAGCAGACTTCTCGTTGAAGCTTGGACCGTCGACACTGAAGTCTGAATCTTTGTCTTCAGAGAAGGCGGAGGAGGAGGAGATGGTGGTGGCGGAGGGGGTGGAAATATGAAAGGAAAACCAAAGAAGAAAGGTGGGCGAGGATGAGGGATGGGATTGAAGAAGAAAAACTGAGGCCGTGCAACCCCAACAGAAACCTCCGTAGCAAAGACAAGGCTCGGGAAGATCATAGCAGTTATAGAACGGGCGCAGGTTATTGAAGCCACGGTTATCTCCACGACGACCCAAGGAAGGTGTCGAAGCTATTTATAGGCCTAAGATCGCCTATCAGTGTAGCACTCCTGTATTTGCAAGCACCGCAGTTGAAGTTTAATTTTGGGCGGCTACTCCTGGCTTATTTAAACTCGTAGAAGGTAGAGAGTTGTTTTCTCATTGATGGGAATCGGCCCTACCCGGATAGGTAGACTGGGTTGTCTAGTAGATGTGGTGTTGTCTAGCACTCCAGTTCCAAGCCTTGGAACTGGAGGGTTCGACTTTATTTTTTTAGTAAATAGATAGAGGGTCAACTCAGCCCATGTTCCGGAGATTTCAGCCGCTGCCACAGACGACTGCCAGCCGAATGGTCATACTTCAAGAGATAGTTGATAATCATTTTGAATGACCGGACATCATTCCATCGACATCCAGAATTTGACAGTGCAGACCCTGTTGAGAAGTCAGCAATAACGTAAGACACCTATAAGTGTGGGTGAAGCATAAAATGATCAAAGGTAAAAATAAGATATGAACGACGGATTAGATGGAAGAAGGAGAAACAATAATTGGGAAAGAGTTAGTTTACCTAAAGGAAAGAGAACTAAGGATGTAAGCACATACCTAAAGGAAAGAGAACTAAGGATGTAAGCAGGTATCTACTATTAAATACAAGTCTAATGGTGAAATTGAAAGATTTAAAGCTAGATTAGTAGTTAAAGGATATACAAAGGTCTATGGTATAGACTAACTTTAGACCTTTTCTCCAGGATAATTATCTTCCATCGTCTAGTTTAGATTGGACTTTACATCAATGTGATGTAAAGAATGCATATTCATGTGGAGAATTAGATGAGGAAATATATATGGATATGTCACTTGGTGATGATCAAGAATCTAGTGATAAAATTTGTGAATTGGAGAACTCGATCAATGGTTTGAAACAATCACCAATAGCTAGGGGTGGGAAAAAAGTTTCATTCGTTGGCGAACACGCGAACAAACATGAACACAAACACCGTGAATCCGACATTTACTTGTTCGTTCCCCTACCATTCTCCCTCTCCCATATTGATCCCGACAACGTCGAGCTATCTCCGGCACTCTCTCATTCTCCCCTTCTCCCTGTCCCCTCGTTCCCAGCCGTTCTCCCTCTCCCCTCGGTCCTTGCCCTTTTCCCTCTTCCCTCGTTCCCTGCCATTCTCCCTCTACCCTCTTTCCCCCTTCTTCTCCCCATCAATCTTCTTCCATTCTCCGGCAAGGTTCCCCTTCTCTCCCCTTTCCTCTCTCTGGCAAGCCCCCTTCTCATCCTCATTCCCTGAACTTCTCCTCCTCGATCCTGTCTTGGTCAAGGTCCCTGTTGTCCAATTTTCCATCATTTATCCCCTCACTTCGACTCTTCCTCCTCATTCCCACCCTTCGGCAACGCATCCCTTCCAGCAAAAACATACTATATTACTTATATTGTTTTCATTAAAAGATACCGTATGAATTACGAACTTTTATGTTTTGTTGCTATTTATTTGTCATTGCTCTCCTATAACGCATATTCAAAATGATACGCGTATTTATCGATTGGTAGCCCATAATGAATCTAAATGTTGATATGAAGCAATATTTATGAGTTTGATCTTTCAGCCGCCTAATCAAAGTTGTGTCTATCTATGTTTATATCTATCAATGTATCTATCTATCTATGGCATGTGGCATTTGATAATGAGAAGTGATATGTTCATATAACCAGTTGCATTGTTCGTACTCAAGATGTCCTGGAAAGGATTTCTAAGGCGTCTAAAGAAGTTTGACCATTATTCGTGCCGATCCATGTCTATGTGTGATTTCTCTAATAGATTCAACAATAAGGTGACAAAGTTATCCTCTATGAGCGTTGACAAAGGTGAGACCAGTAGCAATTGAAACCCGATAGAGGAAACTGTTGAAAGGGCACAAGGTCGTACCTGTAGATGGGAGACCTACACAAATACGACTACACCGGTAAACTCATAGAGATAGTGCCATGGGCAAGAATCAGAGGCCATGCAGTATTTTGAAGACTTTGACCCCAACCAGTATGAATGTATGTTGTACAAGGAGAACATCCCTCAGATCATTACAACTATTGAGAGAAACAAAGATGGGACGACAACTATGTTTTGGAGGCACTTGCAAAGGATCCATAGGTGAGTCATGATCGGCTAAAAGCCAAGAAAGTCCTAGGGATAGAGATTGAACCGAGCTCTGGTGGTCAACAATCTATTGTAGAAATGTTAGCTTCACCACTAGGGACAAATACCTTCTTAGTCGGTATCACATTTGAGAGAATTAAGGAGATGCTTACCATATTTATATGTCTCACTGACCAAGCGTGGACCATCATTTATGAAAAAAGTTTCATAGAAGTATTACTTTATTGTCCACAACATAATATAAGAATACCATGCTCAAAGACCATTCGTGAATATGCAAAGCTCTTCTCTGTTTGAGAGAGCCAAAAGTTGATAGACTCACTATCCAATGTTAGAAGTGTTTGCTGAACTTTGTTGCATGGACAAGTGAAAATATGATTTCCCTATTGGGAATCAGGGTGCATTGGGTCACAATGAACTAGTGACTTGAAGAATGTGTCTTGGCAGTAAAGAAAATTGATGGACCATATAGCAGGAGTTATCTTGCACAACTGCTTCTAGAGGTGTTGGTCGACTTTAGACTAGGGAAGAAAGTAATTCCTATTACGACGTGCCAGTAACAATAGATTGATGATAACATCATTGACAATTGTAATAAGAAAAGTAAACCCCAACTTTGATCAACCTCGCCACATGCCTTGTATTGTGCATGCCATCAATCTTGTAGTGCAGGATGTACTGAAGGCATTGGGAATTCCACCACCACTTACCCCCAATGAGGTTGCAAAGCTATTGGATGGAGACTCCGAAGAAGCACAAACACGATGGGTCGGGCAGACTAACTCATTTGGGAAACTTGGTTACAAAAGTGTGTCAATTTGGTGTGACAATTTGTGCATCATATGATATACGGAGGAGGAATGTCTAATGGTATGTGCAGCTAAAGATGTCTAATAGCATAAAATTAGTGTTGGATTTGAAGACTAGAGGGAACTCCACACATGAAAGGTTGCAGGTAGCATATATGAAGAGAAAAGTGTTGCATACGATGGCTTTTTC
The DNA here is from genome assembly GCF_029677425.1 of Wolffia australiana. NCBI lineage: Eukaryota > Viridiplantae > Streptophyta > Magnoliopsida > Alismatales > Araceae > Wolffia > Wolffia australiana. The sequence goes on from NC_135847.1 coordinate 9,000,976, forward strand.
TGAGCTTGAGAGCACTGTGAAAAAAAATTTCGTAATTGATGAACATAAGTGGCAACTGGTGGCACATTTTTCTTGAGCTATAAAGGCATTCCGTGAAGAATCAGATATTATTTGAAGCTCCCAACATTTTTATCGTTCCCCCAGGTCCTTGATGAACACCTACTCAAACATATTGATGCCAAAGACCAAGGATACCTTTCCTGAATAGTGTTGTCCTCGCAATAGACCAGCAAACTGCCATTCAAACTACATGTAGAGTCATAAGAGCAAAATATTCCAAGTATGAGGCTCACGTTTGGGGAAATACTGTGTTTTCAGTTGTGTTAGTTGGAGATCCACAAATTAAATTAGACTCCATCGCACTAGAGGATCATGACAGCTTGGTGTATGGTAGAGATCTTTTCAATGACATTAGTGAGGAGGAAGTCCCAAACTTGAGGGATGTTCATGACATAGGAGGTGAAGGAGAGATTCAACACCAGTGCATGGGTGATGACGAGGATGCTGAGATGGATGAGAGCTATGCACAAGTGTTCTCACGTCAAGATCGTATCAATCCATCACTGGAATATAAGATACAGAGCTACCTAAAAATGACCCATGTGTCTAATGATGCTCTGTTATGGTGGCAAGGCAAAGGATGCAAGATATTCCCTAACATACACCAAGCAGTAAGGATGCAAGATAAGGAGCGGACGTGCTACTTTAGAAGCGAAGAAGCGAGGGCACTTAGCGCTTAGGAGCGAAGTAATGAAGTCAAAGAAACGTTCTGCAAGATGCGATGAATGATGCTAATAAGTAAGGAAGTTAATAAGAAGGACGTCGTGGGATTCCCAAGCTTCTTGTTCTGAGAGTAACTGACATCAATCAGCAGGAAACAGACACCAGAAACACACAAATATAGTGATTGATGACTTAGATGCTCTTGCTCATCTGCTACTATCTTAGGTCCTCGAAACCTACGGTCCTTTACACTAGTAGCTCGAAAGGGTTGTCCTATGGATGTCATTTTCCTAGACGGATAAATGTTCAAAGGATGCAAGATATTCCCTAACATACACCAAGCAGTAAGGATGCAAGATAAGGAGCGGACGTGCTACTTTAGAAGCGAAGAAGCGAGGGCACTTAGCGCTTAGGAGCGAAGTAATGAAGTCAAAGAAACGTTCTGCAAGATGCGATGAATGATGCTAATAAGTAAGGAAGTTAATAAGAAGGACGTCGTGGGATTCCCAAGCTTCTTGTTCTGAGAGTAACTGACATCAATCAGCAGGAAACAGACACCAGAAACACACAAATATAGTGATTGATGACTTAGATGCTCTTGCTCATCTGCTACTATCTTAGGTCCTCGAAACCTACGGTCCTTTACACTAGTAGCTCGAAAGGGTTGTCCTATGGATGTCATTTTCCTAGACGGATAAATGTTCAAAGGATGCAAGATATTCCCTAACATACACCAAGCAGTAAGGATGCAAGATAAGGAGCGGACGTGCTACGTTAGAAGCGAAGAAGCGAGGGCACTTAGCGCTTAGGAGCGAAGTAATGAAGTCAAAGAAACGTTCTGCAAGATGCGATGAATGATGTAATAAGTAAGGAAGTTAATAAGAAGGACGTCGTGGGATTCCCAAGCTTCTTGTTCTGAGAGTAACTGACATCAATCAGCAGGAAACAGACACCAGAAACACACAAATATAGTGATTGATGACTTAGATGCTCTTGCTCATCTGCTACTATCTTAGGTCCTCGAAACCTACGGTCCTTTACACTAGTAGCTCGAAAGGGTTGTCCTATGGATGTCATTTTCCTAGACGGATAAATGTTCAAAGGATGCAAGATATTCCCTAACATACACCAAGCAGTAAGGATGCAAGATAAGGAGCGGACGTGCTACGTTAGAAGCGAAGCGAGGGCACTTAGCGCTTAGGAGCGAAGTAATGAAGTCAAAGAAGCGTTCTGCAAGATGCGATGAATGATGTAATAAGTAAGGAAGTTAATAACAAGGGCGTCATTAGGATTCCCAAGCTTCTTGTTCTGAGAGTAACTGACATCAATCAGCAGGAAACAGACAGAAACACACAAATATAGTGATTGATGACTTAGATGGTCTTGCTCATCTGCTACTATCTTAGGTCCTCAAACCCTACGGTCCTTTACACTAGTAGCTCGAAAGGTTGTCCTATGGATGTCATTTCCTAGACGGATAAATGTTCAAAGGATGCAAGATATTCCTAACATACACCAAGCAGTAAGGATGCAAGATAAGGCGGGCGTGCTACTTTAGAAGCGAAGCGAGGGCACTTAGCGCTTAGGAGCGAAGTAATGAAGTCAAAGCGTTCTGCAAGATCACGATGAATGATGCTAATAAGTAAGGAAGTTAATAAGAAGGGCGTCGTGGGATTCCCAAGCTTCTTGTTCTGAGAGTAACTGACATCAATCAGCAGGAATCAGACACGAAACACACAAATATAGTGATTGATGACTTAGATGGTCTTGCTCATCTGCTACTATCTTAGGTCCTCGAAACCTCGGTCCTTTACACTAGTAGCTCGAAAGGTTGTCCTATGGATGTCATTTTCCTAGACGGATAAATGTTCAAGGATGCAAGATATTCCCTAACATACACCAAGCAGTAAGGATGCAAGATAAGGAGGCGGGCGTGCTACGTTAGAAGCGAAGAAGCGAGGGCACTTAGCGCAGGAGCGAAGTAATGAAGTCAAGAAAGCGTTCTGCAGATCGATGAATGATGTAATAAGTAAGGAAGTTAATAAGAAGGACGTCGTGGGATTCCCAAGCTTCTTGTTCTGAGAGTAACTGACATCAATCAGCAGGAAACAGACACCAGAAACACACAAATATAGTGATTGATGACTTAGATGCTCTTGCTCATCTGCTACTATCTTAGGTCCTCGAAACCCTCGGTCCTTTACACTAGTAGCTCGAAAGGGTTGTCCTATGGATGTCATTTTCCTAGGCGGATAAATGTTCAAAGGATGCAAGATATTCCCTAACATACACCAAGCAGTAAGGATGCAAGATAAGGAGCGGACGTGCTACGTTAGCAGCGAAGGAGCGAGGGCACTTAGCGCTTAGGAGCGAAGTAATGAAGTCAAAGAAACGTTCTGCAAGATGCGATGAATGATGTAATAAGTAAGGAAGTTAATAACAAGGACGTCGTGGGATTCCCAAGCTTCTTGTTCTGAGAGTAACTGACATCAATCAGCAGGAAACAGACACCAGAAACACACAAATATAGTGATTGATGACTTAGATGGTCTTGCTCATCTGCTACTATCTTAGGTCCTCGAAACCTACGGTCCTTTACACTAGTAGCTCGAAAGGGTTGTCCTATGGATGTCATTTTCCTAGACGGATAAATGTTCAAAGGATGCAAGATATTCCCTAACATACACCAAGCAGTAAGGATGCAAGATAAGGAGCGGACGTGCTATTTTAGAAGCGACGGAGCGCGGCCACTTAGCGCTTAGGAGCCAAGTAATGAAGTCAAAGAAACGTTCTGCAAGATGCGATGAATGATGCTAATAAGTAAGGAAGTTAATAAAAAGGACGTCGTGGAATCCCCAAGCTTCTTGTTCTGAGAGTAACTGACATCAATCAGCTGAAACAGACACCAGAAACACACAAATATAGTGATTGATGACTTAGATGGTCTTGCTCATCTGCTACTATCTTAGGTCCTCGAAACCTACGGTCCTTTACACTAGTAGCTCGAAAGGGTTGTCCTATGGATGTCATTTTCCTAGACGGATAAATGTTCAAAGGATGCAAGATATTCCTAACATACACCAAGCAGTAAGGATGCAAGATAAGGAGGCGGACGTGCTCGTTAGAAGCGAAGAAGCGAGGGCACTTAGCGCTTAGGAGCGAAGTAATGAAGTCAAAGAAACGTTCTGCAAGATGCGATGAATGATGCTAATAAGTAAGGAAGTTAATAAGAAGGGCGTCGTAGGATTCCCAAGCTTCTTGTTCTGAGAGTAACTGACATCAATCAGCAGAAACAGACACCAGAAACACACAAATATAGTGATTGATGACTTAGATGCTCTTGCTAATCTGCTACTATCTTAGGTCCTCGAAACCTACGGTCCTTTACACTCGTAGCTCGAAAGAGTTGTCCTATGGATGTCATTTTCCTAGACGGATAAATGTTCAAAGGATGCAAGATATTCCTAACATACACCAAGCAGTAAGGATGCAAGATAAGGAGCGGGCGTGCTCGTTAGAAGCGAAGAAGCGAGGCACTTAGCGCTTAGGAGCGAGTAATGAAGTCAAAGAAGCGTTCTGCAAGATCGATGAATGATGTAATAAGTAAGGAAGTTAATAAGAAGGACGTCGTGGGATTCCCAAGCTTCTTGTTCTGAGAGTAACTGACATCAATCAGCAGGAAACAGACACCAGAAACACACAAATATAGTGATTGATGACTTAGATGGTCTTGCTCATCTGCTACTATCTTAGGTCCTCGAAACCTACGGTCCTTTACACTAGTAGCTCGAAAGGGTTGTCCTATGGATGTCATTTTCCTAGACGGATAGATGTTCAAGGGAGGCAGGATATTCCCTAACATACACCAAGCAGTAAGGATGCAAGATAAGGAGCGGACGTGCTACTTTAGAAGCGAAGCGAGGCACTTAGCGCTTAGGGCAGTAATGAAGTCAAAGAAACGTTCTGCAAGATGCGATGAATGATGCTAATAAGTAAGGAAGTTAATAAGAAGGACGTCGTGGGATTCCCAAGCTTCTTGTTCTGAGAGTAACTGACATCAATCAGCAGGAAACAGACACCAGAAACACACAAATATAGTGATTGATGACTTAGATGCTCTTGCTCATCTGCTACTATCTTAGGTCCTCGAAACCTACGGTCCTTTACACTAGTAGCTCGAAAGGGTTGTCCTATGGATGTCATTTTCCTAGACGGATAAATGTTTCAGGTTACCATCTATCGACTCGAGGCTTGCACAAGTGTTCTCACATCAAGATCATATCAACCCATCACTAGAATATAAGTTATAGAGCTACCTAAAAATTACCCATGTGTCTAATGATGCTCTGTTATAGTGGCAATGCAAAGGATGCAAGATATTCCCTAAGCTTTCTGTTTTAGTGTGAAACTTTCTTCCTATATGTGCATCCAGTGCACCTATTGAACGAGTCTTCTCTACTGGCCATGGAATTTTCACATACAAATGATGAACGCTTTGAGCTCAGAACATATCCGTGTTGATGACATTAAAATGTTGGTTCAGGCGACAATATCCAAAAAGTAACATAGCCGATTCATTGCCTGGGATTGAATAGGTCAAATAGGTGGAAGAGGACTCTAATGAAGAAAATTTCTAGGTATATCTCATTTTTATTATGCATCTATTTCATTTATTTTTAGTAAAATAATGCACATATTGATTACTTTTCTTCCATTCTGTTACCACATACCACAAGGGTTAGCCGTCAAATATGATTGCAACATGGAATACCTCGATACCCTTAGAAGGCTCTTGATAACATTTGGTATACATGACATTTGGAAGTCTTTTTAAAATATAAAATTTCATTACGTTGCAGCCAGTATTCAGGGGTCGCCCAATGTTGATGGTGTCATCGGATAGAGGATAAAGTGAGAGCTCGACCTAGACACATACCACGCTGGAGTGTATGACTTCTCCATTAGAGAGTAACAAAGCAACCCGAGACTCTTCTATTATCGTTGTCAGCTTAGAGTCCAAATCTGATAGCAACCATGATGATAGCACCGAAGCCATGAACGATGCCACCATGAGTGATGGACAGCCATTCACCAACAAGAAAATTGGACTAATTAGGGTAAGTACCAATTGCATCCTTACAGAGCTCCTTTCCCTCGCTCCACCAGACTTCATGATTGGGCCCCACATCCTCGCAAGGCATGGAAGAGAAATAGACTCAACCCAATGGAGTGATAACATATTTTGAGATCGTTGCAACTTCACTCTGGCAATGGTTGCCTCAGTCCAACGTAATGTCAGCCACTTTGCCTCTCTAGAACTTGCTGAATTAACACGAAGGGGCATCAACGGATGGCTCATCAAGTAATCCACCTTGTAATCTAAGCCTAGCTTTTATGCTTGTGAAACTCTGTTGACTATGTAAGGTTTACAGAACAATATTTCTACTTATGTGCTTAATTGGTCATTAAAAAATTATCCAGCGAATACATGTTCCATATAGTACAAAACTTAAATCATTAAATATAGAATAATGCTTATATACTTTACACTTAATTATATGTCAAAACACTATGCAAATACTATTTTTACACCTAGCATTTATTTCCAAGAAATATAACTAAACACCATCTACTGATTATTTTAGTGATTGATTAAAAACACGAAAGCCAGGATCATCCGCTCATGTTACGCCATAGAAGGTCGAGAACAAAACACTATATGAGGATGAGAAATGTTGTGTATTTTTATGAAATTAACAATAAGTCGGTCATTGGATGAGTGACGGAGTGGGGGACGATCTTTGTCCAAGATTGTCCACACCAATCACGTGGGCAAACAGATCCACTACCGACAAGACAATTTCCTAACACGATTGTGACGATCAAATCCTTCAACAAGTAACGAAATGTCTCGTAGCAGAGGAGTAAGCGAGAACGGCACTAGAAGAAATAACTAAGGCTGTAAATTAAGGGAGAGAAGGATTAACCTGCTCCTTTGAGTAGGACGACAGGTCTGATAAGAAGAGAATGGGCGCCCCTTTGGGAATGAGGAGTCCTTTGGCGTCACCAGTGAACAAGTCACATGTAGATCCACCGTACTTAGCAGATGAGGTAGTCGAAGGCGCGGTGGAGGGTGGACTTGTTTAACGGATGAATTCCCCAAATTCAACACCCGGAATGCTCCCGCGACAGGAAGATGAAGGGAAGAAGCAGCTGCGTCAGATCCAAAAGTCCGTCGTGAGATTTTACTGAAGATCCACCCTCATGACGATCGCCAGGGTAAAATTCGTGTCGTGAGTTCAAGTTTTCAGCGTAAGTCGGCGGATAGGCGCTCGTCCGTTCAGTATTTTCCTTCTAAAATGATTGAAAAAACATTGGAAATCCACGATGGTGATGGAATGTTGAACGATCGGGCACCGAATGTAACCAGCGGTGTGGCTGGAATTCCATGAGTCAAGGTGATCAGAGATTCGAGCTGTTCATTCTCGCTCCACTGTTCTTTGGCGTAGCAGAAGACTCGGGCCGTCGCATAGACTCAATGTTTTCGATGGCTGATCTTCAAAAATGGATTTAATAAGTCAACAGCGGCATCAAAATGCAAGGATCAACAGATGCGAAGATACATGATCGTCGGGAATGGATTTGGGCAGTCGTCGAACAGCCACCACAAGCAACGATCAAACCAATGTTTGAGCGCCTCTTCACCTGACGATCTCTGATATGTGGTGGAGAATTGCTTTTTCTATTCAACGGCGGATACTTGATCGAAGGTGGCAGAGTCGGAGACTTTGGAGTCAGAAGACTGACGATCACCGCCGACGTAACGAGGGTGAGAAGAAATCCAAAAATCGGGTTGCTTTACTGTGGGCGAGATTTCTTCACTGTGGGAATCGAGGACGGTTGTTGAAGAGTTAGATGAGAGAATAATCCGCTGTGAACGAGATCGTGACGAACGATAGAGATTGAGGATGATAGTGCGCCTGGTAATCTTGATTCACTTCAGCGACAGATGAAACAAGTAACAGACCCGACTAATGACAGAGGGATCTTTCTTCCCTTCCATGAGGGATCGGTGTTGGAGACTCTAGGACGATAGGGAGAAAATACCTTCTTCAACAAAACACCACGATAGAAAAATTAACTGTAAATGAAAACTTCAAATCTGAATTCGAAGATACCAGGCTTCAGCCTTCCTTCCTCCTCATAGAGAGGAAGTGGCAGTTGTGGGAGGCCCAATTGGGCCTCCTTTTAAGGGGAAAGCCTATTGGGCTTCCCCTTAAAAGGCATCTTTAGGGGGAGAAGAAGCCCAATATGGATTTCCTCCCCTAAAGATGATGGCTAAATCAAAATTAAGAAAAAATGAAAACACACGCAGGAGGCCGGTACTCATGCACAAGGGGCCTCCGACAATTCAAGTACAATGAAAAAGAAAAGAACACAAAGACGGCCCGGCACGCTCCAAGACGACGCGAATGTTGCTTCAAACCTGATAGTGGAATTGTTGGTTCTTCACGTCAGCTTGGGCTCCACGTAGGGGCTGGCGACGAGTCTGGACACGATCAGCTGGATGGTCCTCCTTCAGTGATAATTCTTCTACTACTGATTTAAACCATTATTTATTAACAAAATTTTCCACAGCAGACCATGTCTTCTATCCCTAGATGTTCTATTTAAATAATATTTCACACCTGGTTATTATTTCCATGAAAAAGATAGCTGAAGTCAAACTTCTACTTCATTGTTAGTGTTCTTGAAATTAATTCTATTCTTCTGTTAAACCATCAATTTTGGAGTGACACTTTTTTCAAACCACTATCAATTATTTAACATAAATGATTATTTCCAAGAAAAAATACCTAAATTATATTTTGCCATTTTTCCTCAAAAAATAGAGGTCTTCTGAAACAGGAGTTGTTCACAAACAGTTCACAAACAAACCCGAACAAACTGAACATGAACATGAACAAGGATTGTTCCCTGTTTGCTCATTGATGAACAGTGAATTTCACATCCCTACGAATAGCTCTGTTTGGGGAACTTACTAAAGTAATTAAAAATTTTAAATATAAAAATAAAATCCATGATCATATACTATTTTTACAAACATGAAAGGGAAATGAAAGTTAACCTTGTATTAGTTTATGTAGGTGACACAATTGTGACTGGTGATGATAAGAAAGAGATAGAAACCGTAGGCTATTGACTGTCTCATAAATTTGATATTAAGCACTGAATTGTTTTAAATATTTTCTTGGTATATAAGTTTCATATCTTTTTTCCTGGTTCATTTTTATCACAACAAAATTGTACTCCTGATTTGCTGAGAGGAACAGGTTATCAAAATTTTCAACCTGTTGATACACCTATTGATTCCAATCACAACTGAAGATGTGAGAAGATTTTAGGCAGCTGACAACAAAGTATATTAATGACTGATTGGTAAATTTATTTATCTATCTCATTCTAGGCCAGATACATATGATGTTGTAAATACTTTTAAGTCAATTCCTGCATAGACATTCGGTTATACGTATGAAAAAAAATTAGAATTTTAACATACCTGAACAGAATTATAGGATATGGGTTAGTCTTCAACAGCAATGATGTTTTGGATTTAAATATTTATCCTAACATAGATTTTGCAATTTCATTAGTAGATATCAGGCCAATTACATGTATGTGTGCCTTTTTTGGAGGAAATATAGTTACTTGGAAAACCAAGAAAATCTAATTCGTGCCACTCTCCTACTCTGACCTTTGATTAATTATATGCCTAACACCCAATACCAGAGGAGACGGCCTCACTCTACGTTGTATGTTTTTGTGTGTTTATCCATAAAAATAGTGCTGAGTTTTGATGTGCTTGGTCCGAAACTGGAGTACTGGATTAGCTGTGATGCTGTTAGGTTATCCCAATGAAGTGTTGAACGTTTATCAGGTTTCCGATGGAGTTCCGGCAAAGTTTTCATTCAGCAAGTATCGCGCGAATGGCGACCGATTTGAGGGGGGCTTTGCCACCAAACGTGAAGAGGTTACCGGCCACGGCTTTGTTTCGGCTTGGGCGTTGGAGCATTAAAACAGTTGTGCGATGAGAAAATTACTTACTGAAATCAGTGGGAGAATTTGCCAAATTTCAGGAAGATAGAGAGTTGTGGGAGTGTATAGAGAAAACCCTATTGCCACCAAACGTGAAGACTGAAGAGCTTACAGGCTATGTCTTTGTTTCGGCTTGGGCGTTGGAGCATTAAAACAGTTGTGCGATGAGAAAATTACTTACTGAAATCAGAGGGAGAATTCGCCAAATTTCAGGAAGATATAATGAAACCCCTATTGGGCTAACAAGCCGAAGGTTTTCACGTGTCGGATAGAAAGGGCACACATATGGCGTCATTTCTTCAATAGACAATAGGATCGACAGGTGGTAGTAAATATCAGGCCTTCTTCGTCTAGTCGGCTTCTCCTTGAACAAAGGCGAGCATGATGACCAGGGCTGCCATGACGGTAATCACCCTCTCTTTACTCATCTCTCTTGGGCTCTCTCTGTCTTTCTGTCTCTTACTTGACCGCTCATCGTATACGTTCGCGTAGTGTTACAACTCCCGAAGCTTTTTCACTGCCACTGGGGCGAAGGCAAAGGCCTACGCCTCCCCCGCTGCTGGTTTTATCCACATGCCCCACGTTCCAAGGTCTGCTTCTCAAACCCACTTGACTTGTTAACTCTTACAGTTTATGCTTAGCAGAGAGAGAGAGAGAGATAGGCAAGAGGGTAAGGGATAGATGAATGATGGTGGCTTCGTGGTGGTGAAGGGAATCGAGAGCGGAGTTCGTCCCGGTGTTTGTGTCTCTAGGTTTGATTGGGCTTTCGGCGTTGATGGGATTGTACACGGCCGGGCATGAGTTGGGGTACTCGCCCAATGTTCTAGTTAAAAAGAAGCGCAGAGAGTCAGTGCAAGAGGTGGAAGACCCAGACTGGGCTGCGGCAGAGGGAACGCATTTCATTGATCACTCTCTCTTTCGCCGGCTCGCCCATCTGCAGGACAATACCCATCCGTCCTCCCTGTAAGTATATATCTACTTGTATTCTGTCTGTCGATCCAGTTCTCTCTCTGGCTCTCTCTATAATCCTTTTGTATATTACACTCGCTGATACTCTTTCTTTCTGTCTACCCATGTAACATTCTCGGTCTTTGTTTATTTTATTAAATAACTATCTATATTTAATAAAATAAACAATTTATTAAAGATAGTCGAATTTAGTCGTTGAAAACCAATCTATCCGAATCTCTCTCACTCGATGCATCACTGCCTCTCTTTGTGTACTGTTCTATCCATCAAACTTTCTCTATCTCTGTCTATCTACCCATCTAATTCAAAGGGTACTCCTCAAACTCTCTATATATATTATATATAAAGATATAATTATCTATCTAGAGTTTATCTCTTCCCCTCTCTTAATAAAGATATATTTCATAATATATTTTATAATATATTTCATATAATCATATATTTCTCTGATATTATGCAATTTAATTAATATATATTAATTAAGAATTAAATAATAAAAAGATATAAATATTATAGATTGACAAATTAAAGTAAAGTAGTACATGAAATCAACTGAAGTAGCGATTGATCGAAGATCGAAAGTGCAGAAATTTAAGTTATTGAATTTAATTTACCCTAACAGATTTCTTTAAATAAAATATGATTTGATTCCGTACATCTCTGTAATATTTGTGTATGTAGCCCTCGATTATAAGCAAATACAATAGCTAGAGTAACATTGCAACAATATATATACATATCTAAGTAACTGTATATATGTGTCTAACTTTATATATATAAGCACTTTTTATTTCTGCCAAATTCCCTCCCTCTCTCATTTCTCTTTCAGATGCGGTAGCTCTTTCGATTCCCTTGATATCTTCATTTCAGCTTTGCGACTCCCTCACCACGGGTATCTTGATCAACTTCCCAGTCTGTTCTCCAATTTCTAAGCATCTTTAGCTATTTTGATCTCATTCTCTTCATTTCTCCCTCTTTATCTCTCTCGACCACATGGCTGTCTCTCAGTAATTAGTCCTTCCATCCATCCTGTGCCACAGGCTATCTTTTTATATTCCTATATATAGTTTTATTTCTCTAACTTTCATCTTCCTATGTCCATACATCAATTTATTCCAATAATTTTCATAATTTCAAAATAATTATGCGACATAAAGACAAAGAAGAGATTATCTCTGATGGAAAAGGCTTAAGAAAAGTACTAAAGTCAAACACTCAATTTGAACTGGGATCATAAATACAAAATTTTGAAAATAAGAAAAAAAGGATTTAATAAGGAGAAAAAGGTGAAAATTTGTTGACTGAGAAAAGTGTTTGCCTCTTTTTTTCTGTCCCTCGATTTGGGTCAACTGCGAGCATGACCTTTCATTTGAATATGAGCTTAGGTTTTAGGTGTAAGGGGTGGATGATTTGTCTCATGTACATTTAAACTAAATCACAAACGGCCAAACATAATATGGACATAATGGAAATCATCAAGTGTCATGTTGGGCTCTTTATTCCGAGGCTATAACAGATGACTGATGAAGGTGAGGGCTGGAATGGATACAGATTTTCATCTGCCCGACTAGGGATGGTTGCGTGGTGTGGTGTGTAAACTCATCCCAAGTGGGAGGAATTTTTAACTCCCCCAAACCCATTTAGCTGTTGTCGGGAAAAATCTGAACTGCTCACAGCCCAATGACATCTTGTCACAGGACCATAGTCCTGTTACATACTAACGGGACCACACAAAAAATCACTACATTTAATACCAAAAAATACATTGAGAATAGGTTTTGAGCTCGCAACCTTGAAGCATAGACTGAACATGTTAAATTGATGACCATCCAACCATGAGTTGTTTAAATTATTTTTAAAATATTTGTTATTGATAATTTATCAAACCTACCTATTAGCATCGCTCCTGTCCATGTGTGGTCAGTGTGAAAAATGTTCAACGGCTGTGCAAAGGGTGGTTCAGAACTTTGCATCACACAACAAACACTCAAGTGACAATGCCCATGATCGGACCACCCATACCTCTAGTCGCCCATCCCAATCTCAATGTCGGATGAAGGTATTGAGACGGAGGCTGTATCAAATTTAGGAGAATTTTGCGGCAAAAAATAATATTTACCATAGAAAACCTTCACCTGCAATTTGTGGGTAGTGGCACTCTGCCAGGCAGATGCTAAACTAAAAATGCTATAACTTTTGCTATATGAGGATTTTTTCTGTGCTGCTTGATGTGTTGGAAACTTAAAATCTAGGCTATCCTCTATAATATTTAACTAGAAAAAAAGAAGAGAAAATTCAAATGAAACATTGAGGATATCACATGAACTTGTTGTCACTTCCCCAACGGTCAAGTGGTGTTCTTTCTCCAAGAATCTTGATCACCAATGAACTCTCTCTTACACACTCTTGTAGAACAAGAATGGATCAAAGAAATCTGATGCACTAGGCCTCCAACAAGTTGGGACCAGAAATCCAAGATGAGATATAAAAGGGGTGAAGAGAATAAATAGTCATGCCCTAACTCTCCCAGCCATTGGATTTAATTACAAAGGTTTGGAGGGCTAGGATTTCTTGGTTTCCACCATGGACCCATGTTCTCTCCTTCTCAATTTTTAAAACGAGCCTTTCAAATTCAAATTGTGGGTTAGTTCCACAATGCTTACCTTTAATTGGCCCGGTCATTAAGAGGTTTGAATGGGCTTCTAAAGTGGGGTTCTTATGTATTGGGTATCTTCTTATTAATTATTAGATGGATTATGTTCCTACATTCTTCTCATTTGTATCTCAAATTCACCATCTATTCACGTAAGTTCTGTTTTTCAAATAAAAATCTAAGAAAATGTGAAAAATCCACTTGGCTCTAAGGAGCCAAGTGGGTTTAGTCTCAAAAATTGATAAAATATATAAAAATAGAGTTTAGATAAACAAATCATAAATGATAAATAATACTAGTGCAAATCTAAAATATATGATAAGTACTCAATTTTCATATTTCCTAATGAGTCCCGACAAATTTTTGCTTCGGCAAGTATGGCGCGAACTGTGAGGAATTCGAGGAGAGCGTTGAGGCATAAAACAGCTAGGGTTTGACGATCCCGGTCCGGTCTAGTTTTCTGGCATGGACCTAAACCTTACCTGAAGTTCGGTCCGGTTCCGGTCCGGTCTTGTTCGGTCCCAGTCCGGTCCAGTACGGGGGGTGGCAGAGGAGCACAGGGTTGGCAGAGACCTTGTGCGCGTCGAGCAGTAGCAATGAGTGCTTGGGACAGGTGATGGGAAGGGCGACAGGGAGGGGGATGAGTAGTGCATGGGACAGGGTCCAGTCCGGTCCCATTTTTTGGCATGACCTAAACCTTACCTGAAGTTTGTTCCCGATCCGTTCTTGTTCGGTCTGGTCTGACCGGTCCCGGTCTAAAATGTCAAAGCCTACAAACAGCAATGCGGTGAGGAAATTACTTACTGAATTTGACAGATTACAGGAAGATAGAGTGGTGGAAATAAATAGAGAAAACCCCTATTGGCCAACAAGCCGAAGCTTCTCGGCTCTACGTGTCGGACACAAGGGCGGACAGATGTCGTTGTTTCTGCGCAACACATACAATCGACAGGTGGTATTAAGTACCTGGCCTTCTTCGTCAAGTCGTGGGCTTCTCCTTGTAGAAGAAAGGGTGTAAAAACGACCATGACGACCAGGGCTGCCATGACGGTAATCTCCAGAGCTACAACTCTCTTAACTCTCTTTTGTTCTCTCCGATTTTCTCTCTTACTTGGCGGCTCGTTGTCTACGTTTCCATATCGTTACAACTCTCTTAACTCTCTTAACTCTCTTGGGTTCTCTCTCCTTTCCCTCTTACTTGACGGCTCGTTGTCTACGTTGGCGTAGTGTTACAACTCTCTTAACTCTCTTGGGTTCTCTCTGATTTTCTCTCTTACTTGACGGTTCGTTGTCTACGTTGGCGTAGTGTTACAACTCTCTTAACTCTCTTTTCTTCTCTCTGGCTTTCTCTCTTGACGGCTCGTTGACTACGTTTGCATAGCGTTACAACTCCCAAGCTGGATGGCTGCTAAACGCTTACAACCGGAGTTTCTTCACTGCCACTGCAGCGAAATCAAAAGCCTACGCCTCCCCTGCCGCTGGCTTTATCCAAGAGCCCCACGGTCGGAGGTCTGCTTCTCAAACCCGCATGAGATTTTATGTTTAGAGGAAGAGAGATAGATTCTATAGAGGAAGAAAGAGGGATGTTTAATGGTGGTTTTGCGGTGGGTTAGGGGATTGAGAGCGGAGTTCGTCCCGGTGTATGTGGCGTTGGGCTTGATTGGGCTTTCAGCGTCGTTGGGATTGTACGCAGCTAGACATGAGTTGGGGTACGCGCCCAATGTTCTGGTTAAAAAGAAGCGCAGAGAGTCAGTGCAAGAGGTGGAGGACCCGGACTCGGCTGTTGCAGAGGGGGAGCAGTTCATTGATCACTCTCTCTTTCGCCGGCTCGCCCATCTGCAGGACAGTCCCCATCCATCCTCCCTGTAAGTATTCATCTACTTGTATTCTATTTATCCATCCAGTTCTCTCTCTCTCTCGCTCTCTATATTATTCATTTATGTATTTATACTAGCAGATACTCTCTCTTTCTGTCTACCCATTTAACTTTCTCGGTCTTTGTTTATTGTATTAAATATTTATCTAAATTTAAGAAAATATATAGTTTATTATGATAGACGAATTTACTCTTCAAAAACCTATCTATCCGAATCTCTCTCAGTCAATGCATCCCTTCGCCTATCTGTGTCCTGCTCTATCCATCAAACTTTCTCTATCTCTGTCTATATACCCATCTAATTCTCTGGGAATTCCTCAAACTCTCTCTTTATACATACAAATATATATATAATGAGTTTCTCTCTTCCCCCCTCTTTTTTATAGACATCTATTTATTACTATGTTTTTAATTACATTTTTGTTATATATTCAATATAATAATATATTTTTCTAATATTATATAATTTGATTAATGTATACATTAATAATTGAATAAAAAAAAATGTTATAGATTTACAAATTTAATAAAGCAGTATTCCAAATTAGTTGTGGTGGGGATTGATCGCAGATCAAAGTATAGAAATTTTTATTTACTGACTTTAATTTACCCTAAAAGATTTATTTAGATATAACACGATTAGAGCTTATACATCATTGTAAGAGTTAATGAAATATTGTTCTCATGATCCCTTGAATAAAAGCAACGACAATAGATTAAATACAATAGCTAAAGGAACATTAATACAATAAATATATACATCGAACCAAATTTATCTGTATCACTCTCTCTCTCTTTGCTTTTCTATGTTTCTATGCTTTCTTTCTTCCTTACCTCAGACGCACTTTTTATTTCTGTCCCTTTTTCTCCCCATCTTATTTCTCTTTCTGAAGCTGTTGCTCTCTCGACTCCCATTAATATCTTCGTTTCAGCTTTCTGACTTCCTCAACATGGCTATCATGATCAACGGCCCAGTCTGTTCTCCAATTTCTCAGATTCTTTAGCTATTTTTATCTCTTTCTCTTCAGTTCTCCCTCTCTCTCTCTCGACCACATGGTTGTCTGTCAGGAATCAGTCATTCCATCCATCCTGTGCCACAGGCTATCTTTTTATATTCTTATCTATAGATTTACATCTCTATATTTTATCTTCTTGCGTCCATACATCATTTTATCCCTAAAATGTATACATGTTGTAAAGATTGTTAAAATGTAATCAGTCCTTCAATCCATCCTGTGCCACAGGCTATCTTCTTATATTCCTATCTATAAATTTATCTATGTATCTTCTATCTTCCTGTGTCCATACATCATTTTATTCTTACAATTTATACATGTTGTTCAGGTGGGCCACCGGTTTCGGGTGGTCTGCCCTATTTTCTTCAAAAAACAAAACAATTTATAGATGTTGTTAAAATTGTTAAAATGTAATCAGTCCTTCCATCCATCCTGTGCCACAGGCTATCTTCTTATATTCCTATCTATAGATTTATCTCTCTATCTTTTATCTTCCAGTGTCCATACATCATTTTATTCCTACAATGTATACATTTTTTTAAAAATTGTTAAAATGTATACATGTTGGCACCTGCAGAACCGAGACAATAGACGTCAAAACTGGAATTAATTCGAGAAAGGGTTGAGGCGTCAAGGTGTGTGGTTGTGAAATATTCTAGGGATGATAACTGCGTCAGCCTTCCTGTGAAATATACCTACTTCCCTTGTTCTCAGTTATTTTAGTTTCTCACTTTGAAACTATTTTAAGGGACTATGAAATCCAATGTATATTGCATAAACGTAAATGGGAAGAGAGCAACTTTACTTTCTGCCAATTCGGTTGTACCAAAGCAAAGCGAAAATTTCACCAAGTTACTCTTTAAGATGATTTTTAATACTAAGCTATTCATATTTCCCATGAAGATGGATTATAACCTTTATTATAATGATGTTATACAGTCCACCTGAATATTATTCAACCAATGTGACAGACGAAATTGTACCAAAGGTAAGCAAAAAATTAACCAACTCTTTCATATAATTTTAATACTAAGCAATTCCTATTTCACGACTTCTACATTCTTAACGTTTGAAGTGGTGATGAATATATTTATGCGCATGAGCTATACTCGCTCTTTCCCCCTATAATACATGCCTTCAAAGGTGTATTAAACTTCAGACACTAGAGCATAATGAGTGCTTTTAAATACGTGGATATTATCATACATATGTTGAGGTTTGTTTTGATACGTGGGTTTTCAAATCATATTTTGTGACGTTTTGTCAAAGTGATGAATAGACATCTTTAGTCGGATAACAAAATGAATATTATAAAGCTTATATTTTAGATTTATTAAAAATTTCTGCATCAAAATCATGTTAAACGGAATTGATGTTAAAATATTGTTAATGGGCAGTGATACTGTTAATGTATAAACATATTATTAAGATAATATAACTGTATGATAACCAACTACAAAAGGTCTACTGTCCACCTGGGCTGAAAAAGGAAGAAAAAATTTCAGTGCACTTAGGGTGTCATAGGCTAAAATAATATTAAAATTCCAAGAAGACACAATGTCACTGCACTAGAAAACATTCGCACATAGTTTACATTGATCAAGTGCTTGCTGGCATAATTTGGGCTTGCAAAAACACAAGGGTGGTCCAACAAAATAAGAGGTTTATATTTTTAAAACATTTCTACCTTATTATACTTGACATATTCTAATTTATTATACTTGAAAAAGGAAGAAAAATTTCAGTGCACTTAGGGTGTCATGGGCTAAAATAATATTCAAATTCCAAGAAGACACAATGTCATTACACTAGAAAACATTCGCACAGAGGATTACATTGATCAAGTGCTTGAAGGCATAATTTAGTCTTGCAAAACCACAAGGGTGGTCCAAGAATAAGAGGTTTATATTTTTAAAAAATTTCTAATTTATTATACTTGACATATTTTTTATAAATCTGATATGAGAGTAAGTTATTTTCTCTCGGCTGTGGAGTCTACAAGATCTAGAAGCCTAGCAGGGAACAATTCTTGCTCAAGAACGTTTGAAGCATAAAATGAAACCACCAAAATACAGATTGGGTAAATACAAAAAAAACTTCACAAGACATTACAGCATGCATATAGGTTGATGAAAAAAATATTGTAAGGTAAAGACTTTCGCACTCCTATTCTGAAAAGATGGCAAGGCCCTTTCAATATAAATCATGTTCTTTCCCAATTTCAATATGTTTCAGCCTGTATGCAGACTGTACATCATTACAGAGAAGGAATATCCACGTTTTAAAACCAATTGAGAAGCAATTTAGTTGTCATAAGTTTCACTCCAGTTGATCCACATTAAAAAAATAAATTCAATTTTGATCTCAAAGACTCAACCAACTTACAAATAAATAAATAGATCATTTGGTATGGTACAATGTGGATCATTACTTTTCTAAGCTAAGTTAGTGCACACATGCTGTTTTGTGTACTACAATTATTTTTATGAAAAGAACTGCTAACATGATTAAGTAGTTTCATATGAAATAAAAGCCTAACTCTTATACCACTTGCGGCAAACACAGAATATAGTTTCAAAACTTAGCCTTGACTCCACAAAGTGTAGCTTGAGATTAATGCAGAAACAAGAAAAGTTCCATAATTCACAATAACATTATAACTATCTTATTGAAAATTATAAATAAAACATAATAAATCCCTTGAAATTAATAATTACACTCAAGCCCACCCCAACTACACATACAAGCCTAAAAATACAAATGTATACTTTTTTCTAAGCCATAAGTAAAATTATACGTATCTTTCATTGGGGCTTAAGGTCGCAAATGACATGGTCCTATAACAATTTGTGCATAAAGAAAAAAGGCAGAATTGTAATATGCCTTTAGAACAATTGAAAACTTGACGATCAGATATAAAATTTGTTAGCTCCTCATGCGAGTAATGTTGAGCGGTTGAAGTGTCCACCCTTCAGATTTATCTACATGATCTTCAGATTATCAAATCTTGTCATTTTCATCTTGATGGGCTCTTACATTCAAAACCCATAAATTTAAGTCCAAATTTTGATGTCCAATAGACCATGTGTATCTCACACTCTTGGATGAAAAATGAGTCTGGTGAATCACTCTAACGATCTGATACACTTTATTAGCTGCCCTTAGTAATTAATAATATCAAAAAATATAATAAACATCCATGTGATGTCATTAATGGGTCATGGTATGAAACTTAGATTCATTAGAATCTTGAAACTAATTTTTGTTCTCACTCTGCCAAGTAACTAGATTTTAACTGGCATACATATTTCTGTGGAGATTCCATCTTATATAGATTATGCATAATCTACATCTGAGTGACCCATCATGGGTGTGACTAACGATATGATAACACGTTATCCGTACGCAAAAAAATGTCGAACGCGGATGACATCAGTATCCGATATCGATTACGGATATTATTATTACTAAATGAATGGATAACTGTCCGGACATTGTTCGTGTGATAACGATATCGGATGTCGTTATCATTAAGAGGATAAAGGATATGATATCGTATAGATATTGTATCGGATAACGGATTACGAAAATGGTTAGCATGTGTTGATATTTCATAATACTTATTATACGAAGCTGTATAGGAGAAATCATACTAAATGTTGATGTATGGATGTCATTGTCAAGTTTGAGATGATGTTTTGGAAAGTCACAAACTGCTTGTTGCTGATATCGGCAACAGCAACAAGATTAACGACAGCCAACATATAGACGCAAATTATAAAAGATTGATAGTAACTTAATGTACCATTATAAAAGTGAAGTTGGTCCTTAAACAGCTACACATAACAAACATCGTAGGCTCTTATTCCACAAGCCATCTGTTTCCATCATCGTCGCTTTTCGTTGATGGATGTTGCCTTTTATGGATGCTATGAGTGACCTGAAATTCAACAAAGTTAATCATTGCTGGGGTGAAATTGTGGCGGGTCCAATAGGTGTGGTTTGCCCATGGCTCGAAAAATGGATCACGGCTCACTAGGACATGCGGCTCTAGTATGGGCTCAGTTGGAGTCAAGTGAAGGCTTGCAAGGATTCGTATAGTACTGACATCAATCAACTCAAATTTTCTAGTGAGAATTGAGGGGCATTGGCAATGTTGTCTTTGTTATTTTTGCCAGACCTTCCATTACTATCGTTGTCATCTTCAGAGTCAGAGTTGATGACGTACAAAGTTTAGTCGTGTGGTTTCTTCACCAGGCATTGAATGAGTAGATGCATACTCCGATGTGGTAAGTGTCGATGTTCTATTGCTTGTTCATCGACTGACGTCATGGCACCTGTCGTGGTCTATATGGCTTAGGTAATGTTGGTTGTAATACTCATATATAAAGTAAAAAGTATCCTATGTCAAACAAGAAATAAATAATTAACTTGTAGTAAGAAAAAAGTACTGAAAGTAGAGTGTTTCTCCCTGTTGGGAAAAAAAGTTAGATTCGTCTTCACAATGTTGCATGGACTTCATCGTAAATCCCTTGTAATGCAGCATCACAGGAGTCCTACCGCTCGGAAGCATGTCAGTTGTGACCTTAAGAATACCCTTAGTTCCCCACCATGCACGTGCAGAGTCACCCCCTCCTTGGTGTGTTGTACATAGGAATGTCCCCATTTCCTCCAAACGGGATGCTGGTGCGGTTGTTCTTGAAGACGGTTCACTGCTAAGGGCCTGATTGACCGAAGCCTTTGATGGTTGTTGCTGTGGGGGCATGGTTGTATCACGTCGGTCATGGGAACATGCCGATGTAGTAGGGAGAATTCCCCAAACAAAGGATACGACCTTCAAATATGATGCCTTGTCAAACATAGACCCCTTGTGAAATGGGTCAAGTAATGAGGCAGTTAAGACGGCATCATTATTCCACAACAGCTTCTCATATTCGGCTTGTTTTGTCTGCATGGCGACAACTGCGTGCGACAATGATGCGCGTTCATCCTGTGGCAGTCTCTTGCTAGTGAACAGCTTGGACTCGCCAATATGCTTCATGATGTCGTCCATGTGTGGTGATTTTGCTCGCACGAGGAGGACATCCCCAATGACAAACTCCTTCAATCTGCTAACATGATCGGTTGCGTACGCGAAAGGTCCCAGTAAGAAGGCAAACTCCTTAAGCAACTCCCACTCATCACGAGAGATTTTCATCTGACTACCCCCTGTTGTGAAGAATGCAGCTCCTACATCAATCACATCCATTTTGGCAATAGCTTCTTCTACCATCTCGTGCGTGCTACTCCATCGTGTCGGGCAGTCAAGTGAGGGCAATCTTGCCTATAATTTATGTGTCCTGCAGAAATCAGCGTAATATATCCATCTCTTTGTTGATCGACGGATAGCTCAAACAACTGTTCTCACTATGTCCCCAAGCGAACCACTACGCCGCTATAATGAGTTGTCCTCTTTGCCCTCCTCCACGTCTGATTCGCGAATGGCAAGGACAAGTTCACGATACGTCCAGTGAGCGTCGGCCCAATGAACTGTTATGCCCAAAAGTCCACAACCTTTTTCTGTCATCCAACCATCAGCTGTAACCGCCACACAGTCTACATCTGCTAATGTGCAAATTATCTATGCCTTCATCCTCTCAAACAACTTCATTGTCCATGCCTTGATGACTCAGGCACTTGGTGAGGGTACCTCACTCTATGTCGCAAATCTCCATGTCTCCTTCCAAACATCTGTATCAATCCAACATCATGGCAAGTCTGTGTGAAAAACTAGCCTACTAATGACATCTTTGGTCTCTTCTGGTGTTCGACCCCTCGATGGTCGCCTTCCACCGAAGAGACCTGATGTCCCCTCGTCTGCTAAGCCATCTATACATCATTGCGTTCTAGTGCTCCCCTTCATCCCATCATGTTCTTTTGGATGAACAAATTTGAAATGATGCCAAAAGAGGCTTGTACTACTGTCTATTGGAGGCTTCAGATGAACCGCCTTTGTTGCATTCTTCGTGCGACAAATTTCACACTCGTTGGTTGAATCCCCAATAAGTGTGAAGTACATTAGAATGGGTGACCATTTTGCTCATTCACGGGGCTCTGACGCATCAGCAGTATGCTCTGTTGGTATTCCTCAAATGCTGACTCCCCATCTATTTGAGGTAAAGCGCTCTCGGTCGTTGACATGGTAGCTGCTTGGGTGAAGTCTAAGGTGTATGCGTAATGTACAGATGTTAAAAAAGGGACCCTGAATAGTATTTTAAAAATAAAATATATCGCCATTAATAAGATTTCAAAAATAACATAGACGTGTACTGATGATAAATTCATGGTTGTCGCACCCTATGACTTGGAATTTGTAATCTGATGAAAGAAAAATAGCACCAAAACATATGGACTGGATAAAAACATGTGCCATTTGATGGACAAATAGATGATGCGGTATATAGGTACGTAGGTAAGAGGGAGAGAGTGGGAATGGATGAAATGGAAAGAATGAGAAAGTAAAAGATGATTAGAGGATTGAGTACAAGATACAATTCTCTCACAATTACAGGCTGAGTGACAGAGTAGTGTCAAGATCCTAAAATAATTGTTTCAGAAGGCTGAATATTTGTGTTTACTGAGTATTGTGAAGGCTGAATTTTTTGGAGAAGAAGAAAAATCTAGAAGCAGAACTATAAGAAACTATAAAAATCTGGAAGAAGCTAAGAACAAGTGGGAGAAGCTAGAAAAAAGCTAGAGAAAAGCTAGAAGAAGCTGGAAGAAGATGGACTAAGATGGAAGAAGCAATACAAAGCTAGAAGAAGCTGGACGAAGATGGAAGAAGCAATACAAGGCTAGAAGAAGCTGGACGAAGACGGAAGAAGCCAGAAAAAGCAGGAAAAGCAAGAAGAAGCTAGAAAAAGCTAGAAGAAGCAATACGAAGCTGGAAGAAGCAGGAGGAAGCTAGAAAAAAGCTAGAAGAAGGTGGGAGAAGCTTGAAGAAGCAACACGAAGCTCGAAGAATCTGGACGAAGATGGACAAAGCTAGAAAAAACTAGAAAAAGCAATATGAAGCTGGAAGAAGCTGGAAGAAGCTGGAAGAAGCTAGAAAAAGCTAGAAGAAGCTAGAAGAAGCTGGAAGAAACTAGAAGAAGCTGGAAGAAGCTAGAAGAAGCTGGAAGAAGCTAGAAAAAGCTAGAAGAAGCTAGAAGAAGCTGGAAGAAACTAGAAGAAGCTGGAAGAAGCTAGAAGAAGCTGGAAGAAGCTAGAAAAAGCTAGAAGAAGCTAGAAGAAGCTGGAAGAAACTAGAAGAAGCTGGAAGAAGCTAGAAGAAGCTGGAAGAAGCTAGAAGAAGCTAGAAGAAGCTAGTAGAAGCTGGAAGAAGCTGGAAGAAGCTAGAAGAAGCTGGAAGAAGCTAGAAGAAGCTAGAAGAAGCTAGTAGAAGCTGGAAGAAGCTGGAAGAAGCTAGAAGAAGCTGGAAGAAGTTAGAAGAAGCTGGAAGAAGCTAGAAAAAACTAGAAAACGCAAGCAGAAGCGGGAAGAAGCCGGTTCATCTATCTCATTCAGTAGTACTAGATAGGTAGAACATATTTCACACAAGTATCTAGAATAAAGTAAACAAAATTTATAAGATGCACCATAAATCACCTGCTCGGCATGTATTGATGCATATGCGGCGGCATGCAATGCAACATTATGAATAATGAAAAACAATATGCATATGTACAAATCGATGCATGAGGAACCTTGTCGGCTTGAGGACAGACCTGAAGCGAGGAGAACCCTCACCATTGTATGGATCTAGCACCGGCATCTTCAACAGCTCCAAGTGGTCTTCAACAGGTGGCGCCGGTGTCTTCAACCTTCAGCTGCTCTTCGAGCAGCAACTCTTTGCATGCACCTCTGGCTCCGTCACCCGCAGCTCCTCCACCAACAGCTCTTCGACCAGCTCCTTGGCCACCAGCTCCACCAGAAAAATCGCAGCCCTCATCCGACAAAATCAAAGCCCTATTGTGGAGAACAAATTGGACGCACGTGTTGGGCCAACAAAACATAAAAATATTGTTGGCCCATTATGAATATCTTTCCCGTTATCCAATATCGGAATTCAACATCAGATAATGAAACATGGAAAAACATTATTTCGCTGAACGAAGATGGACAACGGACCCGTAATGGATAACGTCTAGAATTCTTTCCGTATTCTGACATCGATATCCGACAACCGATATCAGATATCGATTACGATAATGCAGATAACGAACGAATACTGAACGAAACACATTTTATATACAGATATCAATGCCCAGTTTTGTATCCCTTATCTCAACGGTCTCACCCTAGATATCTTCTTTCTTCTTTCTCCATTTTCCTTTCTCCTTTCTCCTTTGTCCTTTGTCCTTTGTCCTTTCTCCTTTCCCCTTTCTCCTTTCTCCTTTCTCCTTTGTGCTTGTCTCCTTTCTTCTTTCTCCTTTCTGATTTCTCCTTTCTGCTTTCTCCTTTCATCTTTCTTCTTGTTCCTTTGTTCTTTCTCCTTTATGCTTTCTCCTTCCTTTTTTCTCCTTTCTGCTTTCTCCTTTCATCTTTCTTCTTGTTCCTTTGTTCTTTCTCCTTTATGCTTTCTCCTTCCTTTTTTCTCCTTTCTGCTTTCTCCTTTCATCTTTCTTCTTGCTCCTTTGTCCTTTCTCCTTTCTCCTTTCTCCTTTCTCCTTTCTCCTTTCTCCTTTCTCCTTTCTCCTTTCTCCTTGCTCCTTTGTTCTTTCTCCTTTCTCCTTTCTCCTTTCTCCTTTCTCCTTGCTCCTTTGTTCTTTCTCCTTTCTCCTTTCTCCGTTCTCCGTTCTCCTTTCTCCTTTCTCCTTTCTCCTTTCTCCTTTCTCCTTTCTCCTTTCTCCTTTCTCCTTTCTCCTTTCTCCTTTCTCCTTTCTCCTTCCTCCTTCCTCCTTTCTCCTTTCTCCTTTCTCCTTTCTCCTTTCTCCTTTCTCCTTTCTTCTTTGTTCTTTCTCCTTTCTTCTTTCTCCATTCTTCTTTGTTCTTTCACCTTTCTTCGTTGTTCCTTCTCCTTTCTTCGTTCTTTTCCCTTCTTTCTCCTTTTTTCGTTCTTCTTTCTTCTTTCTCCTTTTTTCGTTCTTCTTTCTTCTTTCTTCTTTCTTCTTTCTCCTTTCTCCTTTCTCCTTTCTCCTTTCTGCTTTATCTGTTCTGCTTTCTCCTTTTTTCTTTCTTCTTTCTTCTTTCTTCTTTCTTCTTTCTTCTTTCTCCTTTCTCCTTTCTTCTTTCTCTTTTCTCCTTTCTCCTTTCACCTTTCTCCTTTCTCCTTTCTCCTTTCTCCTTTCTCCTTTCCTCTTTGTTCATTCTCCTTTCTCCATCCTTCTTTCTCCTTTCGTCTTTGTTCTTTCTCCTTTCTTCGTTCTTTTTTCTTGTTTCTCCTTTCTTCGTTCTGCTTTCTTGTTTCTCCTTTCTCCTTTCTCCTTTCTCCTTTCTCCTTTCTCCTTTTCTCCTTTCTCCTTTCTCCTTTCTTCTTTCTTCTTTCTTCTTTCTTCTTTCTTCTTTCTTCTTTCTTTTTTCCTTTTTCTTGTTTCTTCTTTCTTCTTTCTTCTTTCGTCTTTCTTCTTTCGTCTTTCTTCTTTCTTCTTTCTTCTTTCTTCTTTCTTCTTTCTTCTTTCTTCTTTCTTCTTTCTTCTTTCTTCTTTCTTCTTTCTTCTTTCTTCTTTCTTCTTTCTTCTTTCTTCTTTCTTCTTTCTTCTTTCTTCTTTCTTCTTTCTTCTTTCTTCTTTCTTCTTTCTTCTTTCTTCTTTCTTTTTTCTTCCTTCTTCCTCCGTCTTCCTTCCTCCTTCCTTCTTCTTCCTTCTTCCTTCTTTCTTCTTTCTTCTTTCTTCTTTCTTCTTTCTTCTTTCTTCTTTCTTCTTTCTTCTTTATTCTTTATTATTTGTTTTTTTTTGTTCATTATTTGTTCTTTCTTCTTTCTTCTTTCTTCTTTCTTCTTTCTTCTTTCTTCTTTCTTCTTTCTTCTTTCTTCTTTCTTCTTTCTTCTTTCTTCTTTCTTCTTTCTTCTTTCTTCTTTCTTCTTTCTTCTTTCTTCTTTCTTCTTTCTTCTTTCTTCTTTCTTCTTTCTTCTTTCTTCTTTCTTCTTTCTTCTTTCTTCTTTCTTCTTTCTTCTTTCTTCTTTCTTCTTTCTTCTTTCTTCTTTCTTCTTTCTTCTTTCTTCTTTCTTCTTTCTTCTTTCTTCTTTATTCTTTATTATTTGTTTTTTTTTGTTCATTATTTGTTCTTTCTTCTTTCTTATTTCTTCTTTCTTCTTTGTTATTTATTATTTTCTTACGCCCCCCCCCATTGGATGGAAAGAGTTTTCTTAGATTTCATCAAAAGAGGTGGCATATTTGGTCAAAGGAAATGGACAAAAAATGATATCTTATATATGTAGAGCATAACCAAAAGCTCATTTACAATAGATAAAAACATGAAATATATGTGAGAATAATATAATAATAGATTAAAATATGCAGATTAATGTTTAAAGGTAATAGTTAAGTTGTATATTTGTTCATTAGACCAATTCCCTATTTGTAACGCAATTTTTTGTTAATGTGTTTAAGTATCAGAATGGATATATTAAAATGTATTTATATTATCTTTCTCTTGACAATCTTACTTTATTATCTTTCTGTTAGCTTAGAATGAGATTTATAAATCAAATATAATATTATTGAGAGAGCCCGGTAACCTGAAACGACAGTATTTGTTTGCCAAGTCGAAAGGAGTAGCCAATATAATAGGTGAAACTAGAGTAAAGAATGTTTCCTACTAATTAAAACTAGTTATAACATGCATTTTTCTAATTTTTTGACTTAATCATACCAAGTAATAAAAAAATTAAATGTGTAAAAATATAATACTTAGAACCATTGCTAGAATTCCCCTCCATCTTAGATTTTTTATGTGTGGCATATATATCATTTGGCACTGGAAGACATATACCTCTATTTTTAATAGTGAAATGACATAATTTTTGTTTACTTTTTTGTGGTTCCAAGTCACTCGATATTCAATGAATCCTTCCTTGAAGGGGACAAGGTTAAAGGGGAGAAGGGGTTACTAGTTTGTAACACAAAAACCATAATCTTGTGAAGTATAAGTAGTATGTAACCTAAATTTTTACTAAAGAAACCGTATTAAAAGATCAAATGAATTATTCATAATTTTAAAAGAATTATGATTCATAAAGACAAATAAAAGATCGTCTCTGATGCAAAAGGCTTAAGAAAAGTATTAAAGTCAAATATTCAATATGAACTGGGATCATGTAAACTAACTTTTAAAAATAAGTGTGCAAAAAAGGATTTCATAACAAGAAGAAAAGTTTAGTTCTATTGATTGAAAAAAAAAGTCTTGACCACCTTTTTCTGTCCCTAGCTTTTTTTTTTAGCAAAAAACATGGTGTCAGGTACAGCCAACCCTGTGGTTATTCCCATAGTCCAATCCAGCCGTGCCCTGGACGCCACCCAGGGGGATTTTATATATAAAGTGGAGTGTTTATCATTGTTTATAGGCGTGGAGCGAGCATAAATATCCCAATTACACTCTGATCCCACTCGTCCGCGCCAATGTGCATGAAAGGAAAAGATACATAAATCATACCTAGCAGGAGCTCGGAGAAGATCGCGCGTGCCGACTTCACCCGTCCGTGCTCCCTCCGAGTGAAAGTGGGGGCAAAGAGTGCGGTGGCCGCAGAGCAGCTATGATGGTGGAAGTGTGCACAGTCTACCCCGCCATTGTGAAAGTTGTCCAATCAGGCGAGAGGTTGGGTGCGCCCACCTCGAGTGTTCCACACAATCTGCCATTCCCGCGGGCCCTCCTTCTGTAGTATGCGACGCGTACGGAGAGTCGGCAAGCCGAGGTGTTCCACGCGATAGCATCCTCGAGCTGAGGGAGGGAGGGCCTGCCAAGAAAGAAAAAGAGAGGAGGGGTGTCGTGTGTGTACCGCATGATTGGCCAGGGCATCTGCTGTCTAATTGCCTTCCCGCAGCTCGTGACGTATACTAGTTGTGCGAGGGCGGCACCGCATGATGTCCTGCCATACACGATGTAGGCGCCACTGGGAGCATGTACCTACACGAAGCATGTCAACCAACACCTGTGAGTCCAATTCTACGACGACGTGGTGAAGGTTTTGTTCCTCGTAGAGGAGTAAACCATCATGTATCGTCATAGCTTCGGCTACTGTATTAGTTTGTTTGCCATAGAAAGAGGAAAAAGCGAAGAGAATACTTCCAGCATGATCACGGAGGATACCACTTCCCCCTACTGGCCCCGGGTTCCCATTGGCCGCACCATCTACATTCAGTTTGAGAATGATGAGTGGCGGTGGAAGCCAACGGACGACCTATAGCTGAATGCGGACAGGGGCAAGGGTCACCGAAATGCCCCAAGAGCGAAGGAAGCTGCACGTGAGGGCTAAGATACGGTCGTGAGGCGAGATGAGATGGTGGGTGTGTCGTATCCAGAGCTTGACTCGACCTGTGATATCTACGGTGCACATGGGAGTTCCTGCATAACGAGAAGAATTTCGCCCTTTCCATATCTCCCATAGTAAGTAAGCTATGGTGATGTGTAGGATGAGGCTCCATTTTGAGCATGTTGGCGAGAGAAACATCTTGCCAAAACACTCGAACGGCTGTCCCTAGCTTTGGGTCAAATACTAGCATGACCTTTCGTTTGAATATGAGCATAGGTTTTAGGTGTAGGGGGGATAATTTGCCTCACGTACAGGTAAGGTTCAAGATGGACTGGGACTAAAAGACAATTTGGTTAGAGATCATCAGAATCTGCAGTTTCATTCTGATTGATTAAAAGAGTTACAGTTTCTTATCTGGACATGTGAAGTAAATCACACACACCTCAACGGCTGAACCTAATAGGGACAGAATGGAAATCACGAAGTGTCATGTTGGGCATTTTATTCTGCGGCCATAACAGATGACTGATGAAGTTAAGGACTGGAATGGATACAGATTTTCATCTGTCCCCCGACTAGGGATGGTCGCATGGTGTGGTGTGTAAACTCGCCCCAAGTAGGAGTAATTTTTAACTCCCCCAAACCCTTGGACTGTTGTGGGGCAAAATCTGAACTGCTCACAGCCCAAGGCCATCTTATCACAGGACCATAGTCATGTGACACACTCACGGGAACACACGATGATAAGAAAAAATCACTACATTTAATATCAAAAAATACATTGAGAATAGGTTTTTAGCTCGCAACCTCGAAGCATAGACTGAACATGTTAAATTGATGACCAATTACCCATGAGTTCTAGTTCTTTAAATTATTTTTTTTAATATTTTTTTATTAATAATTGATCAAACCTACCTATTAGCATCGCTCCTCTCCACGTGTGGTGGGTGGGAAAAATGCTGAACGGCTGTGCAAAGGGTGGTGCAAAACTTTGCACCACACAACAAACACTCAAGTGCACAATGACCATGGTAGGACCATCCATAACTTCTAGTGGTTGCCTATCCCAATCTCAATGTCAGATGAAAATATTGAGACTTATCTTTTACCAGAAATCGTATATGACAAATCGAATATCCGTTCTTATATCCAGATATTTGATGATGACATTAGTTATCAGTTGTTACAGTATTGGTATCTGATACAGTTATCCATCCCGAGAACAGCATTCCTCATCATTTCGTGTATTAGTTGCAATATTGACATCCACCCTTATCTCAAGGGTTAGATGTCAGAGATCGGTTTTCTCGATCCAACATATAAAATGTATGATATGTTGCTCAGAAATACATAAGAAAGCTACTTGATATTCATCTTAAATAATCAATTTAAACAATATCCATTTGAGCCAACATGTATAAATAATCAGGATTAACATCCTGAGAGAGAAGCTTATGGTCAAAATAGAATAAATTTCTGATTGCCTAGCCAGACTCCAACTGCAGTAATGAATGGTGTTGTTGACTCAAGGCAGAGCAATCAGTTTTTCGATATCTGGATATCGGTTCTTGATATCCGATACTGTCATCCACTACCGCCATTAGCCATATGATATCTGTCCTGATATCCGATATAGAGTGGATTTCTGAGATCCATTTGATATCCCATATCAGCATCTAAAATCCTTCAGATTTCATCCGAACATCTAACAGACGGATATTGGACGGATATTGTGTAAGGGATTAGATTTTTTAATGCAAAATCTAACATCTAACATCGAACATTAGATTTTTTAGATATCAGACAGATATTGGACAGATATTGTGAAAGGGATTAGATTTTTTAATGCAAGATCTAACATCTAACATCGAACATTAGATTTTTTAGATATCAGACAGATATTGGACGGATATTGTGAAAGGTATTAGATTTTTTAATGCAAAATCTAACATCTAACATCGAACATTAGATTTTTTAGATATCAGACAGATATTGGACGGATATTGTGAAAGGGATTAGATTTTTTAATGCAAAATCTAACATCTAACATCGAACATTAGATTTTTTAAATATCAGACAGATATTGGACGGATATTGTGAAAGGGATTAGATTTTTTAATGCAAAATCGAACATCTAACATCGAACATTAGATTTTTTAGTTATCAGATATCTGACGGATATTGGACGGATACTGTGAAATGGATTAGATTTTTTAATGCAAAATCGAATATCTAACATCGAACATTAGATTTTTGAGTTGTCAGATATCTGACGGATATTGGACGGATACTGTGAAACGGATTAAATTTTTTAATGCAAAATCTAACATCAAGCATTAGATTTTTTAGATATCAGACAGATATTGGATGGATATTGTGAAAGGGATGAGATTTTTTAATGCAAAATTGAACATCTAACATCGAACGTTAGATTTTTTAGATATCAAATATCAGACGATATTGGACGGGCCAACACCACTAAGTCACTAACCCTAACCTTGGCTTGCAATGGGCTTTTACCTAAAAAAATTATTTGCCGTTGAAGTTTGTGAAAGGGATGGCATTATCTGGGTTTTAATGCAAAAAAACCAGAACTTAAAAAAGGGAGAAGGCGGGAAGAAGAGGAAAACACGGCCACATTCGTCAGTTCGGAAGCCTTTCATCGCCGCTCAAACAATCTTTGTTTGTTCTTCGATTATTGTGTAATTTCTCCTCGGCCAGTCACTAGCAAGACCCAGATCGCTGATTTTCTGGGCGAATCGATTGACCTGCTTTCAATCATTTGCAATTAGTAATCTTTCATCTTTTATTTCCTAATAGTTTTCTGATTCTTTGCAGAAGGTCAAATTACTTCAAACGAGAGATTTTGAGATAGAGATTGATCATGTCGAACTACTCTTTCCCCGAAATTACGGCTCAGCAGATCGCCAGTTTCCTGGCAGAAGCTGGCATTGTCACAATCAATCCGGAGGAAATCGAGAGGCCCACTGCAGAGTTCGTCCGATCGGTCTACGATAGCGTGATCTTCCACCTTGATACCCTGGGGTGGGTTTTTTATGGGTTTTAATGAAATCTGCTTCTTTGCTCTGTTTTCTTCGTATAATTTGAAACTTCTTGGCATATGTTAGCTATGACGACGGCGAGCAGGTTGACTTTGAAGCCCTCAATTGCCTGGATAATCCTGAATACTTCGTGGAATCGAACCAGCTCATGAACCTCCACCGCAAGGTTAAAAGTATGCTTGGATTCTTGAGGATTGAGTTCACTCTCAAAGATCTTCTACGGCCCGACCGTGCGCGGACAAAAGGGATCCTCAGCGCTATCGTAAACTTTCTTATGTACAGGTGAAGAATTTGAATTTTAGGGGTTTTCTTTGATTTTATGGGCACCAACTGGACAGAGAAGTTTAATTTTTTTTTTTGTTTTTTCTTCAGGGCCGATAAATTGTCTATCCTAGAGCCCATTGCAAATTCATGCAACACTGAGCGGAGAGCAGAACTGGAGTCGAGGATTTCTAAGGTGTCCTTCATAGGTGTTATATTGGATTTGAATCATATTTCGGATCAATCTATATTTATTGAGTGCCTCCATTATGTTGTTGCTCGCAAATCCCACTATTTTGAGGTTTGGATCTTCCAAATAATTCCCGCAGTAGATCCGGACTGAGTTTTTCCTGATCATTTGACTAATAGTCTTTATTTGGAGTAATCTATGTATTTTGGGCTTCATTTGTCGATCTAACATCGATGAAATTTGGAATTGAAACTTTGCTTGGCAGTTAAAGAAGGAGATTGAAGAACACGAAGCAGCACGCGAGCAGGAGCTACCATTTGTTCAGGAAATCGAAGCGGAAATCAGAGGCCTGAAGCAGACCATTCAAGAACGCAACAAGGAGCAGATGTCCCTGAAAACCCACTTTAAAAAGATCAAAGAGGGAATCGATGTTATTAATGACAAGGTTGGATGCTCTGTATGATGTTTGTATTGTCTTATTGATTAGTAACTCATGGAACTGCAACTTTCTGTGCCTATAACTCCCTCAATAATTTAAAGGCCTTCTTAATGATATGATTATTGCGTATTTAATTTTTGGTTCTTGAGTATTTTTTTATGATATATCTCTGTCTCAGAAGTGATGATTAGTCAGCCTGTTCTTCAGCTAACTGACAGTGGCATCTATCTGGAACTAGTTTTCTGATTGTCTTGATCCTGGTTCACAGATATCCCAGGTTGACTTCGAGTTACTTGGAAATGCCCAAAAAAGTTCCACTTTGCGAGCTAGCATCGTTCAATCTCCAGCCAAATTGCAGGTTTTCTTGTTGCAAATTTAAACAATTAATGTTGCTATTTCATTGTAAGTTTCACAGACACAGATACTCTATCTTTCCTTCTTTGCCCAGTGTTGAAAATGTATACAAGTCATTGGAAAAGGGTGGAAAACAAAAAGATAATTATATGTCCTGCCAAGTTGCAGGCTCTATTTTTTCAACTTTTAACACTTTTTATATATTTCGATAAAATCTTTAGAATTTAAAATGCTCTATCTTTCTTCTTTGCACGCTGCTGAAAATAAAAATAATTCATCAAAAAAAGTTGGAAAACATAGAATGGAATTTATATCTCTCTTGTTGAAACCTTAGTGGATTAACCTTTTTTTAAACATGAAGAGGGCCGTGGAGGAGAAAAAGGCAAAGCGCACTGAAGTCAAGAACGCCGAAAGATCGGCCATGCTCAGTGTCCAATCCAAAACACAGACTCTCGAAGTCTACTCAAAGGTGTTCATTCCCTTGAATCATCGTCATCATCCATATATTTCTCTGCTTGGAAAAGGTTTCAAAATTCATGGAGACCCATGATTATTTCAATTTCTTATAAAATATTTAATTGCAGGCCTGTGAAAAAATACGCAAGCACGTAGCAAAGCTGCATAATCTTCAGGAACAGGTGCTATAGAAATGCTGTCTGAGCCACATTCTTACTCAAAAACTGAAAAAGAAAATAATTATAAGGTTTAATGTGACGTCTATTTGATTTATCCATCAGCTGGCTGCGGCAAAAACTGTGGAAAAAGAGGTAAAAACATTGAAATCAAAGCTCAGCGATGATGATATCTCCATCCTATCATTTGATGCTCAGATCGATGATCTCCATGATAAAGGTTTGTCAGTGGCCTCAACATCACAAGTGATTGATCCATAGTTCTTTTAGTCTCTATTTATTTTCCTTTCTTTCTTCTTTCTGTCTATTTTTATCTATGTATCTATGTATGTATGTATGTATGTATGTATGTATCTATCTATCTATCTATCTATCTATCTGTGTATCTATCTATCTCATTTCACAGGCACAATCTTCTCCCATTTTAGTAAAACAAGCAGAGGACTTGGTCAAGGCAATGGAGAAAGAGCGCGATCTTAGAATCTCAGAGCATAGCCAGAAGCTCAGCGCAGTTATATCTAAAGAGCACCTGAAGCTGCAAGATTTAGAAAAAAGAGAAAAGAATATCCAGGATACTGTTCTAAAGGTGAGAGTTGACTTTCACATGTTGACAAGGTCTCGTGGTCAACACGATTTGTGGGTGCAATTAATGTATTTATTATTAACTGAATTTGCCTTCCCATTTGTGCCTAGGCTGATAGCTACATATCAAAGACTGCTTCTATAAGAGAAGCTGGGAAGCAGAATATGCAGGAGCTGCACTACAAGATGAAGGAGATAATTGACGCGGTAGGTCAAACCTCGGTTCTGTTTTGAGATGTTCTTTTCTATTTTTTTTTATTTGTGTCTAGTAAATAATATGAAAAGTAAAAGTAAAAAATGCTTAGAGCCACTCGTATATTTCTCGTCTATCCTAGCCGTCTATATTTTCTTAACTTGTGGTGTCTCACACAGCCTTAGTTTAATTTATTTATTTCAAATATTGGAATGTTATGATTATGTTTTTTTCATTGCGGTGGCAGAAAGCAGCCATTCTTTTCACCTTGATCCCTTCTATGAAAGAATATCCTTCGTTCATCAAAATCTAATTTTACGAGTTTTTTTTCTGTTTTTCTCTTCTTTGTGTCAAGTAAATAAAATAAAATAGCAAAAATGTAAATAAAAAAATGGCTTGAAGCTACTCCTATACTTCTCGTCTATTGTAGTCACTAGTTAAGTTTTGATGCATCTCATAGCCTTGGTTTTATTTATTTATTTCAAATATTATTTGAAAATAATAAATTCAAATATTATTTGAAATAAATAAATGCAAATAATATGCTTTTCTTTTTAATTGTTGTGTCTGAACGTGGCTAGTTGTCTCACCTTGACCCCTTCAAAGAAACTCTATCATTCATCAAAATCCTATTTATGAGTTTTTTTTCTATTTATTCTCTTATCTGCCGAGGAAATAAAATAAAAAACAAAATGTAAAAATGCTTGGAGCCACTCCTATATTCATCTTTTATGCTAGTTCTTTGTGACCTTCTGGTTTATCACATACCCGTGGTTTTATTTATTTATTTCAAAATATTGGAGTGTTATGATTGATGTTTCTTAATTGTTATGTAGGAACGCAGCTATTCAGCTCAACTTGAATCGATACTTGAAAAAATGAAGGCAGAAGCAGAGAAGGGGGCACTCATGGAATCGACTCGGCTTCCTCAAGAAGCGACAAACTAGTTTCCTGAAGAGAGTGACCGAGAGAGTGTGTGTATGTGTGTCAGATAGAGATAATAGAAGCTTATTTTTTGCTAACAGAAATTATATCATGAAAAAGAAGAATAATAAATAGTGTTGAATTAACATAAGTCACAACATTATAACAAATGGAGAGGTAATAGGAAAGTTAAATATTTGTTGTGAATTTGGGTAGTTCCATGCGTTAACTTTCTATAAATAAGCCTACACAAAGGGAACTCAAGGAATGGGGAGAGAATTTGTCTAAGATAATGATAAGATGTGTGTTTGTTTCTATGCCTGCATGAGAGGGTTCTCAAAATTAAGTTAACTTTTTTATTCATAAATTAATGCTTATTATAATCAGAAAAAAGATAAAAGGTACAAATCTGTTATTACCACAATAAAATGTAGAATATAAAAAAAGATGTAAAAGCATACATACGCACATACACACATATTTGCATACACACATACATACCTACATACGTACATCCTTGTCCGTCTCAAGATTTAAGCCAAACTATCATTCTTCTAAGTAGAGAGTACATTAATTTTTAATATCAAATACAGCTCAATATATACATAAATCTTGATGAGGATATCATGTACAAATTATAAATCATTCAAGCTCCTGTTATTTCATCAAATATATAAGAATATAGGTATAATGTTAAAGTCATAAGAAATCTACGTCATTTTCCCAATTACATATGTTAAAATTCAAGAGAACGCCATTTTCTTAAGATCAAATTTTTAGCCCATGCCCATTTTAATTAGTTTCAAGTACTGTAAAATTATACCTCGAGTTCACGGATCATGTGTAGAATACTAGCTGGATATGGTTGCATAATGACCAGGACATTTCTGGGGGGGAAGTTCGAATTGTGCATCGTTGAAAAACATTATAGAGAGATGAGAAATTATAGATATAAATAAGAGAAAGATGAGCACAATATGAGAAATAAAAGAAAAAGATAGATGAGCAACAAGAGGGAGAGAGAATATGGAGCATTACTTTGATAGAAAGAAGATGTTAACCTAAAGATGGATAAATCAAGTCACAAAATCACATTGTTGATTCAAACTTTTAAATTCAAAGAAAATAATGAGGATGAAGCCCCTCTCATCAATCTAGGGTAGGAGTAATGTCTTACATCCACCACAGTAAAACAAAGCTCCACTTAACTCTGAATATATTGGAAAATGATAAGAGAAATTCTAGAAGAATGTGAGTCACAAAAGAATGAAGAGAATACCTTTTAGCTAGTGTAAAGAGGTACAACAATAAAGAGTTGTGGGCCGTGATCGATGTAGGGCGGAGGATGGTGTTATTTAGTGACATGAATGTAGATCCAAATTTGTGAGACATCGTATAGGATTCTTCCCTGTTGGGACATTTTTGGCTTAATTGATCAATCAAAATCGACATACGCAACACAATAAATGTAAACCAAGTAGGAAAAAACTATAAAATGAAACATGATATTATCACCTTGTGAGTAACTTGTTCCACTCCTTTTTATCCTTTTAATAACTTCAATTCATTCATGTGCCCACCTCTAGACCTATCCACATGATTGAAGAGACATTAGATCTCAACTTCTCTAACTCTCATTGAAGATCTTGTAGATCTTTTCACCATCAATTCTTTCTAGTGAATGGAGTGATTTAGGCAGGTGAGATGACAGGGGAGCTGTCCAGATCTGGCTGGCATGGGTACCAGAATGGGTGCACCTTCCTATTTATACTTATTTTGGACATCTTCATTAAAGTAGTTATGGCATAAGTATAACCATCAATGCCCATAGATCTTAAGCATTGACCCTCTAGGCCCATGTATCCATGTAGTTAATAACTTTAATGGAGCAACCTGATAAGTCCAAATTTAAGGGGTTTTATGTCGTTGTTTTGATTCAGACTTAACCGACAATATTTATGAAAATTTCCACTTAAATACTTTATAATTAATATAGGGCAAGTAAGGGGTCGATCCACGGAGAGGCAGAAATTTAATTTCAGAATTTTTTCTCAAGCTTGGGATGAAGAAAATGATTTTAAACGTGAAAAATACTATATTTTTTTTAGATTAAGAGATGTTTCTAGATTGTTGGTAATTTTCAGAATTCCCTATGTTTTTAATTAAGCCAAAGTACAAGGAGAAACACAAAATTCAAATTTCTAAACTACTTTTTCTATTTTATCAGAGCAAATTAATCAGAAATAAATATTTTTAGAATTTTCTGGGATTAATTCACATAAAAAACACAACTATAAGCATTAAAAATGGGAAATAGAGATTTTTTTTTGAAATGTTTTAGGTGTTACAATGACTTTAAATAGCTTATATTAATTTTCTAGATTTTTTCCAAATTTTTTCGGATTTTTTTCACGTAGAAAACAATTTTTTCCGATTTTTCTGATTTTTTTTATTTTTTAATTAATTTTAAATATGAAAAATATGAAATTTACCTACTCCGGCGATACCCGGAGGAGCGGCGGCGGCGGCAGCGGAGCGGCGGCGGCGGCAGTGGAGCGGCGGCGGCAGCGGAGCGGCGGCGGCAGCGGAGCGGCGGCGTGGCGGCGGCAGCGGGCGGCGGTGGCGAGCGCGGCGAGCGGCGGCGTGGTGGCTGGCGGCGGCGGAGCGGCGGAGCGGCAGAATGGGCCGGCGGGCCTGGATTGGCCCGTAGAGGGCTGGCCTCCTTAGTGGGTCAGCCTACTAAGGTTAGCCCAATTTGGCTAAGTCAAGACTTAGCCAAATTGGGCTTAAGCTTATTGGGCTTAACCCAATGGCCAGGACTTAGCCGAATATGGCTAAGTCCTGCACAGGACAACCCTGTGCCCTGCGGTCTTGTGCGCTGGCTGCGCGCGGACCGGCGGGCAGAGGGCGGTCTCTGCCGCACAGGCACTGCACGGCGCCGCACGGCACCGCACGATGGCGGCTAGAAGACAAAAAATAAGTGCTTTGAGAGGATAAGAAATGATATTTCAATGGAATGTTTTTGGGATTCGAAGTACGGAATGCAGGAGGATCTAGAGAGATAAAGGGAGAAATTTCATAGTGAGAGAAAAATGTTTCTAGAGAGATAAAAGGTCGAAATAAGAGGATAGAGAGAGAAAATGAAGAGATAGAGAGAGAAAATGAAGAGATAGTGTAGAGAGAGTTTGAGAGGGAATTTGAAGGTGTAGATGAAGGAGATTTTTTTGAAATTTTGTGGTGATGAACTGTGGATATGGTTGGATGTCTAGAGAGAGAAATAACAGATTATAGAGAGAGAAAGGGCCGAAATAAGGAGATAGAGAGAGAAAATTAAGAGAGAGTGTAGGAGTTTGAGATAGAATTTGGATGAGCAAATGAAGAAGATTTTTTATGAAATTTTTAGGGGAGTAACTATGGATATAGATGAAGGTCTAGTGAGAGAAAAAACCTATTTTAGAGAGATAAATTGGAGAAAATTAGTGTTTAGAGTGAGAAAGTGATGGATTTTAAGGGTAAATGGATGGGAAATGATGGAGAAGGTAGAAATCTAAGATCCTAAAGCCTCAATGCAAGTTTACTGAGCCCTCAATGCTTCCTCTCAAGTATGGATCCTTATATTTTGCCAGGATCAGGCGTTTTTCAATGCAAACAAGAGACGAGATTAAGAGAAAACTTCAATAAACTTACATTAAGCAGGTTGAACAACCTGGATTCTGAAAAATGCCTTGTCCTTCTGGCCAGCCACTTGCTAGAGCACGTCCAGAATGAGGGAAAATGAGGGAGAAAAAGTCTATTTATACATTGTGAGAATTACTAAAATACCCCTTTGGGCATTATCTATTCTCTTTTCTTGCCATTTGGCCTCTTTTTTCTCCATGGGTTGAGACCTTTGCCTTGTAATTTCCAGTTTGTTTCTTTTGTAATGTGTTTGCAGGCCCAATATGTAGGTCAGGTCATGGTCCAAGCCCCTCTGGTCTCTCCTTTAAAAGCCCACAATTTTGTTTCATCATTTGCAGCCCATTTTGATAATCACTAAGCTCCCAAAATCCTTCAATTTTTCTCATAATGGTATCTTCTAATTCCTGTAAATTTCTGCACATTTGGAACTATAAAATACTCATCATAAATAAAACTGATTGACTTCATAGAAGTCAATGAAGTTATTGAAAAATAATCATAATGTGCAAAAGTTGGAATTATTAGCTAATGCATAAATATTTGGTTAATTCAAACAATAACATGATAAATTATAAATTAATAATACTAAAAACATCTAAAATGTATGCAAATATAGGTTCATTTATCATGTTATCACAACCACACTTTTTACCCGCCTTATTAATTAACTATATTGACATATACATTTAACCCTACCGATAGATGTAGTGTGAAACTTGTGGGGAACCAAACTACAATCTATGCTCTATAATATTAAAAAAGAGTGTGTCAATTATCTCAAAGGAGTATGTAAATGAAGTGTCATTTCCATGCATTTTGTGCGATTTTATACCTATATTAACTGAATATTCCAACATCACTTATGATTCTCATTTTCTACACATTATGGGCATTTTACGCTAACTATGATTGATTTCTTTGAAGTAAAACAATTTATTACTGATGAATGGTTTCCAGTTCCATGCGTATAAAAATTTACAGTAATTAAATGGCAGAATTATCATTGAGCCGGAGCACTTATTGGTGCTAATTTATTAGGTAAACGGGCTTGAAGAGGTCAGAGATTCAAACTGACCATTTAAACATTTGATTAATCAAATAAAGCATTCAATTAATCAAACTCAAACCTTAATTGGATAAAGCATTCAATTAATCAAATCCAAACCATAATCCATGGGATCAAAAAATTGATTCAAACTCCATTGATCTTTTAGGTTTTTATCATAATAAATAATACCACCTAATGAGTGGATTGAAGAACATAAACCAATTTTATTCTAACCATTTGTTTCAGGCCAGACCGGATCAAATGTTTGAATAGAATTACAAATTAAATATGTATAACCATAAATTTCTTATTTTTGGCTCACCCTTCTGACTTCTTGGATGCTTTTCTTTCCTCATACATTCTACATTCTAAACATATTAGAGGTTTGCTTGAAAAGCAAGCTCAACTTTTTTTAATAATGTCATCTTATTTTTCAAATTTAATTCTTGGGTTTATAATGCTTTTGTCCACACAATGACCTCTCTTCCTATCAAGTGACGCTTATATATTGAGTGGTCAAGATGGCATTGTCCACCCTCAGTATAAAAGGAGACAGATCAAGGAAGAAGATATATTGAAGAAGCTTTTGGCCAAGGCAATGAGATGTTGGAAAAGATTTCTCATATGATTTTTGAACAGTTGGCCATATCCTAAGTCACCCTAGGAGTGTCAAGCAGATGAGGGACTATACATACATGGTAACTGATGACAGGCATGTTACATACTCCATTGTATCTTCTAGAGCACAAGCTTTAGCTTGATACCCTACGGGATGGAGGCTCAGCCTATCGATTGACTTCAGTTGATCAGCCATTAATTAATATATATAGACGATAAAAAAATTAATTAATTTGAAATGTCAATTAAAGGTTATTTGGCCACTTGAGACATTAAGTCGACTAATACATGGGATTAGAGAATCACACATATGGTATGTTGGACGTTACAAGATATACTTTAAGTTTTGGAATTTTCATAAAAATAACAAGTTAGTAAAAATAGGGGAAAGACCTGAACAAAATTCACTCAATTAAGAATTCTCCAGGGCCCTTTCCCTTCTTTTCCTTCTCCCTTGTATTTCATCCAGATCAAGGACATAGAACCTAAAACCACGACATATCATACAACTTCTGCCAATAACAGTGAACCCGCTTTAAATTATTTCTTGCTCCGTGTCTCTCCCTCTCTCTCTTCTTCTCTCTCCCATACCCTCTCTCTCCCTCTCCCCCTATCTCTCTCTCTCTCTCTCTCTCTCTCTCTCTCTCTCTCTCTCTCTCTCTCTCTCTCTCTCTCTCTCTCTCTCTCTCTCTCTCTCTCTCTCTCTCTCTCTCTCTCTCTCTCTCTCTCTCTCTCTCTCTCTCTCTCTCTCTCTCTCTCTCTCTCTCTCTCTCTCTCTCTCTCTCTCTCTCTCTCTCTCTCTCTCTCTCTCTCTCTCTCTCTCTCTCTCTCTCTCTTTCTCTCACTCTCTCTCTCTCTCTCTCTCTCTCTCTCTCTCTCTCTCTCTCTCTCTCTCTCTCTCTCTCTCTCTCTCTCTCTCTCTCTCTCTCTCTCTCTCTCTCTCTCTCTCTCCCTCCCTCCCTCTCTCCCTCTCTCTCTCTCTCTCTCTCTCTCTCTCTCTCTCTCTCTCTCTCTCTCTCTCTCTCTCTCTCTTCTCTCTCCGTGTGTGAGGACCCCCTTCTCTATCCTCCCCTCTCCCCCTCCATCTTTATTTCTCTCCAATTTGCCTTCATTTCCCTTCCCTCCTCCCCCAAATTTCCTATTTCCCCTCATGATCTCCCCCATCTCCCTCCCTCCATCTTTCTCACTCTCTCTGTCTTCTCTATATTTTTCCCTCTAAAGTTTAATTTTCCCCCTCTCCCTCTCTCCCTCCTCTCTCTGGCACTGAATAAGTGTGTTTGTATGAAAAAAAGCACCATATATTCTTTTTTGCAATGGTTACTAAAATTTCCCCCTAAAATCTTGTTTTCTAAGGTGTTTAATACTCATTTGTTGTATCTCATTCCATGATTTGCAGTGTGCATCCTATATAACTTTTCCTAGATCTCTTTATTCATTTATCTTGTTGAGTTTTATTATTTTTAAATGTCCAATATTCATCGTATTATGTTATCAACACTTTATCGTGGATCTACTTCATGAGATTGATGTCAGGTACTTGGAAATATCATATGGGATTGCAATAGTCATCGTTTCTGATCAGGTTTTCATATTGTAATTCAATTTTATTGCTGAATATACTATGATTGTTTCGACAATAATTTTAATGAGTTAGTCAACCTTAGCAAACTTAAATAGGAGGCTAACATCAATGTGTGATAACATTCATGGTAAAGAATATTATGGAGTCTTACAGAATTTTCTTTTTCTGTGTTTAAAAAGTATCTGACAATGCATTTTGAGAGACAGGTAGACTCATGGCTTGGTTATCCGCATCCTAGCAAGAGGAGATATCTGAAAGCTCATCCCCAACTGTTTGCATGGTGATGGTAAACTAATGGACAATCAGACAATTGTGAAATACCTTGGATCTATCAATCAAGGGATCAGCCACAACAAGAAGGCAATATGCACTGAGGTCCAAGGTATTTTAAATTTCATGAATATCGAATCTCAAGATTGGGTACATAAGGTTTTTAAGGTATGAAAAAAGGTCACCCCCATCAAGGTCATCATCAATAGGAACAAGCTAAGATTCACAACTTTCTTCTAGAGGCATCTTGAAAAGTTTCATTGTGTTATACATGCTGAACTTAAGGGGTTATCAAAGAAAAAGAAATAATTGGCTGGCCTATAATGTGATGTCCTGCACTTAAGTACCCCAAGTGGATTGGGATTACTCTCCAAGCTACTAAAGTAGAGCCTGAGTGCATCATATGCATTCACGATCTCCCACGGATTATAGCGGACACCAAGGGTTTTTTCTAGGGGTCTCAATTATGAAAACAATTGAAATGAAGATACAATTTTCCCAAGAACTCGCCAACATTAACCATGTCCCTCTCATCGTCGATGTGTGGACATCAGAAATAGCATTAATATGGATTTTGACCAAATAAGTCTGGCCAACGTCAATGATCAAATGAGGATGATTTAGAGTAGGATAGTCAGGTGACAAAATGGTGTGTGTGTATCGATCATATGGGTGGAAGCCCTTGAGTCAATAATCTATGGTAAATTTGAAGATGTAAAGAAAGTGTGTATAGCTAATGTAGAAAAAGTGAAAGAGGAGGCCAGATTAACCAATAAAGGAGCCATGGTACCACTAGAACTGAATAGTGCTTCAAATTCAGCTGAGGTCAATGTCACCTAGAAAGTTAGAGACACAACACTGGATGGTGTTGAAGAAGCTCGTGAAGGACACAGGAAAGTCTGTTGTGTAGTGTTACGCTTCCTGAACTATTTCCAACATTAGCTGAACGGATGATTTTATTTGATAAGTTAACATTAATCAGGTTGAGTCATGTCACAAATGCATAAGGGATCTGTTGATTTGAAACATCACATAATAACATTGGACTTCTAGGAATCACTCTACATTGAATTGATTCTGAATGAATTTTTCACATATACACATCATGTTTCCACGTCATTAACCAATTAGTCTAAGCCTGGCTATCTAAGCTTCATATTCAAGAATATTCTTCACTTGAGTATGATGATATTGAGATGACACAAGAGAGTGATTCAATGAGACAATCGTACAAATAACTTGTATTTCTCTCTTGGACATGATGTGTCACTAGTTAGAGAGTTGATATCCTGA
Organism: Wolffia australiana; assembly: GCF_029677425.1. Taxonomy (NCBI): domain Eukaryota; kingdom Viridiplantae; phylum Streptophyta; class Magnoliopsida; order Alismatales; family Araceae; genus Wolffia; species Wolffia australiana. The sequence goes on from NC_135847.1 coordinate 9,044,862, forward strand.
TTCTGGTCAACTAACCAAGCAAGAAAATATTGTAAGATTTGTGCAACACTTGGCATTCCCGATTGCAACAAACTTCCCCTTGACATGCTGATGAGATGAAATTGTGCCCATGACATAATGGAAGCTGCAATGGAAAAGAGACATGTCATGTTCACCATGACCCTCCTTAATTCTCAACAACCAATTCTCCACATTACTGATGATGGGTGGGATGTGCGCACCAGTTCCATAAAAAAATTGATGACATTTTCAAAGGTCCCAACTCATCTGCCATGACGATAATGTTGACAGTTTCTAGAGTTGTTGGTGTTGAGACATTGTTGAATGCCCATAGAGAAATTGCTTTTATATTTTGAGAACTATAGTGGGTGGGAGTATAGTGCCGGGACGCGGACGGGATGATTTTTTCATCCCGGGACGGAAAAATCGTCCCGTCCCAGGATAGGGATGAATTTTCGGACAAAAATTCATCCCAGAGATCACCGGACGGGACGGTTTTCGTCCTATGGGACGAAAAAACCGTTCGTCCGAACGAACAAAACTATATTAATATATTAAAAATATTACATGGGTTGTCTCATCTGGGAAGAGGGCTGGGACAAAAATTCATCCCAGGGAGGACTGGACGGTACGAAAAACCATCCCGGTATGATTTGACGGGATGATTTTTTATCGTTGGATGAAAAACCGTCCCGTCCTTCGTCCCTGAAATTGCTCTGGATGTCAGATGGGACAAAATTTGTCCCATCTCGTCCATTGTCCACGTCCGGGATGATCCAGAACTATAGGTGGGAGCTTCACAAAATAGTTACATGTGTCGCTTGTGGCCAATATCAACCTAATGGTGACAGAATATTGTGACAGACTAATCCATAATCATATTGTGAACGTTCAGCTATGATGCATCCTTTTGTGAAACTGGTATTTATGCATTCTTTATGGCATTATGTTGTCTTGATTTATGAGCATCATCTTCTTCAAACCATGGCAGATCAATGAGTTACAGTTTTATGAGTTAAGATGCTAAGACTATCTATCAAATTGGTAGAACAAAACTGTTACCAATGCAAAGAGTATACATATTTTTCCCCAAGGTTTGAAGATCAATATGATCCATGATTCAGATCATGATCGGCAGTGACTATGAATGATTTGGATGAATCCATCACTGCGTCATTCTATCCTACAACAGATGTGTTGTCATGCTACTAGGGAAAAATATTTTATTTTTTTTGCCAACCATCGCCAAAACAAAGAGATTGTACTCAGTTGGTCGGCTATCATCACATACAATACATATAATCTGAATGTATAAAGTAACGAGCTGGTTGAGGCCATACAAAACCAAGTGGCATACATAGAACAATACTACTAACAAAGATATATGGGATAATGAGCTACCGTTATCACAATAAAGACACTCAATAAATTCTCAGTATCACTCATAATATCATATCTTCACATTTTTAATTCAAGTTTATAATACAGATTTGCATACACCAATTTAAGTGGCAAAGGAGGATGAAGCTAGTGGGACCAATGATAGTAAATTCCTGAAGGGAAGGTTTGTAATTTTGCATCAAAATGAAAACATATTTTTAACCATCTGTCAAAATGAGAATTGATCACCGCGTGATGGCTTTTTTAGGGAAGTTAGGGTACACTGCGGTTGAAATAGTGTGAGGACTGGGTTTACTTTGGGGCTGGGAGATGGAGGGCACTAAAAAAACATTGTTCCACTTAAGGCACCAAATGGATGGTTAATTAAAATTTAGACCTGTTATTCACAAATCAAACTGTTACTTATTGTATTGTTATTTTAAATGTATGTTTTTACATTTTTGTCTTGGTCAAAGAAATTTCTTGGTTGGCATGTTGTCAATTGGTGACATCATCTCAGTCAGTCATGTTGTAGGGTGATGCAGGACAACTAATGTAGGGAGACTATGGTGACGGTAAAGGGGACGATGGGTGATGAGGGGTGTAAGACGACTGATGAGACAGGGGATAAGGATGATGAGGTGCTATATGTGGGGATCGGTTTTTGGAGGAGGGGGATAAAACAAACAACAAATTCACACGGTCGATCTCGAGAGATTTAAATCTGATGAAATAATGGTGGTGCAGCCCCTTTCCTCGTCGAGGGCGGGAGTACTGTCTTCAACCACCGCGATGATGCCAAGCACCAAAATCAATACCTCGAATTCAGGCTCGCGGGAAACTCAAGAAAAGACCTAATGCACTAGTCGTTGAATTTTCCATAAAACTTAAACAAATCCGACGACGGTGGAAGACTTCTCGAGGAACACTAGATGAAGAACACAGGACACCAAAGAGTATAAGGGATACCTCGGCACCTGGGGTGCATGACGAGGTTGCGGGGAATTCTGGTCATATCGCTGGTCAACGCGGGGCGTGGTTGAGACGTGGATGTCGTCAAAGAGTGAGGATGGTCGAAGGGCGATCAAGCGGCGCTCGGCGTTCTGGGCGTTGGGTGGCCCTGGCTTGGGCGACCTAGCGCTTGGTCGGCCAAGCGCTGGTTGGCCTAGTCGCTCGGCAGCCTAGGCGTTAGGCAGCCCTAGCGTGGGTGACCTGTCGCCTGGGTGGCCGGGTGCTGGGCGGCCTGGTCGCCCGGTGGCATGGGCGCTGGGCGGCCCCGGCGTGGGCGGCCTAGCGCCTGGGCGGCCGGCCAAGTGCTCGGGCGCTAGGGGCCTGGCGCTCAGGCATTGGGCAGCCTCGCGCTCGGCCGCTAGGCGGCCTGGCGCGTAAGCGCTGGACGGCCTTGCACTTGGGTGCTGGGCGTCCTGGTGCTTGGGCGCTGGGCAGCCTGGCGCGTGGGCGCTGGGCAGCTGGCACTGGGGGCGTTGGGCGAATTGGTAGAGAGAAGGAGAGGACGGTGGTCGGCAATGCGCGCCGGCGACGACGGCAGCGGTGGCGGCGATTTGGGGAAGAGGGGAGGATTAGGGCAAGTCCTCCAAGAAGAAAAAACTCAATTCTTAAATATAACTTTGCCAATTGTTTCTTGCAACATTGGCCTATACATATAGGCCTTGGAGGAAAGAGAAAATGCGAGATATAAAAATAAAAATAACGATTGGCGATGTGATATCGTGTCACGTCAAAGGGAAGTTCTTGATCTGACGTTGACGACGTGTCATGACGCGTGACAGGGCGTGCTTAGGTGGAGACGTGCTTGACGGGGCGTGCGTAGATGGAGACATGCTTGATGCCGGTGCGTTGACTTGGTCGATTGACGGCGGCGGCGTGTTCGCAGAAGTCGTGTTGACGTCGTCGCCATCATAGGGTGGTAGGTGTTCCTGGTGATGTCATGAGTTAGTGATGTCGGGGATGTCTTCACATTTGAACACGTCATTGATCGGTGATGCTGGTAATGATGTCGCAGTCGGTGACATCATCTTAGTCGGTCATATCCTTGATCGGTTATATCGGCAACGTTATCTCAGATGATTTTGTCGTTGATTTCTGATGTCACTGACCTCATTGGTTGGTCACATCATTTGCGATGTCATCTTAGTTAGTCACATCATGTATTAACAATATCAGTCACATTGTCATCTGGTGACATTGTCTTAGACAGTCATGTCATCCAATGATGATGTTGGTGATGGCATTAATTGGTGAGTTTAAGGCTGTCTTAATGGCTCATATCGTTGGTCAATAATTTTGGTCATGATGACTTGGTCAGTGGTGTCATCTTGGTTGGTCATGTTGGTTAGTGAGGTCATCTGAGTCGGCCATGTAGTTGATTGTAAGATGATGTTGGTTATGTCATTAACAATTGACATCATGGATGTCGTGGTATTTGTCTCATCGTCACTTGGTGATACGGGTCATGTCATCTCACCCAATCATGTCAATTGTCGGTCAGTGGTTCCTGAACTCCGTGACATTGTCTCAGTTGGTCATGTCATCGATTAGTTGATGATGTTGGTCATGCAATTAATCAGTGAGACTGGCGACATTGTCTTGGTCTGTCACTGCAATATTGCTGATTTCCTATCAATTTGGTCCATCTGGTTAGTGACATCACTCATATCTTCCACAGCTGACTCATCACATGGGTTTGTGATGTTAGTCAAGTCATCTTGATCCATTCAATCGGTTAGGCGGTGATGTCCATCGGATCTGTACATCAATGATGCCATCTCAGTTAGTCTGGTTTGGTCGATCCCATCATATGTATTGGTAACCTTGATAACATTGTCTCAGTTGGACTCATCACATGGTTCGATGGAGTTCAATTCCATTTGAAAATATCAATTATGAAAAACACTATCTCAATCATGGGTGATGTATAAATCATTTTCCAAAACTAAAACCTTGGTTCTTTTAAAATATATTTTCCATTATCATATTACTTATTTTTTTAATTATTTTATTTCTCTCAAACAATTAAAATAACTTTTCATTTTATTTTGTGTACTAAAATCAACTCGAGAAAATTTGTTGTTCTCGTCCAATCTTTTCATATCAAACTTCGTTGTGTTTGATCGAATCATTCAATCAAATTTTCATCAATGTGATTCAATTCTATCATTGATCCCAACCATTAATGATTTATCCTTAATCTGTGTTGGATTATCATATGACTTGGGGTATGTTAATTGTCAAACACTAATATATCTTCTAGTTAGTACTGATGCATAACGGAGATCATTAGAAAACACCTTCTTCAATATCTCCACTACCCTAGCCAGGGATCTTCTTCATCAAGTCAATCTCCTCTTACACCTAGGGCAGACGATCCCCTCTTGACCACTCAATCTTCCTACTTATCATATACATGTTTTATAGAGGTCATTTAAGGTGCGAGTATGAGTTGTGAATTTAAGCAAATGATGGGAAGATCATGATGAGGGGAGTCGTTGTTGCCATCAAATTTCATGACACCTTCGGAACTGATATATGTGTCATTATACTTCTATCTCACCACTTGGCACAAGGAACTGGAGAGGGACAGGTGCCCCCATGGGCCTTAATATGTGATGATGTTTCAACAACAGGGAGAGAGAGACAAAGAGAGGGATACAAGAGCCAGAGACGATAAATGAGAGAGAGAGAGAGAGAGAGGAGAGACAAGATTATAAATGAGGAAAGAGACAGAGAAGCAATAAGAGAGAGAGAGAAGCAACAAGAGGTAGAGAGATTAGAAATGAGAGACAAAAATGAAAAAGAATCACATAGAAACTCACCCCGGGGTACTTGTGAGGCCCCTGATATGTTTGAGGTTTTCGTGTGCTCGACAGTACTATATTAACAGTGCGGCAGCCACAACGGAAAGCCTGAACAGATTGGGAGCCTCACAGAATGAGTGGGAGATCCGCGTTCCAGTGTTTTAAAATAATTTTTACCCTTGACCAGGGTAAAAAAAATAGGAATTCCAAAACTTTTTCTGCCCGACACTACAATATTAACAGTACCGCGGCCGCAACGGAAAACCCGAACAGATTGGGGGCCTCACAGAACGAGTGGGAGATCCGCGTTCCAGTGTTTTAATATAATTTTTACCCTTGACCATGAAAGAATTCTGATATCTAACTTGGTCAAAAACTTGACTTAAGCGGAAGCGTTCTATGATTCTCTTATGAGTTATAGGGGTTTGAAACTTTTTCTTGAACCTCAAACTCAACTGGATTACAATCATCTATTCATAGTATGATTGTATGAAACACATTTCCATCATAAAGCAAATAAATAACATACCATTGCCATTGGTAATGATGAAATGGTTGAAGTTGATCTAAGAAGCTTTCCTCTTGAAGAAGATGATGGACTTTTGAGCCTCCCTTGTGTTTGGCCTCTACCGGTATCCACACGATCTTCCCTTGGAGGTGAGTTCACTGGTGCTCTCACAGATCCTTCTCTTTGACCCCTCCTTGTTCTCCTTTGCATGCTCTTTGGAATTCTTCCAATTCCAAGTGAGTAGGAGAGGAAGGGGATGAGAAAAGATGAGAGAGAGAACCAAATTCGACCTGGAGTTGGTTGCTTGTGCCCAGGGCCCACATTTCCTTAAATAGGGCTCTCCACATGTCCTTTGGCATTAATTTCCATTATGCCATCAATTAATTATAACTTCACCTCATAAGATCTTATGTGTGTGACCCTATAGGTTCACTTCTCATTCTAGTTTAATGACTCTAATAGTTGATGATCATCCAATCAACTTTACCAGTCAATTAAATTCATAACTCACTTATAATTTAATTGACCTTGACCAATTTAACCTAATTGGTTAGTTGAGTCTCCTGCCATGCCATAAGGACAAGCTTCACTTGCATTAGCCTAGAAGACAAATGAATTTCATCCATGCATTTTGCTTCATGAAAACCTTTCTGTTATCAATACCATATCAATATAGTCCTTCATTCATTAATGATCTCATGATTGATATCTGGGATATGGTGGTTCAGTCAAATCCCAATCATATGAATCAATTTTAATATGATTGCATAAGAGATCTCCAATGAATCACATCATTGGAATCTCCTTTATTACTCTGGCCAGAGATTCACTGCAATCTATTAGTAAGACCATAACTTCTATTCATCGGTTGAATGATTCCTAATCGGCTATTCAATTACCTCCATGATACTCTAGAAGTGCCCAATCATATTTATACCGGGCCTCTAAATAGAAGCCTTTGTCAACATGATCAAAGCACAACTTTCGTACCACAAGATATCTTTGATACCTTAGGTCAAAGGACCATTGATACTATGACAACATGAATCTTCCTGGTTGACTTAGATGTTTAACCATCCAGGTGATTCATACGGATCAATACAGTGAACTTCTTCTTACCAAGAAGCACCTGACATCCATCATTAGTGTCATCACACAAATGGCTATTGGGAACGGCCATTATCATCATCCAAGTGATCATGAAAGATGTCACCACTCTTTCCGGAATATCTAGTGTCCCTTACTAGACTTCCTTCGAATGGGATTGTTTAGGTTAATGTCCTTTGAGTCTAGTGATCCCTAAATTATGAACTCTTCATAATTCACTCAAACATATGGACATTACCTGGGACTTCATTAATCATATATGTACAATATAGAAATAATGAAAACAAGAGTCTCGATAGAATTAACTATAAACTCAAGAATGTACTTTGATTGGCTCTTTAGGCCACCAATTCTTACAGACCAGGGTTTAAAAAAAGGAATTCCAAAACTTACGCCAGCTACGGAAAACCCGAACAAATTGGGGGCCTCACAGAGTTGAGTAGGAGATCCACACTCTAGTGTTTTAAAATAATTTTTACCCATGACAGGGTAAAAAAAGGAATTCCAAAACTTCTACCCGACACTACAATATACAGTACGGCGGACGCAACGGAAAACCCGAACAGATTGGGGGCCTCACAGAATGAGTGGGAGATCCGCGTTCCAGTGTTTTAAAATATTTTTTACCCTTGACCAGGGTAAAAAAAATAGGAATTCCAAAAAATTTTCTGCCCGACTCTACAATATTAACAATACGGTGGCCGCAACGAAAAACCCGAACAGATTGGGGACCTCACAATATGAAGTGGGAGATCCGCGTTCCCGTGTTTTAAAATAATTTTTACCCATGACAAGGGTAAAAAAAAAAGGAATTCCAAAACTTCATCTGCCAGATACTACAATATTAACGGTATTCCAGCTACCAAAAACCCAAACAGACAGGGGGCCTCACATTCCAGTGAGTAGGAGATCTACATTACAGTGTTTTAAAATATTTTTTACCCAAGATCAGGGTTTAAAAAAAAACAGTAATTCCAAAACGTCGCAAAGTGGGCCCCACTTCTAAGCCGACAAACAGCCCCCGTGCGGGCCAACAAACGCGGGCCCCACTCCAGAACGCCCTATAAAAACTCCCGTCTCGATTCACGAGACGTCTCCAGAGAAGAAGACAGAAATTAACAATAGAGAGAGAAAGAGAGACTCCAATAGAGAGAGAAAGAGAGAGAGGGGGAGCGATCAATCCCCGCTTGCCCCTTTCTTCGAGCTGACGATCAATCCTCCGCTTAATTTCGTCGTTTCCTCTTCGAAAAATCTGCAGATCGCGATCTCCTCCTCTCCGATCGAGGACGAACGACGGCGGAGAGTCTTCATCGAGCTGATCTAATCTTCTCGCAGCTTTTCCGCGAGGAAAATCCTTCGATCGAGAACCAACAATGGCGAGAATTCGTCTTCGAGCTCGTCCGCCTTCTCGTCGCCGATTCGCCGCTTGATTTCCTCCGTTTCCCCTTCAAAAATCATTATCGAGGACAAACAACGGAGGAAAATCCTCCGATCGAGAGAGAACAATGGCGAGAACTCCACCTCGAGCCGATCCGCCTTCTCGCAGTCGATCCGCCGCTTGATTTCCGCCGTTTCCTCTCCGATCAAATCTTCCCGCAGCCAATTTCCAGTCCAATCTCCGATTTATCCAAGAGGAAAACAAATCCTCCGATCGAGATCGAGCGATGGCGAGAACTCGTCTTCGAGCTTAATTTCCCCCAATTTTTTGAAATTCGGAAAGAATGCAGGCTCCCGCGGCGGCCACGTCATCCACTTCCCCTTCTCTCAACCTCCGAGACCTTCTCAAGCTCAGCCAAGACGACGTCCGCGACTCTCCCCCTCGGCGCGTGTCCCTGGCGAGCTTTCTAGTCGACGAGGCCGCGGCCAGGACGGATGACGCAGATGACGCAGACGACGGAACAGCCCCTACCGGGACGGATGACGCGGATGCCGGATCTGCCCCGTCCAGAACGGATGACACGGATGCCACGGATGACGGTTTTACCCCCGGGAAGGAGCCTCGGATGTCCCTGCTGGCGCTGCTGGAGGATGACGATGACGAAGTGGGCGACGGTGAAAGCCGATGCTGTGTGTGCATGGCGAGGAGGAAGGGCGCTGCCTTCATCCCGTGCGGCCACACCTTCTGCCGCGTCTGCGCCCGACAGCTGTCCCTCTCGCGCCGCCCCTGCCCGCTCTGCAACTCTCTCATCCTCGACGTCCTCCACATCTTCTGATCGTCCGTCATCCGCCATCCATCAAGGTTTGATCTTGGCATTTATGATAATTGATGCAGCCTGTTGAGCTATTTCGGCAGATAACCTTATTTCAGCATAAATTATTTAGTAGGTTGTTGGGATCATCCGTCATCCGTCATCTGATAGGGTCTGAACTTGGCATTTATGATAATTGATGCAGTCTGTTGAGCTATTTTGGCAGATAACCTTATTTCAGCATAAATTATTTAGTAGGTTGTTGGGATCATCCGTCATCCGTCATCTGATACGGCCTGAACTTGGCATTTATGATAATTGATGCTGTCAGTTGGGCTATTTTGGTAGATTATTTTATTTCAACATAAGTTATTAAGTAGGTTGGCGGGGCTCATGGTAATTGATGGAGAAGGCTGTTGGACTATTTTGGACTGATTATTTTATCTTAGCATAAGTGACTTAATGGTCGGTCAACGGGGACAACTATAAAACGTTGACCGGGGGCCTACTGGGGCAGAGATGGGGCTCCCTCACGACGAAGATCTGGTCGCCGGCGCTGTCGTACAAGTCCCGGTTGCGGTGCCACGTCCACAGGGCATGGGTCCCGTTCTTGACCTGGACAAACGGGGCCGGCCGCGAGGAAATGAGTCAGAATATGATGTCAGAAAAATCTTTAATTTCTTTTTTTGGAAATTTTTAGGAGATCAAAATAATATCACTCCAAAATTTGGTATACCTCCAAGATCCCGTGGCCGAAGCTGCTCTCGCGGTAGGCGCTGTGATCGGGCTGGCGGGTCCAGCAGAATCCGCCGGCGGCGGGGCCCGCGGAGAAGTTGAAAGCGCACAAGCCGCCAATGAAAGGGTCCCACGTGTCGTGCGGGTCTGGGCATTGACCTGGATCGTCTGCGTGTTCAACGGCCATCTTCTCTCGATTCCCGCCGTCGCCGACCGTGATGTGGACTGGCCCACACCGGTCCAAGGCATAGTTGTAGACCCGGTTCGACCGTTCGTACGCGTGGACCTGCACAGCTCACAGAAAACTTTAATTATTTATTTCAATCAGAAAAACATGTAATCTTCTACATAAATAGCAGAAATCCAGTTCAAAAAAATGTCTGCCCTTATCAGTACATAAAATATCTTCCAACACTCTGATTATTATTGGCAAGAAACACTAGGCAGGGACCCATGGCCAATCCAGCTGTACGTTGGATGCCACCCAGAAGATTTTATTTATTGTCTTGAATTTTTTTTCTAAAAGTTTAGTGTTTGTAGAGTTCCCATACTAGTGGTAACAGTTTTCAATAAAAATTACAGAAAACTTATGTTGGTTTTTTCAAATTCCAAAAAGACATTTCTTTATAAGTTTTTCAAGCTCATAAAAAGCCCACAATTATCGCCCTCATGCAAAAAATTAAAAAATGAAAAAATCCAGGAACAGCATAAACTACTATAATATCTAATTAAGAGTTGAGCCTGAATGTTTAAAAACAATTTCAAGACAATGAATGAAAATCACTTTTCTACTCCCTCAAATCTATCTTTATAAGTTTTCCAAGCTCATGAATAGCCCACAATTATTGCCATCATCAAAAAAATAAGGGGTAATGAAGCTAGAAAAACAGTTCTCAAAAGTTGATAAATAAAAAAAATCGTGGAACAGCATAAACTACTACCATATCTAATTAAGAGTTGAGCCTGCAATTTTTAAAAACAATTTCAAGACAATAAATGAAAATTACTTTCTCTACTCACTCACATGGCCATTGAAGATAATGTCGACGCCATAGGAATACAGCAACTCTTCCATCTCCATCCTCATGCACTCTGCTTCCCTGTAATGGGCTTTGTACGTGCTATACCATGGAGCATGCCACGTGGCAATCAACCATGGCGTAACCGATCGGTCAACTTTTGCCAAATCTTTCTCCAGCCACTTGTACTGATCATCTGAACCAAGGAAACTTGAGATTTAATGTTTCTACGAAAACAAAAAATCAAATGATAAGAAAAAAAAATTGAAGTTTTAAAAAAAATTATCTTGTTTAGGGCAGACTCTAAAGGGATGAGAGAGTGATGCTAAAAGGCAAAAGTGGACCGCGGAGAGTGAATCAAATTGATTGATTTTTGGTTGGGCAAGTCAAAATCAATGGAATTTGATTCGAGCCGACTGATGAAAACAGGTTAGAAAATCGGGAACCAATCGTTGATATGTTCGAACAGATTCATAGATAGAACAAGTCAAACTGAGAGGGAGAGAGACTTAGAGCAAGAGAGAGAGAGAAGGCAAGAGAAGGTGAAAGCTACTCTATTGATAAAATACCAAATGACAGAAATATCTCTAATGGGGTTTGTATCAGTACACAAAAAGTTATTTTTAAAAATCTTGGAATGAGTTACTTTGGACCAAGAAAATGCATCAATTTATAAGATAGTTCTATAGTTCAAAAAAAATAAAAATAAGATACTTAGTTCTTTGGTTTCTACCTGATCTGCTGTAGGAAACATAAGAACCGAGCATTATGAAGTGGATTCCTCCAGCATTAAAAGAATAGTAGTAAGGAGAAAAAGATCCGCTATCCTCAGAAGGGAAAGTGAATCTGGATTTGTAAGCCATGAACGTCTGATTTTCAGCCTGCGTCTCTATCTCATGATTTCCCTCGATCACCATCAACGGGACTTTCGACACAAGCGGCTCCATAAATCTGTCATGTTAAGAGAAACCGGTGAACTTAATAAGCATTACGTTTTAAAAATGTTTCAATTAGCTCAGTATCCTGCAATTCATGCCAAAAAAGTTTACATAATTTTTTGGTGGGCATAGACCATGCATCATATTGTTTTTCCTAATTAGGTTTGAGGTGAAAAACATTGGGCTGACATTATGTATGTTGGACGACAGGGGGAAAGGCCCATCAGTTTTTTAGTAGGGTGTTATATGCAACTTTGTAATCATATACCTGCCTATTTAAGGCAGATGGAATAGAATGAAAGTATGTGAGTTGAAGCCCAATATTGTGTTATGGCCTGATTGCTATCTGAATCGGACCACAAGTTTGGAATTTAATGAAATTCTTTGGGATCAGCGAAATCAATGTCGAACAATAGACGTAATCCACTTAATTGAGTTATGACACAATCAAATCCAAATGAAAAAAATCGTATCTTTCATATTTCTCCGGTATTCCGTTTTCAAGTATCAAAAAAACATCATAGCATGATAATGTCTAGCACTAATAGCCTTTATATCATATACTTTTGTTCTTTTTTGGAAGAAATATATCATGTAGCTTTGTACTCGCTAGACAGTTGACTTTTTCATTGTGTATTAGCAAAAACAGTTAACTTCCAGCGTTTGGTGCCTTAAGAAACTCAAAATTTATCGTATAATGTAATGGTTTTTTGTCGATAGCAAATACCATAAGCTTAAAAATGATAAACGACAGGAAGAAATTGATAACTGAATATATGTGAGAGTGAAATAAAATTAAATAAATACCTGCCCCAGTAGTCCCAACGAGGCTGGTAAGTCTCATGTATCGGAGTTTCCGGAAATGAACAGGAATAACAGTCGGACCCAGTTCCATTGGTGAGGTAAAGATTTGCATAAGAGATGTCGCCAAGTAATAGGATCAGATCTGGCCGATTTTCTCTCATATGATCAACAGTAGAAGTGGAGTTATATGTTAGGCCAAGATCACCAACTATCGCAATTCTACTGGGATAACTAACAGAGTTCGAGACGGGCATCGTCTTAAAAGCAAGCACTCTGCTCATGGCAGGGATCGATGGGTCTCCACATTGGTAGTAATATTTTGTCCCTGCTTTCAGTCCTGTAGTAAAAAAATAAACAGATTTAAAGGTAATGCAGAAGAAGGCGTGTATCAGTTCATGAACTGGTCAATTTTCAATTCATAAAGATGATATACTAGCCTGGTTTATTGTGAAAAGTTCATGAATAAGGAGAAAAAATTTTCAAAATGATTAGGTGGATTTAGGGCTTGGTTATAGTTTCAGAATTCCTTGAAAGGGGAAGCATTTGAGAGTTGCAGACCAGCTCATGAATTATCGGTACATAAAGACGAAAAACTAGTCCGTTGCCATTTTAAGCTAATGAATTAGGAATCAAAATCTTCAAGAACAATTAAGTTTTTCTTTAAAATGTTAAAAATTCCAGGAGAACAGGAAATTTTGAAGATGCAGACAAGCCGACGAATCATCGGTTCACGAACTCTTCAATTTCCAGTCAGTTAAGTTGAAAAACTCGTCCGTTACAAATTTAAATTCATCAATTAAGAGTCAAAACATTGAAAAAAGAAAAACTTTTGAAAGGTGCAAACCAGCTCATGAAACATTAGTTCAAGAACTCAATTTTCACTTCATAAAACTGAAACCTCGTTCATAACAATTTCAAGTTCATGAGTTAGGAGTAAAAATTCTTCAATTAGGAGTAAAAATATTCAGAAACCTATCAAAAAATGGAAAAATGTTGAAGGCGCAGACCGACTAACCTGTGAGACGAACATGGTGGATAATCCCAGAGGTGTAGTTTCTAAGGCCAGAAAACGGATAGAGCTGACTGTAAACAAGTGAATCACCGGTCGCCTCATAATTCAATGGATACCTCAATCTTCCGTAGAACACCACGCTCTTGACATCGCCAGGATTAAGCGGGCGTAAATTTTCACCAATTTGAAAATCCCCTGCAAAAATTCGTAAAATTCACAGTAAACAACAAGGCGGATGAACAGTAAAATCAATCAATCAGATGAACAAACGCGAAAAAACCTGTGATCCAGGTAATCCAGACGGAATCAAAGGAGGCCCCCAAGGAAACGGAAATCTGCTCCGGAGCGAAACCAGAGACCATCCTCGCGACCCTCGGATCGTCCTTCGGCAAATCAATCGCGTTCCCGCGGAACGATTCTTGATCAAGCGGAACGGTGATCGGATCAAACGGCCCGTCCAGAGTGGTCGGGATCTTCACAGCGGCGACGATCGCGACAACATGCAACGCAACACCGATTAAAACCGCGATTTCGCGAGAAATCATGGTTTTGATCCGATTGGCGACGAATAAACCAGCGATCGAAGAAGAATCCGCTATAAAAGATGATCGACGATGAGATCGACGGCGGATGCGGGAATCTGGTCAGGAATATTCTGCCGTTTGGCCTCATCTCCCACGCCACTTCTCTCGCTCTCTCTCGTCTGTTCTTGGCCATGAATCTAGCCAGGACTGGGCGCGCTTTTCGAGGAAGCAGAAAAACTGGAGGAAAATCCATATATATATACTAGTGGGGCCCGCTCGCAATCCATATATATATATACTAGGGGAATATCCCACTCTCTCTCTTCTCTATCACTCTCCTGAAGGGTACATGAATTCCTATTATAGTAGTAGAGATGCTTTAAAGAAATGTTAAGAATAATTTTCTAGTTTTTTGTTTTGTATGAATAAAAGATGAAACAGAAGGCTTTAATCTGATGGAGTGGGGTGTGTACTGTGATCTTAGCGACCAAGAGAAATACCTGGATTATTCATTTCGTTGTGTACATAGCTAAGCTGTCAATGTTGAATTATAAGACCCATATAAACTATAGTTTGTCAGCATAGTACTCGAAGATGGTCGTATTGATGGTGAGAAGAGCAGCCTCGTTGAGTTGATCCCGGGGAAATTTTTTCGCCGAGGAAATCTTCTCCTGGATTCTTTCTCTCTTCTCTACCCAACTCCCGGGCTTCCTTCCTGCTTCACAGCTCTCTCGTACCTAATCCCCTATTCGGTCTTCACAAACTCAGCCTTACCCATCCGAGGAAGAAGAGCGAGAATGTCATCCCCCAAGAGAATAATAATTAACCAAGAAAACAAACTCTACCTTGGTGTCTGTCCTCCACAGCTTCATACTCCATCTCGGCTGGTGGCTTCCCAGGAGGCGACGCCTGCACATTGAGACGAACTACGGATTCCATCTCAAAAAAAGGAAGAAAAAACAAGCCATTTTTACAGATACCCACCATCATATCGATCTGGAACTTGTCTCTAGGATGGTCATCCGCCGAGACTCAAAAGAGAAGAAAAACGAACCCGTTTTTACAGATACCCACCATCAGATCGATCTGGAACTTGTCTCTAGGATGGTCATCAGCCGAGACTCTAAAAATAACAAAACAGGGATGGTCGTCACGAAGGAGAGATCGAGAGAGGGAGAAAAGATAATGGAACGGTTCTTATAGGTTGACGTTGAATCTGAGAGAAGCAGGTTCTTTGGAGTGAACGGAAGCCTCCAACTCTGTTGCCGGTTGATTCACGTTGGAGGAGATCCATTCTGGAATTGGTCTCTTGGCAAGATCCGTTCGCCTCTTTCAATTATCCGGATTATCTTGCTTCGAGGGCTCTTGGAACTGCCTCATCAGGCTGTATAGTATAGCACCTCCGTGACCTCGATCTCGATCTCTTGAATCAAAGCCGAGGATTTTGAAATCTTTGGCGACCGATTCTTCAACCCGGAGATCTGTTTCTGCAATGAATTGAAAACTTGAGACAATGAGAAGAAATTAGGGTGGAAAAATGTTAGAGATTAGGGCTCACCGTCTTCTTCTGGAGCGTGGCGACTTGCCTTGTTCCCATGAAGCCCATGGTGCTGCATTGCAACGACAGAGAAGCTCAGATGACGAAGATTCTTCTGCAGGCTTCTTCTCATACACATGATCAAAAGGATTCCAACCATCTGCCGGCTCGCCACGTTGAAGAATTCAGAGGCTTGGCCCTCTTTCACGGGTGGATCTTCTGCCCCGACGATGATGATGATGATGAGGTCAACGACAATGATGATGATGATGATCAGTTTAGTGCAGCGCGGATGATGGAATGGCTTCCTGGAAGCTGAAATTAAAGGGATCTTAATTTTGGAGGATTTTGGTGTGAGAGAGATTGAGGGTGTACCTGGGAACGTAGAAGCTCTTCTTCTGTCACATATTACCTTTCATCCCTAATGGAAAACCTCTGTGTAAACAACGTTAGTCACAATCGGTCCATTTGCGCCGCCATCGCAGAACACGATTCCTGCTGGACCTATTCACGTCCTTGAGAAAGCAACGTAGAGTTGGCCGTGAGTAAAAAGTGGGTTCGCTAGATATAACCCTACTGTGTCGAGAAATTGACCTTGGGATTTGTTAATTGTAATTGCAAATGCGAGACAAATTGGGAACTGAAGACGCTTGATTGAAATAGAAGCCTCGATTGAGACGGGTATAATGCAATCCGTGGTAGGAGATGAACTTCACTGTAGAAATTTCCTTGGCTGATGATTGTGGTTTGGAGCATTGTCAGGAAAAACTCATCTACTCGAAGCCTAGTCCTGTTGCATAGACCTTGCAATGTATTCAAGTTTTGGAGAAGGATCACGATGCATCTGATCTTGAGTCTAAGCTTGTGGAGAGGAATTGTCGCATCATCAATCGTGTTCAAAAACTTGGTTGGGTACATGGATTCGTTGTCAACTTTGCCAAGAGAGATTGCGTCAAAGCTGAAGTACTCCATCACTTCACCTGGAAAGACATCGAGCACCATGTTGTTGACTTTGACTACATCATCGTTCAGAGGCGTCAAAATTGTCTTCGCTATCAACTGAGTTGAGCCATCTTCAAAGGTGCCATAAACTCGGGCAATCAGATTAGGTAGAGAGAAGATGCGCTGAATCTCAGCTGGAAGATGGACATCTAGGCCAACGCGTCCTTCTCCGACGGAAAGTAAGAAATCGCTCCATGCTTGTTGGTCGGACAAAACGCGGACGTTGGTTTGGAGCCAAAAAATAGAGCAATGGCGCCATACATCACTTCTGTTAAGGGACTAACTGATGATCATTGAGTGTGAGCCTTTCGATATGACTTGAAGCATTTGTCTGAAGTCGCCTCCCATCACGACGACCTTGCCACCAAAAAGAACATTTTCTAAACTTGCATCAATGTTCTTCATCACATCTCGAATAGATCGATCGAGCGTGTCGTAAACGTGGTAGTACACATCATTGGAGCTTCGTCCACAATAATCATGCTTGCTGAGTGAATTTGACGGCCAATCTTCGAGTCAGGTGAGATTGCACACGTTGAGATGTGAGTGACGGGAATTGGAATCTTGAATGTCGAGTGCAACGTTCACCCTCCTTCTAGAAGAAGCGCCGCGATACCACTTGTCGCAGTTGTTATGGAGTTGAGGCGAGAGGCCTTGATATGTGCAAGTATAGCGGAGTAGAGAAACGTCTTACCAAAACCCCTAGGCCCATCAACAAAGAAGACCTTGGCCTCCTTAGCACATTCTGTTGATTCGATAGCTTCAAATATTGCATCATACAGTTATCGGTGTTCTACGTTCAACATGCCTTGTAGGTGTTCTACCGCGAGGATCGCATGCAAGATGTTGTTTCCTTGGCTTGTCCGGCATTCTATATCTGTAAGTTGGAGTTCGACGCCTTGGGGCAACCCTGGGAATGCTGCCAACGAAGACCCATTGTGGTAGAGGATTGACTCGAGAGTGCTCAACACTTATTTTCGTATAGGGTAAGTCGATTGCGAAGCATAGTTTGCGAAACGGATGTCCTCCAACATGGCATCAAGGTATTTCTCGAGAAGCACGTCTGGTTGGGAGATGTCACAGTAGAGTAGCATCATCGCGAAGAGCTCAAAAACTTGACGGGGAGAAGCGATGCATGCTGTCAAATCAAAATTGTTGTTGAACTCTGCGTTTGAGTGGAGCAAGCTATGCTCTTGATCAGCTTTTTGATATGTGTCGTAGACAACACCATCAACGGTATGCAAATCTTAGTAACACGTCGCTCTTGGAACATGATGAAGCATCAACTTGAGGTAGTATCGCGTATTGTCATGAGGGCAAACGAAGTGCATCCTTCGGATACAGTATAGTCATTGACGTCATGACCAATGTCGAGTGGAATCGTTTCACGTGTAATAAGACGGAAAGTCGCAGTACAACGTCCGCTTGGCTACGTCATCTTCTAGATGCTCTCTGTTGTACCGCATCCACTCTGTGAGGGGCGTGCGTGCCGATCTGTCCATGATTTCACTGATTGGTTTGCCTTCAGCATACACCATGGATTGCATATTCTCGTCGTGAACTTGGAGGGCGTACATAGTTGCATACACCTTCTGCATGCTGAATTCACAGATCCACCAAAAAGACTCCAATGTAGAAATGTATCGAGCATCAAGATACTGTTGGGCTTCATCGCATGATGAAAGGTCTTGAGTTGCACCAGCGATGGCACCGTCTCTTGGAGCATCCTTCAAAGATATTCTATCTTGAATGCGATCGTGGCCCGTGTAGACATACTTGTACATGTATTTCACTGACTGGATGGAAGAGCAGATTTCCACATTGATGTGGCAGTTCAACACCTTGCACAAATACTTGTTGTACGCAACAACCCAACGGTTGTTGATGAGATGCGAACCCTTTTGGACAATGCGGCCATTATTACGATGCTGGTAGAGAGGGTACCCATCGTTGTTTACTTGTGTTGAGCTGACGAACTCCTTAGGGAACTTCTTGGAGCACTTTCCGTCCTTCATATGCGCGCATCTTGGGTTTACAGAACCGCAAGGGCCATGAATCATATGTTGGGCCATGAGTCAAACAACTCCTTGTCGTTGGGATCTGGTAACTCGGCACACACGATCTTGTCGATGTTTTCAGGGGTCTTTAGCTTGAACTGATCTTCCAATATCCATAGCATGTGTGCATGTGGGAGACCACGCTTTTGAAACTCGACATCGTATTTCCTTGTCGATGATCAAATGTAGGAGCTCCTTTAGTTTCAACCGAAAAATGCAACAAAAGAGATTGATTCGATCTTGCGACTTCTAGCCAAGTAGCAGAGCTTCCGTAGTGTCAGGCCATTTTGGGTTGCAAGTCATCGTGATGAATAAATCTGGCTTTCCCATCTTTCGTACGATGGCCATGGCATCCTGGTACAGCCCTTGCATGTAGTGTGGTTTGCCAGTGAAAGGAGGGAGAATGATCATCCTCCTTGCGGGCGCAGCAACATCGTCGGTAGCAACTTGATCAATCAACCCTCGGTAGAGGCTTGCATGCAATGTTGCTTGGTTGCAGCGAACCCAGTGCAAGCGTGATTCTTCAACCTTAGCATAAGCATCCACAACATATTCTTGAAAAAGTCAGCCAGAAAGATGAAGCACTCTTGATGAGTCTCGAACCATGAAGTGGTAGGCATAAATTTGGTTCATTGTCGTCGTGCTTCTTTCCTTTAGTTGCTGGCTCCACCCTGGACTACCATACGAAAAGAGAAGTACAAAGTGCAGCAGATCATAATTCCCACTGAGCTGATTAACAACTTGCAGGCCCCCACCATGCTTTCGAAGGACAATGTTGCGCCTTCCATCTCCTTTGTTTTCGTCTCCAGGCATAAGAACAGCGACTTCAGCACCTGTTGGTTGATCCTAACGGCGGTCGGGGAGAGAAGGCTCACGAACTTGCAGTTCGAATTCTTGGGTGGATGTGGTGAGAAGCGCTTCTTCGTTGTTCGCTTGAAACTGGCGAACAAAGGGATTGGCCACACTCAGACAATAGTGGATTGTTTCAAGGATGCTGCGATGCAAATCGGGGAAGATTGAGCTTCGTCATTCGATCTGGTAGTCCATGTCGTAGATGTAGATTTGAGCAAAGCAGGGAGCTTGACCAACGGGGGGCAATAGAGCATTTGAGATCTGATGATAGATGCCACCTTGGATGCGGTATATGTACACACTAGCATGGTTGGCGAGGGAATGGTCAAAATTTGCACCGTTGGACGTAAAACTGAAAGCTGAATTGTAGGCTCAAAGAAACTTGCAGTAGTGCTCTGCCTCCTCTATCGTCCCCTCGAGCAGATCAAGGAGCAGTGTCGGCGTGTTGAAAAATGCTGACAATGCGACCTCGCCATCCTTGCAGCATAAGTGGAACACTGGGTTTTGCTGACTGGAGCAAGGTTTGGGTCCTTGCATCCACATCTTTGATTGGCAGGAAGCACATGTTGCACTCATCCCTCCAAGAGAATGTGGTTGAACGTTTGCCACAGTGCGAGTAGCTGCAAGGAGTGTCCTCACATTGGCTGATCCTGTTGAGCGACAGTACGCAATTCGCTCAGCCCTACGGTTGCCCTCCATGGCGGGCACAATTGGCATTCAGAAAGGTAGATGAATTCCCATAGTTAGTAGTAGAGATTAGTAGTAGAGATAAATGTTTAAAATGGAATATTCAAAATAGTAGAGGGAGATATAATATTTCATTTCTGTTGATTTCCAATTCAGATTTTGAATCCATGACATGATTTTTTATCTATTTTAGATTTCATATTCGAATATGATTTCCGCTGATTCGGGAACTCTTGTTCGGTAGAAAATATATTCACAAAACAATGCAGATTTGGGAACTCTTGTTCAGTAGAAAATATATTCAAAAGACATTAATTTCAGTAAATAGATTCAAAAGTCAACAGAAATTAAATTCAAAAAATAGATTCACTTTCAGAAAATAGATTCAAAAGGAAGTCACAATAATTAGACAATGTATCCTAGATCCGTACACGACATTTGCTGATCCAAGAGTTCCAAGAGTTCGACAGAAGTCTCTCTCTTCCCTTGCTGACTCATTGCCCATGACGTCAGAAATGATTCAGTCAACTTTTGGGCAGATAGAAAAGATTTTGACATAGTTTCACAATTCATAGTTCCCTGATTAACGGCTGAGAAAATGCAGGTGTGATTTGTTTGATATTTGGATTCTTAGCTATATAATTTGTATAATGCAGGTACAATTTCGGAGACAATGCAGGTGCAATTTTCTCCTAAATTGAAAAATACCAAAATATATAATTTGTGGAACAATTTAATGTAATCGGAAAATTCTCTGACGAAGACGAATGAACTTTGAATTGACCTATAATGTAAACTCGCAATGCGTGATGATAATTGAATAAATTGAAGAGAGGACCCCGGATAATGGAAGAAATTTTCATAATTTATTCAAATTCACCTTGGCGATCATAAAAACTAAACTCCGAATCCGCCGGCTGAATTGCCCTGTTCTCGATTCTCGCTCCCTCTATGTTCGAAGGGAAACGTAACGAATTTGAATGACGTAAAACATGATAGAATCCCTATAGACTCCAAGATAATCTGCCAACTGTCGTGCATCGGACAAAAATTACACAAACACGATTGAAATGCAATAGAACAGTGAATCACACCACGATCCTCATATGACAACACCGTAGTTCTAATTCTTCCCCTCCATATCTTGAAGTAAGTGCAAAGATCAACAATTAAACAGAATTATTCAAAAACAAACTGCAAGAGCACTGATCACATTCCAAACTCTATCGGAATGCAGACAAACAATCGCCAAAAAATAATTGTGGATCTGAACACAATCACCCTACCAAAATTGATGATTGCGTTAGAAATTAGGTAAGCGGAAGAAGATGAAGCACATATCGACGATCAAAATTCACGAACAAAATTTAACTTCTAGAACAGGAAATCCAATGAATCTTCTGTGCCGAAGACCCACCAATTGGACGGCCGGATTTCCATGGATCTCGAGGCTTTCACGATCATCACATAGGAGTGACAAATTTCTGTGCCGAAGATGAAGCACATATCGACGATCAAAATTCACGAACAAAATTTAACTTCTAGAACAGGAAATCCAATGAATCTTCTGTGCCGAAGACCCACCAATTGGACGGCCAGATTTCATGGATCTCGCGACTTGGTTCGGCATTCGATGTCTTTCGAGGTGGAGTCGAAAAATGATTGAAAGTTGAGAGGGGTCTGGTTTAGCAGCCAGGTTAGGGTTGGGTCGATGGCGAGCTCACCATGGATCTAAGTTCTTACCAAGTAAGAACAAAAGAAGAACTTGAATTCTTCACCCAAGCTCATCAATTAACTAAGACATCATTATGACAATTCACCCAAACACAAATTTTTGCACACCGCGATAAACTCAATTTTCGCACAAAGAAAAACATACAATCAACATGAAAAAAAATCATCATTGGAAACATTCATACACCATATTGTTAAGAACAACAATCCAAAAATAACTAAAGGAGAATGAAGCGCACGCCGCGAGAAGAAGCTTGAGGAGGATTGAGCTATAGAGACGTAGACGTTGCCGGCTTTCCACTGAGGCAAAGACGAGAGAATGAACGCGAAGCAGGAACAGGAGTAGTCGATGAAGACAATGGGAGAATGAAGTGCACACTGCAAGAATAAGCTTGAGGAGGATTGAGCAATAGAGACGTAGACGCTGCCGGCTTTCCATCGAGGCAAAGATGAGAGAACGAACGTGAAGCAGGAACAGGAATAGACGATGAAGACAATGGCGGTCCGTTCTTTCTGGGTCTTACTCTCTCCCTCTAGAAAGAATCAATGTAGATGAAATGCTTCTCTTCCTCTCTTCCCCTGAAAATATGCTTCTATCACTTGTGCACGACGTAACCTCCTGAACAAACGGTTATAGTAGTAGAGATATGAATTTTCCAAAGATAAATCATAAGAGGAAAGTTTTAGCAAGGATTGCGAGTAAAGTTATATCAAGTAAAGCTCTGGATAGACGTTGTAATGAACAATGTGATTATAGTGCTAGAACCATGAGTGTCTCTCTCTCTCGTCTGTTTTCGTCCCGTCCCATGTAGGAATCGACAGGCGTCATCTATCGTGTCCCACGTCACCGTGACAGAAATGTGACGGATGACGTAACTGTGATGGTGACAGACTTAGGGGTCTGTTACGATGATGAATGACGGATCGGTCATGACGGGGACATGATGGTGACGGGATGCCTCGGACACGTGACGTGACGGAATGGCTGTCACTGATAACGGACGTGAAAATTTTTTAAAAAAATTTAAAATGGACAGGAAATACATATAAAAATCAATAATTTTTAAGCTTTCCAACAGATTTTTCCAAGTAGCGTCGCTATTTTGATTTCTTGGCATTTTGCACAAAAGTCTTTGTTTTATTTTGAGCGCGCAAATCGATGCCACCTATAAATAATTGAAGATATAACCCTCTGATTCTCTATCCAAATTTCCCTAATAAAAACCATAGGAAATTTTAATAATACTACCTCTTACTTTTAAAATTACCGTAATCTCCTAATTTCCTGGTTTGTTTCTTCATGTCACCGGTGATGGTGACGTCGTCCGGTGACGGGGACGTGACAGGATGCCGCACGGAGGGACGCGTGATGCAAACATGACGGTTTTTTCTCAACATATTGGAACGTGTGAAGGGACTGTGATATGACGAAAATTTTGTCACGTCATCATTCATCACGTTTTGCCATCCATTCCGTCATGTCCAGGGCATCACGTACTGGACGTGCCGTTCCTTAGTCCCATGTTCCATTTTTTGGGTTGTTACAAAGCGTCCTATCCCAAAGCATTACGCCCCACAACTGTTTCGTAATGATTGCTCATCAGATATCCAATATAGGACAACCCATATCAGATAGAAGCCGGGGTGGTTTGTGATATCAGATATCGGATAACGGACAGATGTCAAAATATCCATCTGACATCGGATATCAGGACGGATATCGCAGGGCTCCGGACATGGTAGTTTCCGCTATCGAAATTCTAATTTGATATCCGGTATCGGTCAGCGCGCGTTGCAACACAAGGGGGAACGCCAAATTCACTTCATGAGCAGTGATGATACGAAAGGTGCGCTTTATGAAAGTAAGCAATGAAGAAATGCTAGGCCGCCGCTATCCTAGGAATTGGTTCTTCTGGTTCGTCGGGATGGGCTAGTAAGGGCCAAGCGCCCCAAACTCTAGTGACTGACTCGAGGCCTCCGGAAGGGGAGGGGTGAAAGGGGCAATGGGGGTGATTCACGCACAGTCAGTGCAGGGAAAGTGGCGCAGCCTTAGCACAGGAACGGTGTAGGAACATGACTTGAGTCCACAAGCCTTGCTCTACTTGAAGTAGCTAAGTCCTGAATCCACATGGCTCAGTCTTAGCACAGGAATGGTGTAGGAACACGACTTGAGTCCACAAGCCTTGCTCTACTTGAAGTAGCTAAGTCCTGAATCCACAGAACTAGCTTCTCCAACCCTTGAGTCCACAAGGGATTGCACTTGAATCCACAAGCACACAAGTACTCTCTAACAAAGAGAACACTCAGAGGGGAGAAACAACAGTTTCAACAAGTCAATAGATATCAATGATGCCTCAGTCAGGGGTACGTGGGGGCCTTATATAGGCCACAAGAAGTGCAGGGTCGTCCATAATGACTGTACCCATGACAAGACAAGTCAAAACATTGAGAAAACAAATCTGACAAGCTAAAACAGAAGATAAGCAGCTTGTCAGGCCTGATCAGAGATATCCTACAGATTCTGGGGCTTGTAGAAGCTGTTAGGAGATATTTGTGTGGCTCAAGAAGATCCTGATTGGACAAAACAGAAGATTTGCAGATCTGACAAGTTAGAGAAGAGATCTTGGCAGAAGATTCGGTCAGAATATCTTGTCAGAGATAATCCTGTCAGAAGATCTTGTCAGAGGAAATCCTGTCAGAAGATCTGTTAGGGAAAATCCTGTCAAAAGATCTTGTCAGAGAAAATCCTGTTAGAGGATATTGAGGGGCTCTAGGTATATTTCTGCAGATTCTATCAGTTCTAGAAGAATCTCCTTCTTGGGCCGCAGCTTGCTAATGGGCCTCAGAAAATGGGCTTCTGGGCTACATCAGAAAGAGATGACAACACCTGAATTAAAGGGAGAGAGTGGTGCATTGACATGAGGGGTTAAGCTCCTAGGGTCACGGTTGAGGCGTGACCCGGTTGGCGGAGATTCAACCAGTTGGCTCCTCGATAGATGTAGCGAGGTCGTCGTCCACCGTGGCAGAATACCGTCGTCGGGTGACAGCGGCTGGAGGTCCCAACAGCTTCCCCTCCTCCGTACCAGGACTCCGGATGGCGAGAAGGCCGCACTCTAGAAATGCACTTTGACGGAATCCCAGCTAGAGTGCACCTCGATTGGCGGGCGGGTCAACCGGCCAGGAAACCCGAGAAGGATTGCCGTAGGACGGCTGGGTCGTTGGGCCCGAGTGTCGACGAGGGCACCTGACGCTGATGGGGCTGCGGCCGCCGCCAAGTGCCCTGGTTCTACGACCAAATATCAAAGTCAAATCAGCGACCAGGTGGGTCAGGTCCAGTAGCCTGGCTCGGCGGCACCCAGTCGAGCCAGTGGACCCGGAGCGATCCAGTCGATCGGTGTATCCTTCGAGCAGCCAAGCAGAGATGGTGAGTGGGGTTGCTCTAAGCCGATGGGCGGAGTTGGAGACTCAGGTCCCCAGCAATCCTCCTAGGCAGAAGTAGGCCTTGCCCCGACTGAGGTCCCGTTTGGGGGGTCGAAACCACCAGGTCCTTGGTCGCAGAAGGGGAGTCTTGACCATCGAGGGTGACCGGCAGCACAACAACTTCTTCTCTGTCCCCTAGTGTCGCCCAAGACTCCGGGCTCTTTCAGGATGGGTGAATGAATTCCCCCTTTCTTCCTCGGCGATTCAAGCAACCGGCGCAGCGATTTCCTGTCAAAGGAGAAGTAGAAAACAGCAAAGAGGCAGAGCGGGCGCAGCAAGCCTGGCAACCTTCCAATGCTGGGGAGGGGAAGAGAAGAGAAGAGAAGGGAAGAGGGGGAAGGTGGAGAGAGGAGCGATGGAATGAGGAGATCAGAGGAAGGGGCAAGAGGGAACCCTCAAGAAATCATAACTCTTCTTCAAAATTCCTTGAACAAAACGTAGGGCACCTCTCCCCTCTTATAGGGTGGGGAAGGGGATGCCCTAATCTGGCCTGTTAGGGTGGCGTTTAAGCTAACTTCGCCACCCCAGGGCCAACATCAGTCCTGAAAACACCACGGTGAAAACAAATGCAGAATCCCCGAATGCACGTGGGTAGTTCCGCAAAATGAAGAAAAAAGATGAAGACAACATGAGTTCATGGTAAACAAAGAAAATAAACTTCACGCCGTGTATTTGATTTGCAGATCCTTGGCGGCGGCTCGGGTTGCGCGGTGAGGTTACTTGCGGCCTGGCGCTAGTTCGCTTGGCTGGTCCTCCATCAGTCCTGTCCCGAAGCATTGCGCCCCAGAACTGTTTTGTAATGATTGCCCATCAGATATCCAATATCGGGCAACCGATATCCGAAAGAAGTCGGGGTGGTTTGTGGTATCAGATATCGGATAATGGACATATGTAGAAATATCCATCTGACATCAGATATCGGGACGGATATCACAGGGCTCCAAACATGGCAGTTTCCGCTACCGGATATCTAATTTGATATCTGGATATCAGATATTGAGATCCATACCAAAAAACAGTATCTGGACAAGAATATCCAATATCCGGATATCGGCTCAAAAGTAGAGGATTAGTGTCCAACATGGAAAAATTATAAAATTTACGGTAGCATAAATACCTGTGGTCAATAAGTTGTTAAAAAAGATCATGCTGTACCCAATTGCCAAATCCATTAGTAATGTGGGCTAGAAATGTGCTCGTGTAAGAGAATTCTGGCCCATTTTGTAATGGGCTGGACAAAAAATGATATTAAAAGCCAAATATAAATTTAGACTGTCAATAATATTATAAAATAATCAAAGAAACAGTATATATGACTCATAATAACTTAGTGATGTATTAAAAATTATTTAAAATATATTTCAAATTCATATATCAGATATCAAAAAGACCAATATCTGACGTTGATAATTGATATTGTCATCCAACCTTTGAGAAGATGGATGTCGATATCAGGACGAAAAACGGTACCCGATATCGGTATTGTAGCAACCAAGATCTGATTCCGCATCTGGCATCATGATATCGGTATGGATGAATATCAGAAAGCTCAATTCCAAGATCTGTATCAGCACCCATCCCGAGATCGGCATCCGATATCGGAGTTGGGTGGGCCAAACATTATTGTCTCATCTGGAAACTGTCTTATCTAGGAACGTCCCATCCAGAAACTGTCCTGTTGGGAAACCTATGCAACCTTTGAAAATGGTAACAGAATTTGATGAAATAAAGAAAGTATCGTATAAAGATGGGAATGTTTGAAGAATTTATGGAATTACATCCAATTATCAAAGTCAATGCTTAGAAAATGACCCAACTTATGAGGTCTAGCTAAAGTTGAGGAATTAGGCAGGCAATTGATTTCAGGAAGGGAGAAATTATGTGTGGATGGAAATCCTCAAAGAAAGGATTCCAAAGACATGAAAATTTTACAAACTTGAGGTTTCTGTTGGGTTTTAAGGCCTTGATTGAGATTAAACTTGATTGATTTATGTCGTGAAAGATAAAAACATAAAACCGTAATAAGAATTACAAAATGACAATTAAATAAGATGGGTTGAGTTTTTTGAAAGTCTTATCTCTAGATGCAAACATGTGATCCCTAGGATGTTGAATCTCTTATTTCATCTTGATGAGTTATGTTATCATTCCACCATCATCATTATGCTGTTTTAATCTCATAGGGAATGGATAGGAGTAAAAGGGAGAAGGGAAAATAAGGGTAAAGAACCTAAATAATTTTGGTTAGGGTGAATTTTGTTTAGGGCATACCTCTATTTAAACTATGTGGTTATATCTTCCAACTTTCAAAAGACCTTTTGCAAATAGCCCCCTAGACCCATGTATTAGTAAGTAATGATTCTAGTGGCCCAATAACCTTTAAGTTTCCTCCAAACTAATTATTTATATCATTTTATAGATTAATTAATCATGATTGATTAAACCCATATGATAGGTTGAGTTTCTAACCCATACAGCGCTAAGCTACACCTCCTGCTCTAGAAGATATAAAGGAGTTTGTATCGTCTGATTATCATGTATGTATAGTCCCTCATCCGCTTGATGCTCCTAGGATGATCTAGGGTGTAGTCAATCGTCAAACCTAATTGGTCATCCGAGTTAAAATTGATGAGTTCAAAAAATCATCAAAGCAATACTCTTCGTCACATTGTCTTCATTGAGCTATCTCCTCTTATTCCAAGAGTGGACAATCCCATCTTGACCACTCAAATATTCATAAACTTCGTGTTGAACCTAAAATAAGACAGTTAAGAATTCCATGATTAGGAACTCGGAGGTCATAGCTAAAGTACCATTTTCAGTTTTAAGGACCAATTAGCTAAAATAACAAGACATCTTGGTGTCTCAGTTTTAAGGGCCCGTTATGCAACTTTTAGGTAAATTTTGATATAATTACATTGAAGGATTCATACAGGTTATGGATTTATAAACATTCAATTCAATGAACTCTTTCTGCTAAAGAGTACCCACTAT
Organism: Wolffia australiana; assembly: GCF_029677425.1. Classification (NCBI taxonomy): domain Eukaryota; kingdom Viridiplantae; phylum Streptophyta; class Magnoliopsida; order Alismatales; family Araceae; genus Wolffia; species Wolffia australiana. The sequence goes on from NC_135847.1 coordinate 9,073,236, forward strand.
ATATGTTTAGTGTATCTACACTAATGACTATGGGATTCCATACTCATCATATGAGTGAGACTAGATAGTGTTATTACATCCAGATATTTTTATGTCCTTCTTTAGTATCCTTTCAATAGAAATATTCAGAACACATGTTTAAGGATTAGTGATCTCCATAGTATAATCTCATCGTAATTCACTGTAACATATCATGTATTCATGGACTTCATTATTAGCATCACTAGCATGCATAATGAATCGAATGTAATATTGAATCTGGAATCAGATATGGAATGTGTGATTGGCTTGCCGGACACATAAATCAGTCACTACTTACTTGACCATGAATTAAATCTACCTTATTGCATTTAAGTACAATTTAAGGAATCAAATTGATCAGTTCTTGAACTCTTTTCCCAAATAGCAAGTCTACCTATCATGTATCTCCAGACTAATGGTGACAAGACTGATCATAATCATTATATAAGTGGCACTAGAAAGTTCTATTGTATGTGTATATTTTGACGTCCTTCTCGAATATCCTATGAAGGATATTCGAGGTATAAGTCAATTATCAGCAGATATTTGAGTCCCAGAAAACATTCCTATATGAAACACTTTAAATCAAACCCATCCAACTCATTTGGAAAAGTTTTTGATGATCAAGTCAGCAGCCATAGTATCATATATTAGTTTGCATGTTACATATTACTCCTTTATTCAATATTTATATTAATATCAGGCATATTAATGAGAAAAGGTCACCCAACTTGAAACTATTCAAATTTCTCTCATGTTTACAGATTATGTTTCTTAACCAGGAAAGGAAATTGAAAGTTCTTCACTAGTGGTATGTAATCTTACAACTTGACAATTACAACTGATAACAAGGAAAAGCACAAACCGTGGAGTGCTCTAGCCAACGGAGACAGGTTATAGTGATTTTGTGTTATGAATAAGAATGTTATAATATATTTTTCTAGGATAGGTAATCATTTTATTGTCTTTATTATCGTCACTCATCACAATTCACTAATCAGTGCGTAATGTATCATTACAAGTCATTATCAACATCACATGCACTATATGAATAAAGTTATATCAATGAATATTGAAGGAGGTATGGAATTTGTGATTCGCTTGTATGTTATATGATTCCAAAAGTGATAAAAAATTCCCGCAATCACTATTGGAAATCATTACTAATATCAAATATTACTCATCAATATCACCAAACAAATGCGTACATTTCATTAGGTTACTTCTTATAACTGAAGTCAATTCAAGGATTAAGACTGAAGTCAGACCATATAAAGCTTAGGGGTCAAGATGCAATGACAGGAACATCAAGGATAAGGGTTATTATTTGAATACATCTATGACCACATGGTATAAGAGGCCTTGGTAGTGCGTCTTCCCCCCATGAGACTATCAAGGTGTGAGATTATAGGCCACTAGTGAAGAATTTTCAATTTGAACTCCTGGTTAAGAAACAGAACTTGTAAACATGAAAGAAATTTGAACATTATCTAGTTGGGATAACTCTCTTGCTATCATGCCTGATATCATTGCAAACATAGGTTTTTTTATACATAATATTCATAACAACATATAATAGTTACATCAATAGGTGTATCATATGATATCACAAACCACTCACACGATCTAGTATTTCTATACTATACCACAACTACTCACACAATGTGGTATTTGTATAATATATCATCCTTTATGATGATTCTTATATCTGATAACATTATTGGTACCCTATGTAGATTTATTTTGATATCAAATGTCATAGATACTAGTAGCGGATGCAATGCTAGTACTGATGGGAAATGCCTTCATGTAATGGTTGATGAAGAAATGATGATTAACAAAGAATCAAATGTGTGACAGTGATGGTGGCATGAAGGTTTGTCCCATTGTTGGGAAATTAAGCATGCCCAAATGATTTGTCACATGAGGGTGGTTAACAAGTCAATGACAGATTAAGGATGTAAAAATAATGGATAAATGAGAAAATGAAGGCTTACAATGTGCTAAAATAATTATATAACCTCAATTTAGGGAATATTAATTCAAAGCTAATAACTTAGTGTATTACATTAAAAAGATTGTTTGGTACAAGCAAGTAGGGCCCTTGTCAGAAGCACCACCCTTGCACATGATGAGTGAATTGTGTACATTTGGGAAATAATTTCTATAATATTTATTACATAGATAATTCACTGTTTATTTGAATTCCACATTTTTCAATCTAAAATTAAAATTTTATATTTTACATGAAAACCAATTTTTGCTGTCAACTACCATCCTTGTTGACGTGATGATAAAGTTCCATTGATGTGATGCTAGAAGTCTTTAGAGACATGAGACGAGGGGTTAAACAGTAATGCTGATTTATATTAACCATGCCATACTCATTCCAGCATTCTCAAGTTTTTTCCCTGGCCAAACACGGCACACACTAAATACAAAGTCAGATAAAATCTCATAATGCAGATTTAGTTGGAATTGAAACTGTCAAGGGAGTCTAGCGGGGTAAACTTTTATGTGTTTGGGACTATGATTTTCAAGGGTTAGTGATTTTGTCCATTTTTTGAATCAAGAGGGTCAAAATCACGTCTCTCAATAACATCTAAATGGGAATTATACTGAATGGTAGTATAATTCACATTTTTTACTATTCCTCATTACAGATCCTTGGTCTTGGAGGCCTGTTATTCTGAATTATTATTTATAAATGAACTTGGCAAATGATCTCCAAATTTAAACTTCAACCTGATAAAATTTTGCTTTGTTTCAGAAACATGAACGTTGATTAAGCAACAATCGGGAATAGCTGAATAAGAATCAAGTTGACCAATTAGATAACTAAGTTGAAATCTTTGATAAAATACATTTGGACTTTCTTTCAGCTTCTTTATTCCATAATACTTGAAAGTTATTAATGATAAGATGTGACAAAGCTGAATTATGGATTTAGCAACCAATATGCTATAATTTTCATTTGTTAGATGTTTATATTTTGCCAATTCATTTTATGGTATTATCTCCACATAGACATGTCATCAGGGTTTGGTGGTCCGATAGGGTTCGTCCAACCGATAGTGGGTTGACTAACCCTACTCATTCAATAGGGTGTTAGCTTGGGAGACGGGTGGAGCGTTGGACCAACCAGCCCATGGTTCAACTTATCCAACAAGTGGGTTGACTAACTTGACCTTCCCAAGAGTGGAGGCTGAGGGTCTGGTCAAATATGGGTTAGGTTGACTTCAGGCCAGATCTGAGCGCTCGTCCCATCCCAACCGGTGGGTTAGCTAACCTGACCCTCTCAAGAGAGGAGCCTGAAGGCCTGGTCAACTTTATGTCATGTTGACTTTGAGTCAAATATGGTCTAGCATCCCATCCCAATCAATGGGTTGACTAACAAATCTTCCCAAGAGGGGAGGTTGACCGTCTGATCAACTTTGGGTTAGGTTGGCTTTGGGTTGACTTATCTGACCCTCCTAGAAGGGGAGGCTGAGGGCCTGGTCAACTTTGGGTCAGGTTTGGGTCAGCCCACCAAAGCAGCAGGTGGAACTTGGGTTTGACTTAGGGTTTGATTTCAGTTTCTACCTGAGCTACCCATTCCACAAAGTGTAAATGTTGTATTTATACTGTCAAATCAACCCTCTGTTCTAGTTAAATTGCTGAGCAAATATTTCAAAGTTTCGGGGGGAAAATGTAAGTTTCTAGGCTTGCAAAATCTCAATACGGCACATGACGCGTGAATCCCAATTTTATGAATCAGTTGGGCCAAACATGAAAAACAAATATTTCCCCTTCTTCAAGAACAAATCTTGAAAAACCTTTTGTTTTTTTTCGTTAGGAAGTATTGTCACAGCAAGTGCCTTCACATAAGAAAAACTTGGCTGAAAAAAACCAGATCATCATTACTTTTCCTTTGAATGGTACAAAAAAGTTACAGAGTAAAAGCAGATCAAGTGCCGGATTGAACAAGTGATCGTCAAGTTAAGAGTCACAACTTCAAAAATACACAATGGACTCAGACACAACTGTTCTTGGCCGATTCCAATGAAACCCAAAAAAAACCAAAGGCCAACAAAAGGTCAACATCAGGTGGAGGCCGTACCTATTTGCCGGCGGCCAAGTCAACCCTTTGTTCTCATGATAGTTATGCTGCCTTTGCCTCCCTCTGTGCGGATCTTCGTCTTCACCACAACTGGTTTTCCTGAAAAGGCGGATGTCGGGTAGCAGAGAGATGGATCCTCCCCCTCCGTCTGTGTTTGTTTCAGCAAGAACGGGGCGTGAATTCTCTGGTTTATGTCCTTGAGTGTGGTGTCCCCTTGTGCTCCACACGGTTTGATGAGAGCAAAGGGGTAGGCTATGGAGGAAGCCATCTTCGTGGGGTTAGACAAGTAGGAATTCTTCCCTGCTTGAAAATCAGAAGAAAATTAAGAGAGCAAGAATTCGGTCTCAACGTTGACGTTGATGAGTCATCATCATCCTCCACCATCCATCAGCTGATGACGAAGATGGATGGTAATGATGACAGTGAGATTCAGGGATGACAATGACAAATTCTTCATCGTCATAAATAAAGATGGCATAAACAGAGCTGTATCATCATCGTCATTGTCACCCAGTTTCCAATTTCACATCAATGTAAGATGAATTTGTCATAGTCATCGCCATTGTGATCCAGTTTCCAAATGTCATCATCCGACCGTCAATGACAAATCCGTTATGGCCATCCTCACTTTTTATTTTTTTTGAAAAGTGATTTAAGGTGGTCACCCGACAAAGCGGTGACCACCCGGAGTTACGTGTGGAGATAGTTAAACTCTCGTCACCACCTGGCCAACCTCTCTCTTAACTGATTACCCCTCTAGCAAACCGGATGTCATTGCCATCTTCACTCATCCGTGGATGATGATGACAGTAACAAAAATTAGTTGATGACGGACAGTAACTAGTCGTCCTTCATCGTCTACCACACCCTATGAGAGAGAAAGCACGCTGTCTAGTTTGGAAGCTCAATAGTACCTCTTAGTTTGCTGCAAGGGGTGATTGAGATTGTCACAGGTAGCTTTAGGGATTTCATCTGGCGCTGTAAACTGCATTTCTCTGTTTACACCAAGTAAAAAACCTTCAAAAAAAATTAGTATCACGTGTTTGTGAATGATGAAACATTTTCTTTCATCCATACAGCACCTGTATTCTCAGCATGATAAGCTGCGACAGTAGAAACATTCCTGTTGTGACAAAAAAAAAGAAATTTAGCGGATGAAAATATAAATGGAAGTAACCAACAAGGAGGTAGTACATTTGATCTGAGTTGACATGAATCTCAGTTTCATTAAGGCAACTAGCCAGCCAACGCTCTGATGTCTGGTCAAGACCCTCTTGATTGCTTGTCGCATCTAGTGAGATGGATCCCCAAATATGGTTAACAAAGTGGAATATTATCATGAAATAATATAATGCATGAAAGCTAACCAGAAAGGCTCATAATCCACTGGAGATTATCACTTGGCTCATCTTTCAATAAGGAATCTCCATTGATCTATAAAGTGCAAGGTTATGAAAGCGAGTAATTTTATACTAATTAGAGAAAATTGCCAAGTACCAACCTTGGATTTCATGAATTCACATGACAGAAGGTCATCGCTAATGCTGACATCAGTGTCACTTGAATTATATTGCAGCATGCGCCTCCTCTTCAGCTGCGAATACTCTCTACGGTCATCCGTGTACTTGTGTTGATCATCTGTGTAACATTTTCCGAATAAATAAAGAAGAATATTTTTAAACAGTCCGTAATTTGAATAATTCGGAGACACTGTACCGCAATTGTCCGAAATCAAGAGCCCGAAATCTCCACAGTCTTTTACAGGGGTTTGTTCACCCAGCATGTATAAAAGGCCATCCTCCTTCTGTTCTAGCTCATTCCATAGGCAATGTGATGGATCTATTCAGGCAAAAAGCCCTGATGAGAACGATAATATAAAAAATATTAAAGATGAAGAAATCAGGAGAATAAATTAGTCAAAAGAATTACCAGCATCAGCTTGCAAGGAGTATTCTTCCTTTCGCCATTCCCACAACTCCCTGGAACAGGCATTCAAAGCTATTAGAGATTTTACGATGGAAAGTAAGATTAACATTTGTTTTTAATCTCTAAAAAAAAAAAATTCACATTCTGATTGCCCCTTTTTATGCAGTAAAATCAATTCCAGACATGAAGCAGAAAGAAAACAGATAAACCAGAGGCCATGGAAGCCTCCTGAATTATCACTCAAAAGGTTACTATCTCATTTTTAAGAAAAATAACAAACGCATCTCTCAAAATGCATATTAGTAACATAAATTGACAAATATCCCGAAATTGTAATCGTCCAAGGATTTTCCAAAGGTAAAAATAGTTTTACCAAGACCGATAAATCAAATAAATAATTAACAAGTTGAGTAATTTTGGGGCCCAAGCAACAAAAAAATAATCGATCTTCCCAAACAAGAACACCACCAGCACCACCGGCAAAACACAAGGCAAGAACGGATCTACGGAAAACCCACAAATCAGAGCACCAAATAAAACCAAAAGAAAGATCTGAGACAACTCCCTACTTGCTGCCGTCGTCGTCGAAGTTCATATCTTCAAGAAACGATTAAAAAATAAACTTTCCGTAAGATGTCAGCAATGGCAATGCCGTTATCTACAGAGAGAAAACATCGATCTAATCTCCAAATATCCTCTCCAATCGCCCTGTTCTTGCTTCGTGTGCTCGGACAGGCTTAGCCGTTGAGGAAGAACGTGGGACAGTCTTCTTCCCCACCTCTGACTGCCCACGTCTGCTTCAGTTCCCGACCTTCATGGAAAATTTTTGCGATTATTTATACCTGATATTTCATTTTTCCCCCTCTCTTTTCTATCTTTTCATCTCCGCACACTTATTCATTTACAATTAAACTTATGGGTTCTTCTGGATCCAGCGTCTTGCCATAGGAGACGTTAATTTCGCAATTTAATTACTTTCTTTGCTGAAATAAAATATATTTAGATTTATAGATTTTTCTAATTTATTTAGCCCCCCAGTCGACCGTTATGCCTAATCGGACGGTCAGATCTTGTTGAGGGTGTGATTGTGCGGTGAGATTGAGCCCCATCTGACAAACGCTGTGAGATCTGGTGCAGCGAAATTTACACCGTTGGATGGACACCAGAAGGTAGATGATGAATAAGAAGTTGGCAGTAATGTTATAGGATGATGCATTACGGTCAGTCATCCGTCACAGAGTCTATGTTTTTGTTCTAATTCCAACCGAGGGACTGGACGGAACGGATGACGAGAACGTGTACCTACTCATGTGCACCAACGAGGGGACGAGACGGAAGGCACGAGGGACAGGACAGGGCTGAATAGACGTCAGTCCACATTTTGTCATCTTCACCATTCCGTCACCTGTTCCGTTCCGTTCCGTGCAGTTGATCAACAACCAACCTTGGCTCTATATAGTTCTTCACTACTTACACAAGTAAAAATGGTTCCATGTACTCGATAGGGTTGTATTTTGATGAGAAAAATGACAGAAATGACTCACGTGCACTGGATGACGGGACGAGACGGAAGGCACGAGGGACGGGACAGGGCTGAATAGATGTCTGTCCACATTTTGTCATCTTCACCATTCCGTCATCTGTTCCGTTCCGTTCCATTGATCAACAACCAACATTGGGTCTATATAGTTATTCACTACTTATACAGGTAAACTTGGTTCCTTGTGCTTGATATATAGATATGGAGGAGGGATGATGAAACGTCATCCATCTGTTTAAAAAAAGTCATCTGTCATCGTCCGAAGCGTCGGACGGATGACTGAACAGAGAGCTTTTAGTCATTAGTCATCTGTCATCTGTGACGGATGATAGATGATGGAAATGAACAACGGATGACATAACGGATGGATGACTTTCGGTGGTTGCGGAAATATTTCTCTCTCTCGCTTCCTCTCCCTCTCTCTCGATCGCTCCCTCTCCCTCTCTCTCTCTCTCTCTCTCTCTCTCTCTCTCTCTCTCTCTCTCTCTCTCTCTCTCTCTCTCTCTCTCTCTCTCTCTCTCTCTCTCTCTCTCTCTCTCTCTCTCTCTCTCTCTCTCTCTCTCTCTCTCTCTCTCTCTCTCTCTCTCTCTCTCTCTCTCTCTCTCCCGCTCTCTCTCTCTCTCTCTCTCTCTCTCTCTCTCTCTCTCTCTCGCTCTCTCTCTCTCTCTCTCTCTCTCTCGCTCTCTCTCTCTCTCTCTCTCTCTCTCTCTCTCTCTCTCTCTCTCTCTCTCTCTCTCTCTCTCTCTCTCGATCCCTCTCCTTCTCCCTCTCTCTCTCTCTCTCGATCCCTCTCCTTCTCCCTCTCTCTCGATCTATCAATCGCTCCCTCTCCCTCTATCTCTCTCTTTCTTTCTCTCTCAATCGCTCCCTCCCCCTCTATCTTCTCTTTCTTTCTCTCTCAATTGCTCCCTCTCCTTCTCCCTCTCCCTCTCCCTTTGTTTCTTTCTCTCGATTGCTCCCTCTCCTTCCCTCTCCCTCTCTCTCTCTCTCTATTCCCTCCCTCTCAGTCTACTTCATCATCCATTCGTCCATTATCCGTTCCGTTTTCTGTAACAGACTAATAACGGAATGGGACTGATGACAGACTTGTGACGATGATGAAATCCAGACGAATGACAAATCAGACGAACCAAAATGCCCCTGACAGATAACTGAACGGAAGTCCATTCAGTCTCGTTCCTTCCATCCAAGATTGTCATCCGTTTACGACAGCTCTATTGAGATAGTTGCATTTTGTTGAGGAAAATGATAGAAACGACTCGTGTGCACAAGATGATGGGACAAAATGGAAGGCACAAGGGAGTGGGACTGGGCTGAATAGATGTTCGTCCACATTCTGTCATCTTCACCATTCCGTCATCTGTTCCATTGACCAACAACCAACCTTGGCTCTCTATAATTCTTCACTTCTCATACAGGTAAACTTGGTTCCTTGTGGTTGATCCAGTGGTATTTTTATGAGAAAATGATAGAAATGACACCCTCCCTCTCTCTACCTTTTACCCATTTGGCCATTGCTGATGTTGCCATGTTCGCGAACCCCATCCCCTCTCATATCCAGCTGATTACCGGACCACCTCTCTCTATTTACCTCTCACTTTCTCCCCCTCTGGATGACGTAACCGGACGAAGGGTTTCGTGCCATGATAGCACAAACGTCTTGTCAGTTCTTTCATATGTTCATATTTTGTCCCAACCATCATTTGTCCGCATTTCGTCATTGTCACCCATTTGTCATTTGGTTCGTTTAGTAATTGATGTACGACAAAGAAGGAAGCAGATGATATAAATGGAAAGAATTGGACGACGAAGGATGACGGATTGTGATAAATGACTGATGACTAATACAAGCAATGTCTTGGCACCTTCGTCGGTCCACCAGTTTGGACGATAATGGATGGCAAATTGGGATGAAATGACAAATGGTTAATGCATGAAATGTCTTGGTGCCATCGTAGATCCACCGGTTTGGACGATGACGAATGATGAATTGGGACAAAATGACTCATGCAGGAAATGTCTTGGAGTTATTTTTGGTCCACTAGTTTGGATGATGAGAGATGACGAATTGGGACGAAATGACTAATGCAGGAGATGGCTTGGCGCTACCGTTGGTCCACTAGTTTGGATGATGACGGATGACGAATTGGGAGGAACTGACTGATGACTAATGCAGGAAATGTCTTGGTGCTGACGTTGGTTCACCTGTTTGGATGATGACGGATGACGAATTGGGATGAAATGACCGATGACTAATGCAGGAAATGTCTTGGCACCAAAATTGTTCTACCATTTTGGACGTTGACGGATGGCGACTTGGGACGAGAGAACTGATGACTAATGAAGGTAATGTCTTGGCGCCAACATTGGTCCACCTGTTTGGATGATGATAAATGACAAATCGAGACAAAATGACCGATGGGTAATGCAGGAAATGTCTTGGTGCCGACGTCAGTCCACCGGTTTAGACAAAGATGGATGACAAATTGGGACAAAATAACCGATGACTAATGCAGGAAATGTCTTGGTGCCGACATCGCTCCACCTGTTTGGACGATGACGGATGCTAAATTGGGAAGAAATGACTAATGCAGGAAATGTCTTGGTGCCAACATCAGTTCACCTGTTTGGATGATGACGGATGACAAATTGGGATGAAATGACAGATGACTAATACAGGAAATGTCTTGGTGCCGACGCCGATCAACCGGTTTGGACGATGACGGATGACAAATTGGGACGAAATGAGCAATACAGGAAATGTCTTCATCTTTATCCATCCAAACTAGTGTTCGCCTGTCCTGATACTGACATCGGATTCTGGTATCGGGATGGATGCTAAAATACCAATATCTGGATATCGGATGCTACAGTACCGATATCTGATATCGTGATCCGTCTCGATGTCATCATCCGCCTCCGCCTATGAGGAAGGATGAGGATATCAGATATTGAGTTGGATATCATATTTCGATATCCAACATAGAATGGTTGTAAAAATAAATTTTATTCTTCGTAGATGTTTTGGAGAGGAAATCCGTGAGCCAGCAGGTTAGTAGAGAGCTTTCTGAATATTTTAGTAGCTCGTTTAATACATACAACACAAAATTTTTGTTTTCTTCCATATGGGATAATAGGGTTCGGAGTTTAATATTAAATTCTGAGATGTATATATTATACGAGTCAATAATATAGTAAATATATATTTATTAAATGTAATATATATATATATATATCTATACTACTATAATAGGAATACATGTGCGCTTCTGGCCTCTGATTGGCTGACAAAAGAGTGAGAGAGAAGAGAGAGCGAGAAGCCTTTGTTCGGGAGGTTACGTCGTGCACAAGAGAGAGAAGCATCGAAGGGGATCTAAGCAATGGGAATATGAAAAGAAAAATGGAGGTTATGAACTGCCATATCAAAACAAAAAAGAGCGAAAAACAGTCCCAATGTGTCGCGATCACGGAGTGAAAATAAAAAACCGAGTACGTATTTACCATTATCGGCGAGACGGAATGGAGCCTACCACGGAAGGCGGTCTGATCGACGAGCAGAGGGCTGAAGAAAGATACCAATGCAAAGATCAAGAACAAGAAGAGCACAATCACGGAGATAACCACCGGAAGCGAAAGACCAACGATCAACCGTCGCTTCTTGAAAGACATTCTGAGTTAGCGACTGTTCTTCATCGCCGGCCACCAACAAAAACTCTTTCAGATCAAAGAAGAAGATCACAGAGTAGAGATCAAGATCGAGATCTTCTTCTTCCTTTTCTTCTTCGAGCCTTTAATGGCTGGTGAGAGTGCTCAGATTTTGTTCTCAGTAATTCGATTAAACATACGTTTCATGTTTCATGTTGTATATAGTTCGATCAGAAGTGCAATTTAAATTTAGTTTTCGAGATTTCGATCAGAAGCGCAATTCAAAGTTAGTTTTCGACGATTCGATCGGAAACGCAAATCAAAATTTGTTTTTTATGATTTCGATCACAAGCGCATTTTAATTTCGTTTTCGAGGATTCGATCAAAAGCGCATTTCAATTTTCGTTTTCAACTATTTGTTTTCAACTTTTGAGCAGCCTCTAAAGAATTCAACCACGGTCTTCATCATCCTCAAATCAACCACCGCTTCCTTCTTCTCCCCCACCCATTTTTCCTTGCTCTATCTACAGTTTATGGTTAGCGACGAGACCGCAGCTTTGTAATTGCTCAAGGCTCCTCCTCCGGCACGCTCTCGATTTCTTTATGGATTCAATTTGTTTTCGAATGCGATCAGAGTAGCAATTCAAATTTTGTGTTTGATAATTCGATCAGAGGTGCAATTCAAAATTAGATTCCGAAATTTTGATCAGGCATAATTTAAATTTTGTTTTTGATAATGCTCTTAGAATCGCAATATTAAGTTAGTTTTTGAAGATCCGATCGGACACACAATTCAAATTTCATTTTTAACAATTCGATCAGAAGCGCAATACAAATTTATTTTTTAAAATTTGGATCAGACATAATTTGAATTTCACTTTTGAAAATGCTCTGAGAAGCACAATTTCAAGTTAGTCTTCGAAGATCCGATCGGACACGTAATTCAAATTTCCCTTTTAAGAATTCGATCAGAAGAGCAATTCAAGTTTTGTTTTCGAATGCAATCTGGGTAGCAATTCAAATTTTGTTTCCAATAATTTGATCAGAGGCGCAATTCTAATTTAGTTTCCAAAATTTCAATCGGACATAATTTAAATTTCGTTTTTGAAAATGCTCTCAGAAGAGCAATTTTAAGTTAGTTTTCGAATATCTGATCGGACACAGAATTCAAATTTCCCTTTTAAGAATTCGGTTAGAAGATCAATTCAAATTTAATTTTTGAAATTGCGGGCGTTGCATTAATACTTAAGAATTACTTTTAAGAATTTCGAAATTTCTCTCTACCCCAAGTGAGCATTGAGAGGGGGCCACACTAGTATATATATACAGCAGGTAAGCATAGAAAAGGTGTGAAAGGATTACGGATGACGAATTGGGTTTAAATGGGAGACTATCCGTCATCCTTTTTTGAATGATAGCCAGTAGGGTGCCCGATAACGCTTGCCGGAACGGATGACGGATAGCATCAGTCAAAACTCTATATATACCCTAGATTTTGAATTCAAACCTGGTCCTTCGTCGTTCTTCCGGAGATCGAAGTCATGGAAGATCGCCAAAGATCGTAGCGATTTTTGCGAATGGAGTTGAATCAATCAAGATATTTGATCGTGCGGCTCGATCTAGATGAGAAATCGTGGCCTCCTCGGCATCTCGCTCGATGCCACTTTGCGGAAATTGGGCTCTTACCAAACCCTAACCTCCATTTTCATCGCCGGATTCGCATGTTCTTCGTCTCCGAGGCAGGGATGGAGTCGCACAAGCGTGATTATCACGAATCCTTTGCTCTCCATCTTGGAAAATTGCAGATCGATGCAAGATCTGAAGCAGATCCAAGCTCGCATGGTTATATCGGGAATGATTGAACACAAATTCCCTGCTAGCCGGCTCCTGGCCTTCTGCGCGCTCTCAGATTCCGGCGATTTGATCTACGCCTGCCGAATCTTCTCTCAGATCTCAAACCCCAACGCTTTCATGTGGAATGTCATGATCAGATGCTTCCACTGGCGTAGATCCTCCGCCGAAGCCATTAATCTCTTCCGAGGAATGCTCAGAAAAGACGCCGACGTCGACAACCGGACGTTCGTCTTCGTTTTGAAAGCCTGCGAGTCTCTTTCTCACGGAGAATCCATCCATTGTCTCATCGGCAAGCTAGGGTTTGATCTCGGATTGCTGGTACGCAACGCTCTCATGCACTTCTACCTCAGATTCAGATTCCTTTCGTCTGCCAAGAATTTGTTCTTCTGGAGCACCGAAAGAGACGTGGTTTCTTGGACAACAATGGTTGACGGGCACGCGCAATTAGGGCGTCCTCTCGAGGCTCTGGCGTTCTTCAGAGACATGGTTTCTACCAAAGGTACCGATCCCAACGAGATCACTCTAATCTCTGTTCTGTCATCTTGTTCGAAGACGAAGCTCTTGAATTTGGGGAAATCCGTCCACGGATTTGCTCTAAGGAATGGCATGAATCTCAGCACCAATCTCCTCAACGCTCTGATCGACATGTATGGGAAATCCGGCAGTATCGAGACCGCCAGAAGCATCTTCACCGCGATGGGGAAGAACAAAGACGTCTTCTCCTACACCAGCTTGATCAATGCCTTGGCCAAATCCGCCAACTGTTCGACGAAACTCCCGTAAAGAACGACGTCTCCTGGAGCGCCATGATCGCAGGCTACGCGCAGTCCAACCAACCTGACGCCGCCCTCGATCTCTTCTCCGAGATGCAGTCCTCCGGCGTCGATCCAATCGAAGCCACTCTCGTTAGCGTCCTCTCCGCCTGCGCGCAGTCCGGCCGCCTCGACGCCGGCCGCCGAGCTCGCCGCCTTGTACAATTCAAGCAGCTGCAGCTCACCACGTCCCTCGGCAACGCCTTCATCCACATGTACGCAAAGTGCGGCGCCATCAACGAGGCGGTGGAGCTCTTCTCGGCGATGGAGGAGAGAGATCTCGTCACCTGGAATTCAATTATCCTCGGACACGCCATCCATGGCCGGAGCGAAGACGCGCTGATCCTGTTTGAGAGGATGAAGGTGTCGGGAGAGCGGCCTGACGAAGTCACCTTCGTCGGCGTGCTCGCCGCGTGCGGCCATGGCGGGCTGACCCGAGAAGGAATTCGGCATTTCTCAGAATTGGAAGCTGTCTTCTCTCTGAGGCCTTCCCCGGAGCACTACGCATGCATGGTGGGTCTGCTGGCGAGAGCCGGGCTTCTAGAAGAAGCAGTGGGCGTGATCGACGCGATGCCGGAAGCTTCGGAGAAGGCGGCGTGGGGCGCTCTGCTTCACGGCTGCAGAGTGCACGGGGAGGTGGAATTGGGGAAGAGGGTGGGGAGGAGGCTGCTGGATATGGATAAGAGTGACAGCGGGGTTTACGTGCTCTTGTCCAGTCTTTGTGCAGGTGGTGGAGAGTGGGAGGGGGTGAAGAGGACGAGGACGATGATGAGGGAAGGCGGAGTGAGGAAGACACCGGGCCGGAGCTCGATCGAGGTGGACGGGGAGGTGCACGCGTTCTTCGCTGCAGGCAAGTCTCATGATCTCTCTGGGCCAATTTATGGGGTGTTGAATCTGGTGTATGCAGATCTTGGGTTGGAGGTCTGAGGAATGGGAGGGATGATGAGCTCATAGTCGTTCTGGATGGTGTGATGATGATGATGATATAGTTTCATCATGGTGTCGTTTGCCCTAAGAGAGAAGAGAGAATATGATGATGATGATGTAGCTTCATCATGGTGTTGTTTGCCCTAAGAGAGAAGAGAGAAGGTGATGATGATGATGTAGTTTCATCATGCTGTCGTTTGCCCTAAGAGAGGAGAGAGAATATGATGATGATGATGTAGCTTCGTCATGGTGTTGTTTGCCCTAAGAGAGAAGAGAGAAGGTGATGATGATGATGTAGTTTCATCATGCTGTCGTTTGCCCTAAGAGAGGAGAGAGAATATGATGATGATGATGTAGCTTCGTCATGGTGTTGTTTGCCCTAAGAGAGAAGAGAGAAGATGATGATAATGATGTAGTTTCATCATGCTGTCGTTTGCCCTAAGAGAGAAGAGAATGATGCTGATGATGATGACGATGATGATGTGGTTTCATCATGGTGTCCTTTGCCCTAAGAGAGAAGAGAATGATGATGATGTGGTTTCATCATGGTGTCATTTGCCCTAAGAGAAGAGAGTGATGACGCTAATGATGACGGAGATGATGACGATGATGATGTGGTTTCATCATGGTGTCCTTTGCCCTAAGAGAGAAGAGAATGATGATGATGTGGTTTCATCATGGTGTCATTTGCCCTAAGAGAAGAGAGTGATGATGATGATGATGATGATGACAACGACGATGATGATGTGGTTTCATCATGGTGTCCTTTGCCCTAAGAGAGAAGAGAATGATGATGATGTGGTTTCATCATGGTGTCATTTGCCCTAAGAGAGAAGAAAGCGATGATGATGATGACAATGATGATGTGATTTCATCATGGTGTCCTTTGCCCCAAGATAGAAGAGAGTGACGATGATGATGAGAAACTAATTATTTTAGAATGCACTGTGCTCTTCTAGGGGGTGGGGGAGAAAATCAATTAAATGTGATGATGATGGTGATGGTGATGGTGAGCTATTTGCGATGATGTGTGCTCTTTATGATACAGAGTCATGTAGAGGTGATGATGACCGTGATACTTTGGTTTCATCAGGTATCATGTTCTCTCAGAGAAAGAGGACAACAATCATGATGTTATAGTTTCTCTCGGTTATTGTGTGAACTACGACAATTAGGACCTACAGATGATGGTGATGTGTTTTTGGCTTGATGTCATTTCTTTGAGCAAAAACAGAGGTATGATGATAATGATGAACCAGTTTCTTCAGATTGCAAGAGAAAGAAAAAGTGGGAGAGAGATGAGAATGATGATGATGAATTGGTTTTGGCAGGATTTGTTGTGACATGAGGATAGATTAAGATGATGTTGTAATAGTTTCTTCCCTCACATCTCATGTGAGAGTAATCATGATGAAATGGTCTTAATATGATATGTGTGGTACGAGAGACACAAAGAGAGAGAGAGATATAGAGATACGCTGGATGAACTTGTTTATTCGGGAAGACGTAAGATTATATCTGAGTTGCACTTCAATATTTCCCTCACAAAACATGGAGAATGAGAAACCTGGAGAGGACTTAGTAGATTTGATTGCTAAGTATGTATGCCTTTCGCATTATGTAATCGGACAATAGTTTATTTCACACTAATTATCCAAACCTAAATCTTAATCCAAATAATAAATTACCTCAGGTATGTGTTATGGTTTCAAAAATAAGCCTCAAGTATATTTCATTTTCATGTTTAGACTGTTGTTGACAAATAGCCCCCTCCCGAATAAATATGTTGACTGCTTGCTTCATCATATTAAATCTAGACACTAATGGCAGACCTATCTATGTCAGCAAATCAAGTAATTAGAGGCAATTTTTATTCAATGACTCAATTATGAATCTTGGATACCATAGGTTTGAATGGAGTAAATACACTCCCTCATAAAGAAAGAGAACTCAAAAGAAGGAAACTTATTTAAGTACCTTGGGGGGGATAATACACCATCGTCTATGACGAGGGCACGAGACTGTTTGTGATGGTTTTTGTCTCGTCTTGAGTCCCAGTTTTAATAGCTTCGTCCAAAACCATGCAGCTTTGGCTTCTCTCAGTTCTCAGACCTCTCTGCTCTCACCGCTATTGGCTCTGCTTGTTGAAGGGCTTACTCTCGGGTCTAAGTGTGTTGGAGGGCTTTTCTTGGCTCTTGTCCTAGCAATTACAAAGGAGTGAGTGGTTTCATATCCCACTATCTTGCTTTTTGAGTGAGTTCGTCGGTTTAAGCCCTATATCATTGCAATAATTGTGTGCAAAACTTGGGGAAAATCTTCAAATTCTTACTCCTTCCTGCTGATGTATTTTCATTAGAGTATGCCAATTTTTCTGGAAAGTTTGATATATATATATATATATATATATATATATATATATATATATATATATATATATATATATATATATATATATATATATATATATATATATATATATCTGTGAATTAGGTGTTATGGTAGCACTGATAACTAATGGAAGGATAGGAGTAAAGGGAAATGTTCTAGAATGGAAGATTTCTTTGTCTATGGCTCAAATAATTGGGGACCATATATTCTCATTGAGGAGGCAGTTCTTTGATGATGCAAAGAACCAAGTTTGATGCAATCACACATTTGCATCGAGAAGACTTAGTTACAGAACACAAAATTACACTTCTTTCCATCAAGAACACATAGTTAGAGTACACATATTTACAGTAATTATGTCTTCGGTTGAAAAGTAATTATGTCTTCTGCTGAAAGTTCAATTCTATCATTTGACTTTCTGAATTGGGATAATGCCCTTATTTATCATTATATCAATGATGGACTGTAGTATTTATTTTATGATGGATCTTCCATCTAGATTTTTGATTGGCCTTCCATATAGGCATATTTTGGTAGACACATAAAAAATTAAGATTTAAATGTGCCAAATCATCAGGACTTATGTGAAGTTTGGTATCATCTCAGATATCATTGTATTGAATGAAATGGGGTGTTTCATATTCTTCTTATTTTTTTGAATTGAATCCTCGTATCCTTATTTGAATCCATATAGCGTTGGCTTTCTAAAGCTTAGATTTTTTTATGTCAACTATTTGTTTTCACGTCATTTATTCTCTTCCATTATCTATTTAGAAACAACATTTAAACCTTTTTCATTACTTATTTTATAAAAAATGATCATTCATGCATCATCCTCATGATCATCAGTAACAAAATACGAATGTGACTCCTGCATTTATTTTGCCTTTCAAAGTTTTCATTCCCCTTATTAAATTGCATTATTCTTTGAACTAGATATTATAGATATTGCCTTCACTTGTAATTTTTATCTTGGACATTCAGTCAACTTATTTTGATGTTTTATAGTTTACATAGCATTCATGCATGCATCATCCTCATGATCATCATTAACATAACAAGAACGTGATCCATTATAATGAGCAGAAAGTATGGATGCACCAACATACATCAAACAACCATTTGAATCACCCATGGATGCCAGTGCTGCATCCAAACTTGTGCCTTTAGGAGAAGCAATTACTCATGTAAGAGTCATTGTTAATGCCATTTAGGGCTCCACTTAACACATGGAGAAATATGTTGGCCTTTGGGAAAAAACTAAATGACAAATTAAATAAAATACAAGCCAACTGCCCAATAAGTTGGAGCTCCATGCTTGATATGTTGGAGGGCAAGAGAGCAGTGCTTGACAATATGGCTCTACGGTTCATCTCGACACCGAAGAAGGACTAAAATATTTGTAAGACTAACATGAATTTGTGGGCATCCTTGAATATGGTGTCATGCTTGATGAATATGTGGGCATCCTTGAATATGGTGTCATGCTTGATGAATATGTGGGCATCCTATATCCATTGTGCAATGGTTCAGAATTTGTTTGCTCAACAAATAAAGTATTGATCACTGAGGTCACAACATTAGTCATTGCACTCACAAACCACCTTGTATATGCTTTGTAGAATTCAAGCGAATTACTTCCCTTGGAGTAGAGGGATGAGTTAAAGACAGCATTGGTTGAAATGTGTGTGAAGCTCTGATAACATGCAAATAAGTATGACAATTCATGCTTATTTCATGCATTTTAGAGCATAATTAAGCTAATTTATGCATGTTATCATGCATTTTTAGTAATTTTCACCAAAAACAAACAAATTAACCGAATAACCATTTTCTACATTTAAATGATGATATTTTGGTGTGTTTATGATTTTAGTGAAAAATAGATTTAAAAAGAATTGAATTGGTGATGAATTTCCTGTAAAAAGGAGTTGTAAATCAAAAGATTTTTAATTTTGAATTTTCGGAATTTTTATGGATTTATTGAATATTTTCTAAGTGTTTTCAGGTTAAATTTGCAAAAAGGGGCCCAGTAACTACCAAGCTGACGCGACACGTGCACCTACGTGGCGTGCCATGTAAGCGCATAAGGAGCATAGTTGATGCTGATGGGGCACACATGTGTGCACATGTGTACGTGTATTAGAGGAGCGGGGGGCGCGTGTGTGTGTTAATTTCAAATAGTTAACATATGTCTCACTTTTTATAACCACAATTTTCTTGAAATTTCTCCATATGGGACTAACTCCATTTGCAGCAATGCGAGACGTGGCAACATCAGAGCCATTGGATCAGGATCTCGGAGATAAGCTCACCTCCTCCTTTTTTGTATTTTTATGCAGATCAAAGGGGCACACTGATCGGACGGTCCACAACCGATCCGATCATAAGGGAAGCAAATCCGATGACCAGAAAAGAGCCCGCACTTAAAGATGAGCATCCGACAGCCAAAATCAATCTCGATCTTGATGATCTGACGATACGACGGCTGAGGATCTATCCGGACATCAAAAATCAAGAAAATGGCCAAAAAATTCATAAAAATTCAAAAAAATCCTAAAAAATAGGAAATTGAGGCATTTTAAAAGGGTCATAACTTCTGATTCAGAGGAGTTTGTGGCTGAAATTTTTTTGGTAGTTTCCTCTCTTCCCACTCTTCCAATGGATTGGTGGCCCCTCTAAATAGAGTTGCAGAAGTCCAAAAAATGACTTGTACTCTTTTTGTTTTTCTCCATTTGGGAGACCTTGTGAAACAAAGGTTTTGGAGTGCCAATTTAGGTATTTTCTTCTTTCTAAAGTGACTTCCTTCCCTCTCTTGATCTACCTTCGTGTCTGCTGCAACACACCATGGCACCGGGCGCAATATACGAGCTCATGAAGGGAGATTAATGCTAGGGAGCATCACCAAAGGAAGAGCTAAGTCAACATTTTATTAGGTTTTCATTTCATTTCTTGCATCTTTTCCATCCATTCACGTTTTCTAATCACTTCCACTCCTTGTTATAAGCATTTAAACCCTATGAGTAGGGATTAAAAGCTTATACCATTAATTCTTAATTAGGGTTTTCATTAGAAACCCCTAATTAGGATTTCTTCATCACATCCATTCATTTCTCTCTCCATGATTTTAATACCATCCTAATCTCTGTTATAAGTTCATAATTCATATGAGTAAGAATTAAGAACTTATACATATAAATTAAAATAATTAAAATCACTACATACATCTAGTATCTCTTCTTTCCACGTTCTCTCATCTTAAAATTTTTCTTAGTCATTATTTTTTTCTAAAAATCAATCTTAATCACAAAGCTTTTCTCTGTGTTTCGACCCCTTACTCACCAATTTACTCAGTAATAAGTGAATTAGGGTTAATTATATATTTTATTGCATAAGTGTAGGAATTACACATCGACTAGGTTAACCACTAAATTTCGACTTATCAAGCTCATCCACTATTCGATATTGCTTTAATACAAATTGAGCCTTTGCCAATGATGAATTATAGGATCCTTTTTCAAAATTAGAAATAATGGATCTGTCATGCCACCAGAATGTGTTCACTTGTCTAGGTGGTTTCTTGGAGACTACATCAGCTCCAAACAAGGGCAATGATGATTCTCAAATTGGACAAGTGTTACCTCTATGCTCTAGTTTTTGCAACCAATCCATCATCATAGACCATGCTCAATGACCAGGTAAGAGCTCAATAAGTACCTCAGTATCCTATGAAGAGATGATGAAAATACTCCCTTGAGATGGTGGAAGGAAGTTGGCACATTATAACTCCTTTTTTTTCAATATTGCACTAGAATTTCTTGTCATGACCCCGACAAGTGCACAATGGAACAACTATTCTTTGTTAGTTGAGGCCTCTAACATATCGCAGATCACACCTTGACATAGAGGGCATTGAGATGTTGATAATGTTGTGAGCATGGTTTTGGTATCACGACCAGTACTCAACCTCTAATGACGACACCAATGATGATGATACTTTATGAGTTGGTAAGTTATCCTTGGTTACTTTATTTTATTCAAGAAATTATATTTCCTACTTATAGTAACCATTACTCCATCTAACATATTGACCAAAGGGAACACTCGGAAGAAACTCTATGATTTTGCATTGTGGGCTATGGTTCGGTGCATGAAAATAACTTTCCAATGCAATGGAACCTTGAAATCAATTCAAAATTGATCTCTTGTACGGAATTTGTTCTACCTGTGACATGCTTCTAGGTAGAATTTCTTCAAGCCGTTCACTTGCTTGGCCTCTAAAAATATCCACGTGACTAGGAGAATATTGGATGTCCTCACCATCAAGAAGAACTTGTGGAGTGAGTAGAGAAAACAGAGAAAGAAGGGGGAACAGATATGGCTGGCATGCACACTTAAAATGGGTGCCCCCTATTTAAAATTATTAGAAAATTTTCATAAAAATCCTTGCTAATATTCCAACATTATTTAATTTCATGTGTGTAAACCTTTAGGCTCCTGAATCAATCTAGTTAATGACTGTAAAGTCTCTATAATATTTATTAACCAACTTTATTAATTAACTGTAAGTTCCTACGCAGGAACGTGGAAACAACTCCAGGCTTACAAGCCCTAGATGACACGAGAAAGAGACACAAAATACTTTTCCAACTTACCACTAACCAGAACCCACGTACCCTTATATAGGGTATTAGTATGGGCTGCATCGTATTGGGCCTATCATAATGGACCATACAATGCATAAGAAAAAATACAAAAAAAAATAACAATAGCGAACACCCCCCCTCAAGCTGGTAGGTAATGTTTCAAACTCCCAGCTTGGATGAGTTGCTGAAAGGTACTTCCAGGTAGACCCTTAGTTAGTAGATCTGCCACTTGTTGAGTGGGGGGTACATACTGTAGCTGGATGGTTCTGATCTATCTTCCCGAATGAAATGCCAGTTGATTTCCACATGCTTTGTCCGATCATTTTGTATGGGATTATGAGAGATATCAATTGCTGATTTGATGTCACAATATATCTTAATTGGTTCAATTTGTTGTATGTCTAAAATAACTTGTATATCTAAAATAACTTGTAGCCATATCCCCTCACATATACCTTTTTTCAATGCCATGTATTCAGCCTCTGCACTTGATAAATAAATGACGGGTTGTTTCTTGCTCCTCCGTGTAATCAGATTTCCACCAAGAAATGTACAATATCCTGTAGTAGAACGACGATCAATGAGAGAGCCGCCATAATCTGAGTATGTATACATCTCCAAGTTCATTTCACACCCCTTCTTGGACACTAGCCCATATCGTACAGTACCCTTCAAGTAGGATAACACTCTGTATGCTGCCTGCCAATGCGGTTCTCTAGGACTGTGCATGAACTGACTTAAAAGTCCAACAACAAATGCAATATCTGGCCTTGTATGATTCAGGTAGATAAGTTTTCCAATTAATCTCTGGTATCTCTCCCTGTTTACAAGAGGCGATTCTTCACTTAATTCCAAACTTGTATTAAATTCAAGTGGAGTTGCAGATGGCTTACAAGCACTCATTCCTGTCTCTTAAAACAAGTTATGTACTTTCAATAAGAGATAAAGATAGCATCTGTTGAGTATGCTACTTCAATACCCAAATAATACCTTACTTTACCGAGTGATTTCACTTCAAACACTTCAGCTAGTCCATTACCCAAAGATTCTATTTATTCCACATCATCACCTGTAATGATTATATCGTCTACGTACACAAGTAGAACCGCAATACAACCAGATAGAGACGGTTTCACAAACAAAGTGTGATCACCATTACCTTGTGTATACCCCATATTCTTTAAGGCTTGAGAAAAGTTCCCGAACCATGCCCTAGGCGACTGCTTGAGTCCATATAAAATCTTCCTCAGCATACAAACTTTATGAATCTACAGTTGAGAATAGTAACCTAGAGGAGGCTGCATATAAATTTCTTCATCTAAATCACCATGTAGGAAGGCATTTTTTACATCATACTGGTACAAATTCCAGCCAAAACATGTTGATATTGCAATTAATACACGAACTGTATTCAATTTTGCCACTAGGGAAAATGTCTCATCATAATCAATTCCATAATATTGAGTGTAGCCTTTAGCTACAAGCCTAGCTTTATAACTTTCCACTGAACCATCAGCTCTATAATTTATTGTATACACCCATCGACGCCCAACTTGACGATTTCCTTTTGGAAGATCAATTATCTCCCAGGTTTCTCTCTTAATAAGTGCTTCCATCTCAACGTCCATTGCCTTCTTCCACTCGCCTTCAACTAAGGCTTCTCGCACAGTTTTAGGAATAATAACAGACTATAGATCTATCAAGAATGCTCAAAACTCAGGGGCAGATGATCGTATGTCACAAAATTGGAGAGTGGATACTTTATGCCCTAAGTGCATACCCGCTTTCCCTTCCTCAGTGCAATAGGCCAGCCATCATCATCAACTGGATGTATCATTTCCACGTGATTATTGTCACCTTCAGAAATAGTTTCCTCAACAATAATATTCATTTCAACTTCTGTCGGCAATTCATTTGCAGACACACCATCGTTTGATTCTTTGCCAGTTGGCATCTCATTATTAGCTTCGCCTCCATCTTGCTCTTCAATTACTAAATGATGTGTGATCTCTTGGACAACTTCTTGATGGACAGTTACAGGTCGATTGTGTGAAATCTCTATTTTAAATATATCATTTGGAAGGGATGATTGGTCATCTGATTTGTCTATTTCATTAAATGTTACATCGGTAGATACAAAGAATCTTTTGGACTTGGTATCATATCATTTTTATCCCTTCTTTCCTTTTGAATATCCAACAAAAACACACATTTCACTGCTCTGGGGCTGAGTTTGTCCACCAATCTCTGTTCATGAAAAAATGCTGTACAACCAAAAATCCTGGGCTTCAATTGAGTCCTCAGGTTAACCAGTGGAAAGAATCGTGAAATGATGTCCACATGGCTCTCGTAGTCCGAGATCTTTGATGGGAGATGGTTGATTAAATGCACTGCAGTCAGCACAGCCTCATCCCAGAAATACTTTGGCACATTCTGATGAAGGAGAAGAGTCCTGGGAATATCAACCATGTGAGAAGAGGAGCCCATGTTGGGCATATGTTAGTTGGTTATTGGCCCACTAACAACTCTCTCCCTCTCTCTTTCTCTCTTCTCCCTCTTTATGTATCCTTCTTCTCTTTCTTTCTAACCTAAGGGAAATGAACGTAGCCTAATCAGAGATCGGCACTCTTCCTCTCCTTACCATTCTACATGGTATCAGAGCCCAGGAATCGACCGTGTCTTCCGTCTTCATTCTCTGATCTCTGGCGGTGACTTCCTCTACAGTCGACAGAATCTTCTTCTTCTTGTGGCGTATCACAGCATATCATGGCATTCTTCTATCGCAGTGTATCATGGCGTATCGTGACGCTTTCTATCGCGTGCTTCTATCTTGCGAACTTCCTCTTGCGGCGCCTTCACCTTGCAGTGCCTGCTTCTATCGGACATTCTCTATCACGTGCTTCTATCGGGGTGTTCTCTATCACGTCCTTCTTCATTCTCATTCTGCTGGCAGTTCTCGTGGAGGCTCCGATTCTCGCGAAGCAGTTCTCCTTTGGTCCCGGTTCTCCTTGTCTGGAATTTCTGGCTGTTCTTCTTGTGGAGCAGTTCTCCACGTTCTTGCACTTGTCCGGCCGTTCTTGAAGTTGACCTGTCAGACCTGCATTTCAGATCGGTCCTACCTGCCATTTTTTGAAGCCGACGGTTCTTATTTATCATCGGGCAGTTCCTCTTTATTATTGAGCGACTTCTTGAAGCCGGTGGTTCCTCTTTATCCTCTGAATAGCTGGCGGTTCACCTTTGACCTCTTGTTGATCGTCGGCGGTTCTCCTTTGATATTTTCTTCACCTCTTATTGTTGGAGGCCTCCTTGATCATCGAGAGAGCGTTCTCGATCATTGGCGGCGTCTACTTCTCACCGGTTTACTCTCTCTCTAGAGTTATATTTTCCAGTTGTGTTTCTACCTCTTCTGCAACGTATACTTGCTATATCCCTTTGCGATGGATCCATCCG
The DNA here is from genome assembly GCF_029677425.1 of Wolffia australiana. Lineage (NCBI taxonomy): Eukaryota > Viridiplantae > Streptophyta > Magnoliopsida > Alismatales > Araceae > Wolffia > Wolffia australiana. The sequence continues at coordinate 9,098,544 of NC_135847.1, forward strand.
GGAATTATCCACTGCCTACCTATATGCCTGCACTAGTTAATACCAGACCCATCCATCCCTTTATCTCACAACTGTAGGCGCCATGTTCCATCTTCTCGGGACAGGGCTCAAATTATATCACATGGTTGGCGAGTTTTCATTGATTTTTGCAAATACATCAACACGAGTCCCTTCTAATAAAAGATCCACCGTCGCCTGATGATCCACAGTATGTGCGCTGGATCACGCGTGATCATACGGCTACGACATGGTTATTGAAGATGCTCTCTCCAGATCTCGTCGACTCCTTACAGCTTATATCCCCGACAAAGAAGATATGGGACGAGCTTTTCCAGATGTATGGTCCAAAGAGTAACATCGCCTCTACTATTGACATCTTTGAGAATATGTTTAAACTTCAAGGTTCAGAGGGTTCTCTCAAGACGGTGTATGCTACTCTTCATGGATGTGGCTCTCGGCTGCAAGTCTATCAGCCCTATACGCTGGATCTTGCAGAGCAAAGATGTTATCGAGAAGAGTTACATGTCTCTATATTCCTTAACTCTGTGCCTATTGCCATCAGTATGCAGATACGTGGCTCTATTTTGAATGGTGATAACATGCAAATTAATATACTTAATTACTGAATTATACATTCTATTTATGTGTTTTAATGGTCATATTTGCATGTTATCATGATAAAATACATTGAAATCAGTTAACATGTTGTTTTTCTATTATTTCATATTTTTTATCATTTTTTACATGGAATTTGACATTGTTTCAGTGAAGAAATATGTTTACATGATTTTATTTGCTTGGTTTAAGGTCAGTAAATCATCTCCTGATTTTTCTGAATTTTTCCCATATTTTTATGAATTTTTCTGAATTTTTCTGACCATTGTTTAGGCAAGAAATGATTTTTATTTAATTAAATAATATATTGATTATTTATTTTGCATTTTAAATGCATTTAAAATGAATATCCACGTCATTCGCCCGAAATTCGGGCGAATGAAGGGATATATTAATTAAATAAGAAAGGAGAGAAGAGAGGAGAGAGATAGGAAAAGTCAAATAGAGTGATTAAAAGAGAGAGAGAGAGAAAAGCGGAAATCGACGCCGATCATTGGCGTTTATTTAAAACAATGATTTTTTTCTTTTTCTCTCTCTCTCTTCTAACCAAGCGAAAAAAGCACTATTTGTCCTTTTCTGTTTTCTTAAAAAGCAGCGAAAAAGTGCGGCCGACGCGGACAACGAGGGTGCACGTGTCCCGAAACACGGAAAGCGAGAAAATCAAGCCCAGCCAATAGGAAATTCCGATTTTTTTAGAGAAAATAAAAGAGATCCAACGACCCACATTTGATCTCACTAAAACTGCGATATCTTGAGATCTACAACTCGATTGGGCTGAAATTTTGAGGCAGGTTCGTCTTTTCCTCCTCTACAATCTGGACGGTTGGATCTTTAAATAGAGGTCAGAAAAAAGGCGAAATTCACTTTTGGAGGCTCTCCCCAAGCAATTGGCCAGGAAGGACACAGGAGGCATTCTGGAAGTCGTCAGATCTGGATCTCTTTATCAAATTTGTAAGTTTCTGAATTGTATTTGATCATCTTCTAGAACGATTCGAAAACGCCTTGGCATGGGCGAAATGTACATGCCCTAGATTCATGTTTTGAATGCATCAGCACTTCTTTTTGATTTGGATTCGAGATCTGACGTTTGATAATTAATTCTTAATCATTTTAGGACATTTCTGCTTCATTACATTTTTAATTTAGGGTCGAAATTGGGGCTTTCCCCAATTTCTTCACTTTCTCTCTAGGTTAATTTGATTTGTTTCTCTCTCTAGATTTCGGTTTTTATTGTTTAGGAATTTAATTTAATATATAAAAAACCCAAAAATAAAATTTGAACCGAAAATTCATCCATTTTGAACTCCAATTCAAAAATCACTTTCTTGATTATTAATTTCCCAATTTTAATTCTGAAAATTATTATAAATTTTATTAAATTGGGAAATTAATAATTTATATTTTTATGAGCTTAAAATAATAATAATATTCTTATCTGGAATTATCTGACCGAAATCAAAATTAAGTTTTACTTAATTTTGATTATTTTAAGAATATTATTTAATATTAATTGAATTAAATATTGCAAAATTCAAAATTACTTGACTTGATTCATAAAAATTGTTTGAAAATTCTGAATTTTTGCCTCCTTGCGGATCGACCCCTTGCTTGCTCTATATTCTTATTTAGTAATTAAGGGAATTATAAATTTATTGCATAAGTCTAAAAAGCGCAACGACCACGTAATTTTATGTGATTTTTCGGCTTATCAATTGGCGCCGTTGCCGGGGACGCACGGTTTGAATTTTTAAATTATTCTGTGTGGATTCATTACTCTTTATTTTTTACATTAAGTCTTGGATTGAGCTGAATTTTGCAATTATTTTGTGAATTTTGATGAAATAGTGAAATTGAAAAAAAAAATTCATCATTGCATAATTAATTTTTCTTGTTCATCAAAACTGATTATTTTTTATATTGATGTGTTTAACATTGCATGTTCGGTAGGAGATCTTTAAAACCTCATCTCGTGAATCTTGAAACAGTTAGTAGAACTCCTAGTTTTGATTGTATTTTTGAAAGCTCCGAAGGTGAAAATCAGTATTTTTGTGACTTAATGGAGAATAATCAAAATTTTGGGGTTGAACAAGGTGTTAGAAGAGTGAGGTTGAGAGAATTTTCTGACCCTATAGAGAGTGAAACCTACACTAAAATATCTGCTCCTTTACCAGAAAATGTTAATTTTAGAATTGACCCGAATACGATTAATCAATTGCCTACATTTTATGGAAGATTTAATGAGGAGCCTTATGAGTTTTTGGAAGAGTATAACCAGATTTGTTCTGCTTATAGTTATGCAGGTGTTCCTCAGGAAATTCTCAAACTAAGGTTATTTCAGTTTGCTTTGAAAGATAGGGCAAAAGATTGGTTTAAAGGGGTAGGTCAAGAATTTCAATCTTGGAGTGAAATGCAAGCTTACTTTTTAAAGAGATTCTTTTCTTATGGAAAGACATCTTCAATTAAGAAACATATAAGAGATTTTTGTCAAGGAACTGACACTCTAGGAGAAGCATGGGAGAGATTCATGTCACTCACTAGGAAGTGCCCACATCATGGCATACCATCTCATGAATTGGTTGAAATTTTTTATGGTGGATTGAATGATCAGGAAAGGCATCTAGTGGATATATCTAGTGGAGGAATGTTCCTTGATACCCATGCAGATGAATCCATGAAATTGATGAAAAAATTAGTAGAAGATTGGACATACCGTCAAAGTTTTTCGTACACTAACCGAAGTGCAGGTCCCAAGCGTGGAGGAATCATTGACGTCAAGGCAGTTGAACCGGAGATCAGAATTGATAAGCTAGAAAGAGAAATGAGCAATATTGGTAAAAGAGTTAAAGATATGAGCAATGATATTAAATCTTTTTTGCAGGAGTCTAAAGGAAAGGCGAATGCAAACGAGGGCAACAATTCCACTAACAACCCTTGTTGTTTTTGTTCTAGTGAAGAACATTCTGATGAGGCTTGTCCTATGGTTGAACAGGTTAATGCATTTGGGAGACAAGATGCAGGTCAAAACCAATGGAATGCACGACCTAATCAAAATTGGAGCAAAGGAGGAAACAACAATTTCGCCTCAAAGCAATTCGTCCCGCAACCATATCAGCAAAATTTTCAAAATTTTTCTAAGCCCTTTTACTCTCGTCCTAACAACAATAATGAAAACACTAACTCTACTTTAATGGATTTTATCAGGGAAATGCAGGAAGAGAGAAAAAGCATGCATGAGGAAAGGAAGATGTTGATGCAAACTTTAGAAGAGCACAAGAAGGAAATTGAGATGCTCAAGCGAGGACAAGGGATTCAAGCACAATAACCTGCTCTCAGGATGAAAGGTAAATCAGAAGAAATCCTTCTAAGAGAAGGACATCCAGGTCAACTCCCTACCCAACCTAATATAAATCCTAGAAATATCATGTTGTGTGTAGATAGAAATTTAGAATCATCATGTTGTGTGTCTTCCGAAATTTTAAATGAATCTTGCATTTGTTAAAATAATAATTTTGCATCATGTCATGATTTTACAAATAATATTTTACATGGCTTTGAAGAAGATATGATTAATGATGAACATGTGAGTGTGATTTCAAAATTACGAAGTGGGAAGGTTTTGTTAGATACTCATAAAAAAAATGTAGGATTGTCGGAGCATCAAGATAAAGAAAATGGAGAGATGGAAAATGATCAACAAGATAAGGGTGGCCAGGATGAGGAAAGGCATCCACGAATGGCAGACCCTAATCCACTTGATTATAGACCACCCATTCCATTTCCTAGTGCTTTAAATATATCCAAGCAAAAACCTGAAAATTCTCATTTGCTTGAAATATTTAAAAATGCAACCATCACTATTACACTGACTGAGGCAATACATAATATTCCTTCTTATGCAAAATATGTGAAGGAACTATGTACACCTTCTAGAAAGCAGAAAAGGGCACAACTTTCTGAAAATATCAGTTCAATTTTATTGAATGATATTCCTAGGAAAAGAAGAGATCCGGGTGCTCCTCTCATTAAATGTGAAATAGGAGGCATGGTTTTTAGTAAATCACTTCTTGATTCATGAGCTAGTGTAAACATAATGCCTAAAGCTTTGTATGATAAATTTAAATTTGGTGAGCTTGAACCTATTTTTCTTGAATTACAATTAGCCGATGGTTCAATTAGGCAACCTTATGGAAAATTAGAAGATGTCATAGTAAAAGGGGAGAATTGTAAATTTCCTGTTGATTTCATAGTTGCAGATATGAAAATAACAGGAAATTTGAGCCATGCTCCTATCATTTTAGGTCGACCATTCCTAGCTACGGCGAAAGCCACAACGGATTGGGATAAGGGTACAGTGGAACTTAAAGTAGGAGATAAAAAAATTGAACTATCTATCTCCAAATTAATGAAATACCCTAAAGACACAAGTGAGGATGTTTGCTTTCTAGGGTTGGTAGAAGAAGATGATTTTGATTTTGATCCATGCTCTTATGATTTATTTTCTTGTGAATCTAATGAATGTTTGAATGAAAAATCTTCCATACCAACAAATATTTCTTTGCATTCTGAAATTGAACTTAAGCCTTTACCATCATCTCTGAAATATGCTTATTTAGGACCATGCAAGTCTTTTCCTGTAATCATATCATCATTGTTATCATCTGAACAAGAATTAGAGCTTTTGAATGTCTTATGTACTTATAAATCTGCTATAGGATGGACAATTGATGACATTAAAGGCATCAGTCCAAATATTTGTGAGCACAGAATTTTTCTAGAAGAAAATTCTAGGGCAACAAGGCAACCCCAAAGGCGACTTAACCCGCACATGTTGGATGTTGTTAAAAAGGAAATCATGAAATGGCTAAAAGCTTATTTTATTTATGCCATTTCAGATAGCCCATGGGTAAGTCCTATTCATGTAGTACCTAAGAAAACAGGAATAACAGTGACTAAAGATGAAAATGGTAATGAGGTATAAACTCGAGTAGCTTCTAGTTGGAGAGTATGCATTGATTATAGGAAGCTTAATTCTGTGACTAAGAAAGATCATTATCCATTACCATTTATTGATCAGATTCTTGAAAGACTTTCAGGTCAAAATTTTTATTATTTTTTAGATGGATATTCAGGTTATAATCAAATTGAAGTTAACAAAAGTGATCAAGAGAAAACAACATTTACATGTCCAGTAGGTACTTTTGCATTGAAAAGAATGCCTTTTGGGTTATTTAATGCTCCAGCTACTTTTCAAAGGTGTATGACTGCCATGTTTTCTGAATTAGTAGGGGATTGCTTGGAAATTTTTATGGATGATTTTTCAGTGTTTGGTTCCTCATTCGATATTTGTCTATCTAATTTAACTAAGGTTTTGCAGATATGTGTACAGAACAATCTGGTTCTAAGTTGGGAGAAATCCCACTTTATGGTGGAGGAGGGAATTGTCCTAGGCCACCATATCAGCAAGGATGGGCTAAGGGTGGACAGGGCCAAAGTCGAGGTTATCAAGAACCTCCCCCTGCCCACAACCCTAAAGCAACTTAGGGGATTTCTAGGGCATGCTGGCTTCTACAGAAGATTTATAAAAGATTTTGCTAAAATTTCTAAACCCTTAACTAATTTACTTTCTAAAGATACACTATTTGTTTTTGATGAAAATGCTAAAGCATCCTTTTTGCAGATTAAAGAAGCTCTAATTCAAGCACCTATTTTGCAAGCTCCAGATTGGGGTAAGCCTTTTGAAATTATGTGTGATGCTTCTGACAATGCAGTGGGAGAAATTTTAGGACAAAGAGTGGATAAGAAGCCAGTTGCCATCTACTATGCAAGCAAGACTCTAGGAGGAGCACAAGTAAATTACTCAACTACTGAAAAAGAATTGCTTGCTATTATTTTTGCCCTAGAAAAATTTCGTTCTTATCTTTTAGGTAGTAAAATAATTGTGTTTTCAGATCATGCAGCTTTAAAGTTTTTACTGAATAAAAAAGAAACCAAACCTAGATTAATTCGGTGGATTTTACTTTTGCAAGAATTTGATTTGGAAATAAAAGATAAACGAGGGATAGATAATACTGTTGCAGATCATCTTTCTAGATTATCTACAGAATTATCTATTCCTATTCATGATGGTTTTCCGATTTAATATATTTTAAAAATTCAAAGTAAAAGGCTTCCATGGTACGCTCATATTGTGAATTTTCTTGTCACAGGATTAATACCTAATGATTGGGATATGAATGATAGAAAGAAATTTTATAAAGATATTAATTACTATTATTATGATGAACCTGAGCTTTTTAAATTAGGTGTTGATCATGTGTTTAGAAGGTGTACCGGAGGAAGAACAATGGAGCATTTTAGATGCTTGCCATTCTTCTTTATGTGCTGGACATTATGCTCCTAAATTGACTGCATTTAAAGTTTTAAACTGTGGATTTTTCTGGCCAACTCTATTTTCTGATGCTTTTAAGTTTTTCTCTAGTTGTTTAAAATGTCAAGCAGCGCTGAATATCAAAAAGAATGATAGAATGCCACTATAGCCTATCATTGAAGTAGAAATATTTGACCTATGGGGGATTGATTTTATGGGACCATTTCCTAATTCAGATGGGCATGAGTACATCTTAATGGGAGTGGATTATCTTTCCAGATGGGTTGAGGCAATCCCCACTAGGTCAAATGATCATAAAGTAGTGCTTAAATTCATTCAACACCATATATTTTGCAGGTTTGGTTGTCCTAGAGCAATCATAAGTGATGGAGGAAGCCATTTTAATAATTCTCAATTCAGGACCATGCTTAAAAAATATGGGGTTCAACATAGAATCACTACCCCATATCATCCACAAGCAAATGGTCAAATTGAGAATTCAAATAGGGAGATTAAAAAGATTATAAAGAAGATCATTAGGCCTGATGGAAAAGATTGGTCTAGCAGATTATATGATGCTCTATGGGTTTATAGAACTGCTTACAAAACACCTTTAGGGATGTCTCCTTACAGGGTTGTTTTTGGTAAAGCATGTCATCTTCTGGTTGAAATAGAACATAGAGCTTATTGGGCTATTAAGAAACTTAATCTCTCTTTAGATGCAGTGGGAAAACAGCGTTTATTGCAGATGCATGAACTCCAAGAGCTAAGGAACGAAGCTTACGAAAATTCAAGAATCTATAAAGCCAGGATGAAGCACTTCCACGACAAGAATATTAACCGTAAGCATTTTCAGAAACAACAAAAGGTTTGGCTTTATAATTCAAGGTTGAAAATTTTTCCAGGAAAATTAAAATCCAGATGGGATGGGCCATTTACAATTTCTGACATATATGATAATGGAGCTGTTTTGATTTTTGATCCTAAGAAAGAGAAGGAGTTCACAGTTAATGGTATGCGACTTAAGCCATATGTGGAAGCAGAAGATATATCGCAACCTAAGGCAACAATAACGCTAAATCCGATCGAAACCACCATACAGGAAGCATAAATCTAGGATTTTGATTTCACTACTTTTCTTTTTTTTATTATTGAATTTTGATTTTGCAAATAAAGGGGAATTAACCTAATTCCCTAGCTCGTAATTTTTCTTTGATTTTGTTTTCAGTTTATAGCTTTTCCAGAATAAAGAAGATGATCAAGTACAATTCAGAAACAACACGAGATGTCGACTCATCATTAGTAAGTCCTTCAAAGATCACGCCAAGCAGGTTTGCAATTCTGAACTTCTGAATTTCAATTTGATCTTTTTCCCATGCATTGAGGACATTGCATAATTTAGTGGGGGGGAGAGAACATTTCATGTGTTTACATTGCATAATGCAAACCTTTACTTTTCTTATGTCATATAAATTCCATGTATAATGAAACCCACCTTTAGGAGATACTCTTCATCCATGAATTCGAATTACATGTGTAGGGAAGTTTGGCTTTATATAGCGGATCATGCTCATGCAAAGATGGGACAAACTTTGATTTTGGATGATATGAGAGTTGATTTCCAAATGGCTAGGTTATCTAGTGGGTGTGTAGGGGATAGGAAAATCAAAGGATTGAAGCACTATGGTTCAATATGCTAGAGAGTTGAGTGAATTGAGGACCCCCATCGCGCCACCAATCAATGAGCCGATCCTACTTGATTGTTTTCATTCTTCCATTGAGTCAATCTTACTGTAGGCTGGAAGATAGGCATTTCTCCAAGTCCTTAAGCACAGAACTCCCTTTTCTTGATCTACCTTATGCCATTTGCCATACCATTCTACTTATCATGATATCCACATTATCATCTATTTATTCAACCATGAGCCAATTTTTCCTATCCACTTGTTGAAATTTTTTTTTTCTAACCTAACAGCCTTTCATGGATGGTAGCCATCTCCCAAGCCACTCTATCTCTCTTTCCATGGGATCACTTTTATCCCACCTCTATCTCCAATTCTGTCTAAATTTCACTCTTCATATTCTTATTAACTCTTCTTCTCTCAAATGATTTTTTTCAAACAAAAAAAAAATCATGCCCTTATTAGAGTCAATGATAAATATGTTTGTATTTGCTTCTTCAAAATATTTAGTAGTTTTTTTTATCCCTTTCAAAAAAAAAAAGTGGAAGTCCTCAAGCTCAAGAAAAAATATGAGGAAAATTAAAAAAAAAAAAATTCATTCAAAGAAAACAAATGGGGTTTTTTGTGATAGGGATTATTGGTTGATTGATTTTTGCTTTGAATTATTGATTCTAGTAAGGGCATTTTTCACTATATCTTCTTTCTATTTCTTTCTCACTTCGTCTAAGTCTTGGGAGAAGGCAACTTGAAATGAGACATCTTTGATATACCCTCCATTCGCGACCCATCTCTTCACCTTTGAGCCTACGTTTTTCATTCATTCTTATGCTCTTACCCATGCCATCACACCACTTGATATTCTGTGCTAACTGGGAGGCGGAGAATGTTTAAATTTCATCTGATAGTGGGAGGAAACTTAGTGGAGAATTTGAACACAAGTAGCCGCTACCCGTGAGAGAGTGATCTTGTTATGAGAGGGAAAGGCCCACCACTTGATGAGTGCAGTGAGGAGCATTATGGATCATAGTATAATATCTAGAGAGAAGTACATCTTTCTACTCATTCATTAGCTCTATCCAAACCATGAGGACGACACTCATATTCCTCACAAGGTGGAATCCGAATTGTCGAAGAGAGTTTCGTTTAAGCATGTTATTGATAATTCTAACACTTCATGCAGATGAATAAGGATGAATGGATGAAGAAATAATCTAAAGAATTCATGATACATTGCTAAGGGACTAGCAATGATTTAAGTGGGGGGTTATGATAACATGCAAATTAATATACTTAAATACTAAATTATACATTCTATTTATGTGTTTTAATGGTCATATTTGCATGTTATCATGATAAAATACATTGAAATCAGTTAACATGTTGTTTTTCTATTATTTCATATTTTTTATCATTTTTTACATGGAATTTGACATTGTTTCAGTGAAGAAATATGTTTACATGATTTTATTTGCTTGGTTTAAGGTCAGTAAATCATCTCCTGATTTTTCTGAATTTTTCCCATATTTTTATGAATTTTTCTGAATTTTTCTGACCATTGTTTAGGCAAGAAATGATTTTTATTTAATTAAATAATATATTGATTATTTATTTTGCATTTTAAATGCATTTAAAATGAATATCCACGTCATTCGCCCGAAATTCGGGCGAATGAAGGGATATATTAATTAAATAAGAAAGGAGAGAAGAGAGGAGAGAGATAGGAAAAGTCAAATAGAGTGATTAAAAGAGAGAGAGAGAGAGAAAAGCGGAAATCGACGCCGATCATTGGCGTTTATTTAAAACAATGATTTTTTTCTTTTTCTCTCTCTCTCTTCTAACCAAGCGAAAAAAGCACTATTTGTCCTTTTCTGTTTTCTTAAAAAGCAGCGAAAAAGTGCGGCCGACGCGGACAACGAGGGTGCACGTGTCCCGAAACACGGAAAGCGAGAAAATCAAGCCCAGCCAATAGGAAATTCCGATTTTTTAGAGAAAATAAAAGAGATCCAACGGCCCACATTTGATCTCACTAAAACTGCGATATCTTGAGATCTACAACTCCGATTGGGCTGAAATTTTGAGGGCAGGTTCGTCTTTTCCTCCTCTACAATCTGGACGGTTGGATCTTTAAATAGAGGTCAGAAAAAGGAAATTCACTTTTGGAGGCTCTCCCAAGCAATTGGCCAGGAAGGACACAGGAGGCATTCTGGAAGTCGTCAGATCTGGATCTCTTTATCAAATTTGTAAGTTTCTGAATTGTATTTGATCATCTTCTAGAACGATTCGAAAACGCCTTGGCATGGGCGAAATGTACATGCCCTAGATTCATGTTTTGAATGCATCAGCACTTCTTTTTGATTTGGATTCGAGATCTGACTTTTGATAATTAATTCTTAATCATTTTAGGACATTTCTGCTTCATTACATTTTTAATTTAGGGTCGAAATTGGGGCTTTCCCCAATTTCTTCACTTTCTCTCTCTAGGTTAATTTGATTTGTTTCTCTCTCTAGATTTCGGTTTTTATTGTTTAGGAATTTAATTTAATATATAAAAAACCCAAAAATAAAATTTGAACCGAAAATTCATCCATTTTGAACTCCAATTCAAAAATCACTTTCTTGATTATTAATTTCCCAATTTTAATTCTGAAAATTATTATAAATTTTATTAAATTGGGAAATTAATAATTTATATTTTTATGAGCTTAAAATAATAATAATATTCTTATCTGGAATTATCTGACCGAAATCAAAATTAAGTTTTACTTAATTTTGATTATTTTAAGAATATTATTTAATATTAATTGAATTAAATATTGCAAAATTCAAAATTACTTGACTTGATTCATAAAAATTGTTTGAAAATTCTGAATTTTTGCCTCCTTGCGGATCGACCCCTTGCTTGCTCTATATTCTTATTTAGTAATTAAGGGAATTATAAATTTATTGCATAAGTCTAAAAAGCGCAACGACCACGTAATTTTACGTGATTTTTTGGCTTATCAAATGGTGCCACTCTTCCTTCCCTGGCTGATGTCTTTAATGTGGCCCAACGAGTGGACAGCCTCACCCTTGCCAAGGGACCTTCTTCGTCCATCCCTCTCGCATCATCTGACTCCTCGACACTCCTTACGTTGGCTCTTGCACTTCTGGCCATTTCTGGGAGAAGTTCTAGCAATTCTCAACCATCAGATAATCGTCCTTCTGATCGTCGTTGCAGCAAGTATATCGGTCCTCCTTGCATTCATTGCTCTCAACCAACGCACTCGTCAGCTCGATGCTATCAGAAGTGGGGCTATCCACACGGACATCCTCCTCATGTTCCGTCTTCTTTGGCTTCTTCCCATGGTGGTCCTCTGGCTATTTCGCATGGTGGCTCTCCGGCCAACTTTGTGGCTCTTACCACTGTTATGCTTGGCCCTTCTCCCTCTGGTCAAAGTACTGCCTCTTCCTCTACTTCTTTAGGGTCTTGGATTATTGACTCTAGGGTCTCACATCATGTCACGGGTGATGACACTATCCTCTCTCGTCTTGCCACACTTCCTCACCCTGAATCTATTTTTGTTGCGGATGCGCGATCTTGTTTGGTTACTGGCAAAGTCATTGTATCTCCTACATCTCAGCTTCCGCTTCTGGGCTTTTCAGTCAATCTTATCTCTATTAGTACATTGACTGAGGCTATTTTATGCTCCATGACATTTTTGCCCTATCACTGTGTGTTTCAGGACTTAAGGACCGGCGCACAGATTGGTTTGGGGCATAAGACTTGGGGTGGTGTTTACGAGCTCCTCTCCAATACCCCATCCACTGAACTTTCCTATCACCTTTCCCATTCCTCTTCCTCTCTTGATTGCCATCGTCATCTTGGCCATCTTGGTATCACCAAGCTCTGAGAAGCTCTTCCTTGGGTTAGAGTTAAGGATTTTGTTTGTGTGTCATGTCAGATGGGAAAACATCATCGTGCTACTTTCCAAAGTACTGAATATATTAGTATGAAACCCGTTGATTTAGTTCATTGTGATATTTGGGGACCCTCACGCATTCTGTCTACGCTTGGTTTTTGATATTATATGGTTCTTATCAACGATTACTCTTGTGTGTCGTGGGCATATCTACTAACTGACCGCATCGATGCTCTTCTGATGATCGGACAGTTTATTTAGGAGATTTCGACTAAGTACTCGTGCACTCCGAAGATCATCCGCACGGACAATGTGGCGGAACTTGTTCAACATGAATTTCAAGATTTGTGCACGGCAACTGGTATTCACCAAACATCGTGCCCCCACACATCTCAATAGAATGGAGTCGTTGAGCGTAAACATCATCATTTTCTTGACATGACCCGGACGATCCTCTACTAGATGAATGTACCACATAAGTTTTGGACGGATGCCATTATGGCGTCGACATTCCTCATAAACTGCCTTCCTTCTACACCTCTTAGTGGTGTCATCCCTCTTCATCGTCTTCATCTTGAGCGATAGCTATTTCCCTTATTGCCTCTCATATTTAGCTGTGTGGCCTTTGCCCATGACCAATTGGCCACTAAATCTAAACTGGCTCCATGGGCGACCAAGGGACTGTTTGTTGGCTCCAACCTAAGACATATCTGAATCCCATAGTTAAGGACTCTACATATTTTTCAAAACATTGTTGCACATACACCTTGGTGTCTCATGTCAAAAATTCACTTATACACCCATGACATAAATAACCTCATTGACGCTTAGGTGTAATGCCATCAAGGGGTTCATATAGATCATGTTTGTATTTAGGGTCTCCAAACTAATGTCCACAAGGTGAACCATACTTCTTGAGTATTGGTATTCCATTGAGGTAACTCGATGTCCTTCTTAAGTATCAAACAAAAAATGATATTTTAAAATACTGATGACTAAGAGGGGGGTGAATTAGTCTACTTTTGTATTTATGATATCTAATTGTCTTTTTAAGATTCCTTATTTAATATTCTCTCTCAACCACTCTTCTCACCTTAACACAGTATTTTACCCTGCTTGGGGGCATAAAAGTACCCTTAATGGTGCCGCGAGATATCGTCTAGATCTTAGGAAAGTCACAGGCTCAAGTGCCCAGTGAAAGTCCTATAAAAACCGCAATTCACTATATGCAGGGTGAGCATCACTCTCACCTTACAATTACACTTAATTCAAGAATAAAGAAACTAGAGACGTCTACTCCACAGCACCACAGAGCTCCTAATGTCCACCCTCATTGTCCTGACCCAAGCTAATCTTCTCAGCCTCGGTGACCACCTATCTGCAATAGCACAGGGTCCAATCTTTCCTAGTTGACCCTTGGTCAACACACTAACTTCTTAGGTTCACCAAGCTCATTCCAAATATATTTCCTAACTAAATCGATAAAAAAAACTAGACTATCAACTTCAGAGTAGCTGAATGATAAGTCACTTACTATCAGGTTCAAGTTGATACTATCTAATGTAATATGGATCAAATACAGAATCTTAATAATCAATTTCAAGCCAATCCAAAACCGTAGAATGAAATCTATTGGAAATTCAAATTCAATTCAACACTAAAAGTCAAAGCCAATAGGATCAGAGTGGTCAAATAAAATCTAATAACAATCCCAATTTACTTCAATTGTCTTAATCGTATTCAATCAGTTCTGAATGGTCGAAAGTAAGTGATCAAGTCAAAATCAAATTGATTTTACTGATTGATTAAATTTAGACCACGATGTGATCAAGTCAAACTAGATATACTGGATGTGATCAGTTATAATTAAATCAATGATAACATCAAATATGATCAATTGAAATCGATCATTAGAATCAAATGTGATCAATTTAGAATAATGGATATAGTCGATTTCGATTTACTAATGAGAGAAAAATTGGCGGGGAATGGCGGGGGGGCCCCCCCCCCCCCCCCCAACTAGATAAACTTCCATTTATCCCTTTTTATTTTTCTTTTTATTTCTTAAAATAGTTTTCAGTTTTTTTTTATTGTAATCCGAAACGTCTCAAGGGAGAAGGTTATAAAAGCCCCCTCCCTTGACGTGAACGGTTGGTGAATTTTGGAATAGAAAAACAGTTTTCATTTTTCACCCCTGCTGTCTTCGGCGCCGCCGCGTTATCGCCGCGCCGCCGCTCGGACGGCAAACCCTCCTCCTCTCTCCTGCGTTGACCCGTCATCGTCATCCTCACGTCCTCTGCCCACCTTCGCTGTCCGCGGCTGTCCTGCATCAATTTGGTATTAGAGTGCAAGATCCTAATGGATACATCTCTATCACATTCTTCATTCTACCAAGCCATAATGGAAGGATTTTAGGAGATCAATGATGCCCTCCAGAGATTTGAGCCCAACATGGACAAGGTCGAAGCACGCATGAGGCGTCCCATTGTCCCCACCAACCTTCCCATCAGCCGTTGTGAGAATCATCCAGAGCCGCTTCAAGCATTGCCGGCATCGATTCAACGGCCACCTCGGCCATTGGCATCGTTATCCATAGTCTCCTCCATGGCTCCCACCGTCTCTACACCTCTGGAGTCTATCGAGCTCTTGGTTCCCCTGGCGGCACCACCACTTGCAACAATGGGCATGGCAAACCCTAGACTCGAATTCCGTTTGCCATACGAGAACCGAATTCCCTATTTTCACATTACGGTCTGTCTCACCCATTTCTCAGTTCCCGGATCCTCCACTTACGCCTAATGGGTCTCGCGGACCCGCCATACCAGGGGAATCGGATCCCGCCTTCCAAGCACCATTGCTGCCTGGTTCTCATGACACCTGCCGACCGAGTCGCCACCCGCGCAGCCTGAACCACCAGCCGCGCCGCCCAAGCTGCCTGAGCCACCGGTCGCACAGCCCAAGCTGCTGCCCGAGCCTCCTACGCCGCTACCCGAGCCGCCTGCCACCCAGTTCGAGCTGCTGCCCGAGCCGCCGCTCGCGCCTTCCGCGCCACTCGAGCCACCGGAGCCACCGGCCGCACAGCCCGAGTCGTCACCCGCACCTCCTGCGCCACTGCTTGCGCCGCCGGACCTGCCGGCCGCCAAGCCCGAGCCGCCGAAGCCGCCGACCGCACAGCCCAAACCGCCACTTGCACCTTTCGGCCGCCCGAGCCGCCACCCGGACCGCCCAAATCACCGGCCACGCCCCCGAGCTACCGTCCGCGCCGTCGAGCCATGATTCACACTGCCCGAGCTGCCACCCGCGCCGCCCACGTCTTCCCCGCCTCCCGAGCCGCCCGAGCCACCGGCCGCACATCCCTTGCCTCCGCCCGAGCCGCCACCTACGCCTCCTACGCTGCTGCCCGCGCCGCCAGAACCACCACCAGATCTACCGCCGCCCGAGCCGCTTGAACCGCCAGCTACACATCCTGAGCTGCCGCTTGCGCGTCCTGTGTTGCTACCTCACGCCGTGGGTCAAGCATCCCCCAACCTGCATCCTGGTCGACCGCGCCCCAACTGTTTGTGATTATGTCTCAAAGAGCCCGGACACACACTCAACCAAACATCCTGCCAAGCATGTGTCTGTCTCCGTTTGTCTACCAAGCACCCTGCCCCCTGCTGTTTGTGACAAGGACTGCCATCACCATGCCAAGCACGTGGCGTGTGCATGCTCAAGAGTCAAGACCATTTGCTACACACGTCCAGGTAACTTGCCGGAGACGAATTCTCGAAGAGGGGGAGAATTGGTGGGGAACGACAGGGGAGCCCCCCCCCCCCCCCAACTAGATAAACTTCCGTTTATCCCTTTTTATTTTTCTTTTTTTTCTTTAAATAGTTTCAGTTTTTTTTATTGTAATCCGAAACGTCTCAAGGGAGAAGGTTATAAAAGCCCCCTCCCTTGACGTGAACGATTGGTGAATTTTGGAATAGAAAAACAGTTTTCATTTTTCACGCCTGCTGTATTCGGCGCCGTCGCATTATCGCCGCGCCGCCGCTCGGACAGCAAACCCTCCTCTCCCTGCGACAACCCGTCGTCGTCATCCTCACGTCCTCTGCCCACCTCCGCTGTCCGCCGCTGTCGTGCATCAAAAATAATGTTGGTCGATTCCAATCAAGGTTATGATTGAATGTATTAATCAATTAATCAGAAGTGATCAAGTCAAAATTAGGTATAACCGGATGAGATGAAGTATTCTAAAATCAATGACAGAAACAAATGTGATCAATTTTTCAATTGAATTTATGATTGAACTGAATGAAAAAAATATAATCAGAATCAGTTGATAAGTATGGTCACAACAAGATTAATTTAATTGACCTGAAATAATAAAATTCAATTAAAAGGTAATATTGATTCAAATTATCAGTTATGATCAAATTAGATGAATAAACTGACTTGATCAAGTCAACAAATATGATATGGAAAAGATGAATGATTAACAACAGATGGATTATCACAAAGTCGATTTAACATGAATAAATTTCAGAGTAGATAACCAATCATTAAATCTGGATAATCAGCTCAGTCTTCAAGATATTGAATCAAGAATTTAAGAAAATCAAATTTGGAAAACAATCTCGACTTTCAATTAGAAGATTTCAGGGATAAAACTAGAAAAGGCAATTTCAATTTTCAGATTTAGTAATCCAAAACAAATCCAAATAGCCAATTATGAATTACAGATTAAAGAATCAAGAATCAAAATAAAATTGTAAATTTCAAATTTTGGAATAGTAAACTCAGATTTGAATATTCCATTATGAACTTCAGATTTAAGAATCAAGAACTATAAAATGAGAGATGACTAATCTGAATTACTAATGTCCAAATTTTGATTGAAGATACAGATATCAGATTAAAACTATTATTGCATTCAAAAGATTATCAGGATTGAATCAATTAACCAATTTCTCAGGAATTAAGAATTGAAAATATCAAGAACAGTTATTATGAAACAATCTCACCAATCTTTATGAATGAAGATCCAAGGAGTGAATGCTGAATCAATCCACCAGAAAGCCCCAATTTCTTTGAAGCTTGAAGCTCTCAATCAAGAACAGATCACAGATCCCAAGGGGAGCACATTAAAAATTTAGGAGAGAGAGTGGGCAATCTAAAAGTGAAGCACCTTTTTCAAAAAGATGCTTTTATAGTACCTTTTACCCTAATGGGCTGAAAAGGTATTATATTGGTTTATTTTTCTTTAATATCAAAAAAATAAAGTAGGAGGAATCGTTAAATGTCCATTTTCCAAATTCTTGAGGTCTTGGCTTCAATACCCAGACAATCCTACATATATAGTTAATATTTTTAAACCAATTTTATGTTGAGAAAATTTTTATTATTTATAAGATCAAGTAATAGTACTTTTTTAACTACTTTAGTAACCTGCATAAAAAGGATTAATTACTCATTAAATTCAAAATGTTGATAAACCATTCTCATGCACACCAGCAATGTTAAAATCATCTTCACTCGGCCCCCCTCCACTGATCATAGGGATGTATCCACCATCATTTTCAACGCAATCAACATGTTATCTCTTTCATTCACTTCACTCCACTCATTTCAATATCCAACTACTGTCACCCGACACTCTCAAAGCACCAACTAAAGTACTTTAAATTTGTTTTAATTGGTATTTTTACTATAAATTATCAAAAGTATCGTATAGAATCTGAATAAATTAGGTTAAATAGCAATAAAATTTTTTGACCTTCGTATAATTATTTTGGATTACTTTTGATTTAATGAAATTAAATGAATTCTTAAAATTAATATGAAATTCCAAAAAAATTATAAATTAGAGATAAAATTCTCTTATTCAATACTTTATTGTAGATTTAACCTTTATAAATAGTGTTCATAAATAAATTATAAATAGTGTTTTATAGATCAAAAGCCTTAAATGATATATTACACCCAATCTTTAGTTCATCACTTCTTTATGTAGAAATAATATTCGAAATTCAAAATTAAGCATTATCTATTTTTTCGGAGATTATTTTGTATTAGGTTTCTATTTCTCATGATAAATATGCTTAGCTCTTTATCAAATACAATTATCTTATCTCTCTATTCATCTCTAATTTTCTTTCATATCTCCCCTTTTATCTCTAATTTGGTTCCATATCTCCCCTTTTATCTTTAATTTGCTTCCATATCTCCCTTTTTGTCTCTGAGCCTTTTGTTTTAGTATTAGAAAACTGGGGCAACCTATTCATCCCATGTTACTTTTTATCTCCTTGTATGTACCTATCCCCTTGCATTGCTTCTTTATTTCACTCTCCTTTTATCTTTAACTCTCTTTATCCCACTCCTTATTAATCTCTGGCTCACTCTTGTCACCTCTATTCGTTTCTATATGTATATGTGCCTTTATTTTGTTTCTATCTACCTATCACTTTATTTGTAGACTCTACCTCTCTTATTTTTCTACCTTTAGTGCATTCTACAGGTATGTATACCCCTCCTTAACTATCAGTCTTTAGCTCTTACTCTGTCTATCTAACTCTTTGTGCCTTTATTTAGCTTTTACTCTCACTCTCAAATTCTCTCTCTCTTTAATTTTGTCCAACAGTTTTTTTCCTTTATGTCTTTGTTTCTTATGCTTTATATGTTTAGTTCTCTACCAATCTCAATTCTCTTGCATCTATTTATATATATATATATATATCTATTTAGCTTCCATATCTTCCCTTCTATCTTTGAGCATTTAGCTCTCATTTTAGAAATAGGGGAAACCTCTATATGACATATCTCTTTCCCCACATATTTAAAAATTACTGCTTCACTAATCTCTCTTCTTTTATTCATCTCCATCATTCTCGTTCCTTTTATATTCATCTCCTTCTCTTATTTTCTCTTGCTTCGTCTGTTGTTCTAGCATTAGCAACTCATATTATTATTGTTCTCCATTTTCCATTTCATGAGTAGTGTTTTTTTTTATCTGCAATCTATTTTGCACAATGTATATTTAATTTCAAATATTTTTCATTCACTAATGTTCAATCTAATTTCATTTATATTTTTTCATCTAACTATACCCATGAATTGGAAAGATTGTGAACTTAAATATAGAGAATACCCAACATATAAAAAATAAAGTAACGAGTGAAAACAAAAAAAAAAGTATCAAACACCTCCAAGTTACATGCTTTATTTGGGGATAATCCTGAGCCCTGAGAAGTAGTCAATGTTAGGGGAAAAATTACTGTCACTAAAAATAGCACAATAAAAAAAGTTAAATTTTTATGTTCTTAATTATCCATCCTCCAAGGCTTCAGACAGGATGGTTTTATCATCCTGCTTCCAAAACACCGTCCCCTCCATCTAGAGGATGATTTTCCATTCCGTCAATCGTCCAACCCATTGGATGGGACAGAAATTTCATCCCTGGATGAAAAAACATCCAATCCATGTTAGTGCCCTATACTTGGGGGGTGGATATAAAGTTAATTTATAAAGTAAAGATAAATATGAATTAAATTTGTGAAAAAATAAAAATAGAAAATTTTTATGAAAAATTGATACAACAGGGAAGATTCAACTTCAATGATGTGCTTCTCATACTGATTTTCTTGGATGACAGATATCGCCATTTTTATAGAAAAGTGAATCATCGAGATATTATTTGGTAACAGTGATAATAATATAAGTACAAAAGACACAAAGTTATGTTTTAATAGACCTAAAGAAAAATAATTTATCATAGCCTTTATGTATTCTTCCTAATGCAGAAAATGAAAGAGGTAGTAAAATTCAAGTGTTTGGGATTACAAAAATAATATTTACACCAATAGGCGAATGTTTTCTATCATTTATTTAATATATAATATTTTAAAAATGTTGTTTTATACAAATATTAAGTAGGTCTCAATATAATCAAATGGATTAAATCTGCATAAAATGTTTAAGAATCATCGTGTATACAGTTTGTTCTAACCCATTGGAGATATAATTATTAAAGCGAATAGAGAATTTGTGTATCATTTTAAAGGCCAATGATATTAAAAAAACTAACGGAGCTTGATAGATATTTATTGATAATCCCTATATTGACACTTGAGAATCACTCTAGCACCATCTAGGGCATCATGTTATTCATTTATTAACCTTGTAAGTGGCAGAATTAGTGAAAATCTACTGATGAATTGTGGAGAATGATGTGTCTTTAGTTTTAAATAAACATACCAAAAACATACATACATATATATATATTAGTGAAATTTGATCCAATATATCATTCTATATTATTTTAATAAACCAAATGGATCTCTATATTGAACAAAAATATGAAGGGTTGAGTTTGTTCTTATTCCAAAGTCCATATCCATACATACCAATGTTATTTAATTAATATCATAACATGGGAATCCCTTAGAGTAAATCTAGTTATGGATTTACTGACCCGTTTATCATTGCACCATCTCTTTGATTTCAATTTGAAAGATAAATCTGTCTAGACCATATAAAATTTTGAATTTTGTTCCTATAATTTCTTGATTCTGTCTTAAATATTGTCTCCCAATGGAGAAAGTTTCAATTGATAGGGTTCTTATGATGCCATTAATAACTGAAAATTTTCTACAGTTTACTTATTGTCCATCCTTGGATCTATCTTTTGGGCTGGTGTTTGATCCTACAACCAGTGTTATATTCCACACATTTTGCTCCAACACCTACACTGTAACAAAAGATAGAGGCCCTAAAAAATATAACCTCTTCATTTTTATTATCTAGCTGATTTTGTGAAGCCATTTATCTAAGTGAGTCATGAGTTGTGAGTTGTTGAACAGAATGTCATATATTTGCAATTGATGGCTAGAGGATTAATTATGGTCTAGTGTTACATTTCAGTGAAGCTATATGATTTGTTGGATGAATGGATGAGGATACCGAGGAGAGGAAGGAACCCTTTTTAAAGACTATATCAGGAAAGATTCCTAACTGGTGTTCATATATCCATTGTTAAAAATATTTCTTCTCAAAAGGTTCACCTGGAATACATTGTTGGCTTTCAGCCCGTTGTTTTTAAAATAAGTTGTCACTCAAAATTTATAACCTAATTCAACCCCTTCTTATGTTATTTACACTCGGCTTCTAAACATTACTTAGCACTTGAACCAACCTAATTCAGCCGTGCTCTTTATAGTGATCTAAACTAACATTAATTTTATTATGTAATTTGTAGATTCTTTCATCCATACCAAAATATTTAAATATTGAACACAACTCATAGTACTTTACTCAACCTAAACACAAAGACAGTTACAAATCATGCCCTTTACTACATCCCATAAACTTGCTGAATAAAATATACACAAATGACATTATCACAAACTTGCAAAACATACATCAACTTAATATGATGTCACAATTGATCTTTCATGCATTTAATCTAACAAATTATAGTGACCGTACACTTCAATAATATATTAACTGTGCTGCTACAGCTTCACATGTAAAAGTTCCAGGAGAAAATGAAGACCTTCAAGAATCCCAAATAAAGTTATTTTTCAATAATGCATTTTCAACTAGTATCATTACAAAAAAATGCTTTCTTTTGACTCACATTGCTGTTGCCCACATATTGCAATACCCATATATGGTATTGATCTAATGTAAACTAAGCTAACAAACGGTCAACTACTCTCTTAACTAACTCCTAGATTCACTTGATTTAGGCATGAATATCTTCAAGAAACCTCAATAAATTTATTTTTCAATAATACATAGTCAACTAGTATCATTACAAAAATTTCTTTGTTTTGACTCACATTACTGTTGCCCATATGTTGCAATCCCCATATATAATATTGATATAATGTAAACTAAACAAATAAATTGTCGACTGCTCTCTTAAATAAGGACGGCTGTCTTAATTATCTGCTAGATTTACTTGATGAAACTGACTGAAACTTAGGTGCATGTCATCCTGGCCTAGTTTATAAAAAAATAAAAATCAAGCCTCATAAAATTTTGGTTTTATTATATGATTTTAAGCACGACTCTCGTAATTAACTGCTGGATTTACTTGATTCAATTGATTCAAACTTAGGTGCAATTCATCATGACCTAGTTTTTAAAAAATCAGGCCTCATGAAATTAGGGCTTTATTATATGATTTAAGCTCGACTCTCTTAATTTACTGCTGGATTTACTTGATTCAAACTTAGGTGCAGCTCATCATGACCTAGTAACAAAAAACAAAAAAATCAGGCCTCATAAAATTAGAGTATATTAGATGATTTAAGCACGACTCTCTTAATTAACTGCTAGATTTACTTGATTTAACTGCAACAAACTTAGGTGCAAGTCATCATGACCTAGTTTGTAAAAAATAAAAAATAAGACCCATAAACTAGGAGTTTTATAATATGATTTAAGCTTGACTCTCTTAATTAACTGCTAGATTTTATTTGATTCAAATGATAGAAACTTAGTTGCAAGTCATCATGACGTAGTTTATAAAAAAATAATGCCGTATTAAAAAATCAATCGTTATAAAACGAGGGTTTTTTTATATGATAAAAGTGAAGAGAAAATAGACTAAACGCTCCTCACGGGTATTCTTTCGTTCTGCTCCTGCAGATCTGCTCTCCAGCGCTGCGTATTCACGATCACCCGAAGATCTTCGAAAGTAGTCAGTTTAATCTTCTTCTTCCTCTTCTTGCGACGTTTCTGCTCATCTCTCTTGATTTTTCTCGCAGGGATCGGCGGCGGAGAAATTTTCCCTGTATTTTTCCTCTCTTTTGATCAAAATTTCTGCTTTTGGTTGAGGGTTTTTTGCACAAGTTATCGGAGATGAATATCTTTCGGCTTGCTGGAGACATGACGCATCTGTTGAGCATCATCATCCTGCTTCTCAAGATACATACCATCAAGTCGTGCGCTGGTGATCTCTCGGATCTCCCTGCTTCATTTCTGTTTTTTTTTTGTTTTGATTCCTTAATTGATTGGGGACAAATATGGATTGTGGATGGAATTTTTTCTAACGTGTTGTATCCTTTTTTTCCTTTCTGAACCATCTAAAAGATGAGAAATTGGAATTTAGCGGAAGATAGCTTCAGAGTCTGATAAAAGGCGTGCCGGGTCACTAGATTTTCGTTAAGAGATAATATTGGTGGCAGTATAACTTGATCTACTGATGGATTATTATTATTTTTGAAGAAAATCTACTGATGAATTATTGAGCAAGCAATATTTGATTCCATTCTTACTTGATTGCGAGTAATAGGATCACTGTAATTGAAATATAAAAACTAGATTCTCGATCGAACTATTCTGACATGTTTTATTGAATCAAGCTACTGGTAAAGTGTAGGTGGATCTACTGATGAACTATTGATCAAACAATATTCGACTCCATTCTTACATGAGATCTGTGCACTTTAAATATTAAATCTAGATTCTCGACCAAGACATTCTGACATGTTTTGTTGAATCAAGATATTGTTGACAGTATATGTGGATCTACTGACGAGTTATTGATCAAGCAATGCTTTTCTCACTTTGTTTTATTTAGTTGGTTTTGAATTCTTATCTGGCGATGTGAGTAGCTGCTCCAAATTATTCGTGGTGAAAATTTGATAGAATCACACTAGTATCAGCACACTAGTGTACCGGATCCCATTAGAACTCCGAAGTTAAGCGTGCTTGGGCGGGAGCAGTACCAGGATTGGTGACCAACTGGGAAGTCCTCGTTGGTGACCACAGCATGGGCATGTGATCACAGTTCACAATTTCAAAAAAAAAAATTTGATAGAATCCTTTCTGTAACTAAATTATTTGTAACGAGGGAACGTTCCTCGATTAAGGATATGAAGGGAGGGAAATGCGGGTGATAAAAAGAGAGGAGTTGGCTGAATGGACGTCGTCTAGAGAGAGATATAGAGGATAAAAAGCCGGATAGACTTTCCCAAGAGAGAGAGATAGTAGGAAGGGAATTGCAACTAATTATTTCTTCTTGGCTAGAACTTTTCAAAAAAAAACTTCTTCTTGGCTAGAGCTTGGGGATGGCATGGGGCTAACTGTGCGTCTCGTCCCGGGTGCTCACACAAGAGGACAATAGGTTCTGGTTGAGATGCCATACGAGACTATAATCCTCAGGGCGGGATGCTAGTTCATCTTGATTGAGTGTCATGATGCTGATATACTCAGGAAATCAAGAAAATGCTTTAAGTTCAAATTTCTTACTTGCGTAGGGATGATGCCCACCAAGGTCCACGAGAATAGCCCCCCGTACATTGGACGCATCCGGGGATGTATCCCGAGTCGTCTTCGCTATGCCTCGTTACGTCCCATCCCCACGTCTCATTACGAAATTTATTGAATTGCATTCTGGTTACCCTTTGAAGAGGATAAAACGAAAAGAGATTAAATACCAAAATGCCGTAGTAGGCTGAAATGACACAAATATTAATGAATTGGTTTGAGGATAGAATCATAATTGTCCGAGAAAGCTTTATGGTTATGGATGGATTGGGTTTGGGAGAAGACTTGATGAATTTCGTAGCAGGGACATGGACAAAAGATCTTTAATGAAGAATTTCTTCAAAATTGAGTCGACTGCCTCTGTTGCAAGGAAATTTGTTATGCTTCGTTAACCTTTTCTTTTTTTAAGGACTTGTGTTACCACTTTTGAGGCGGGAAAAGGGCACTATGGTCATTTATTATTGTTTATTCTCAAACTGTATAAGCATTGTCTACATCTAGTTTACCAATTGAATAGTTTGGCGATATACTCTCTCTCTCTCTCTTCTTCTCTCTCTTTATCTCTCGTGCCAATTTAGAGATCGTTCGAGATTTTTTTTTATTTTTCTTGCACTGATTCACACAAAACACTAAAGTTTCGTCTTATTTTTTTCTCAAGACTTAATTTGCTCGATCCAGAATCATCCGTTATGTAAAAATTCAAGATTTTCAGTCATTACGCATGACAAGCGCCAGAGATTTCGCAGATAGTACTTTTTTTCCGACGCAAATGTATGATACCTTCCAATATTTTCGTTCATTAGAATTTTTTAATTGTCTTTACAGGGATCTCATTGAAGACTCAAGAACTCTATGCCATTGTCTTTGCAACCCGATACCTGGACATGTTCACTAATTTTATCTCACTTTACAACACGGGCATGAAATTGGTTTTCTTGGCGAGTTCTTTCTCCATTGTGTGGTACATGAGACAGCACAAGATTGTCCGGCGATCGTACGATAAAGATCAGGACACATTTCGTCATCTTTTTCTTGTTCTTCCTTGTTTACTCTTGGCGCTCGTCATCAATGAGAGATTCACTGTAACGGAGGTAAATATTAGGCGCTTTTCTGTTTTTAATGTTTTCAATATATGGGTAAGAAGATATGGAATATTTTCCACCGTTTTCTTTCTTTTTGTGTCTACATATTTGAGGATGGTTCTAAGTTGATTGAAACAGGTGAGGTGGTTTTCTGTTCCCGTATTTTCATAATTATCTTTTCTTTCATGCGTACGTATTTTCTAAACTGTACTCCCTCGTTTTCTTCTTTTCCTTTATTTTATGGCCAAATTTCTGAAAATTGTTCTTACTTCAATGAAACCTGGTTTCATTCCCCTCTTTCCACAGTTTCTTCATTTGTTTTGTTTTTGTTTTTCTGTTTATAGTAACGTATACGGTGATTGTTCTTAGTTCAACGCAGCATGTGATTTGTTTTGTCTTGGGAAAATATAAACCTGGTTTAAATCCTCTTTTCCCACATTTTTTTTGTTTGCTTTCGTTTTATGCCAGCATCCGAAGTTTATTCTAATTTTTGTAAACCAGGTGTTTTCGTTTGGCCCTGGGAAATCAAATGCCTGGTTTAATGCCTCTTTTCCTGTATTTTCTTCATCTTCTCTTGTTAAATGCCAACATATCAGAAATTATTCTTATTCAATGAAACAAGTATTTTGTTTGGTCTCGGCTGTTAGAGTGCGGGTTTAAAATGTCACTCCTTAATTTTTAGGGGTTTATATAAAAATGTAATAGTCTTATCTCTTCCCTCCGACCTTGACACTTTTCGAAACAAATCTGGCACTAACAGTGTATTCATGGTTTATTACCTATTTTCTCACATTTTCTTCATTTTATGTCTACGTGTCCGAAGACTGCTTTTATTCTTTTTTTATTAAACTGTTTATTCTTCTCCCTATTGCTTCTTTATTTTCTTCGAAATCAATCTTGATTTTCTTTCTTTTCACGCCGTTACATCTCAAATATATTATCATTATTATTGTTATTATTAATGAGACAGGTGACTTGGTTTGGGGAAAACACACCTAATTTTCTTCATTTATATGGGAACATAAAAATAAAACAAGTGACCCAGTTTTGGGGAGATCTTATTCCTGGTTAAATTTACTTTTTCCCTTCATTTTCTTTATTTTTTTTATTTGTACGCCAAATTTATTCTGATTAAAATAAAACAGGTGATGTGGTCTTTCTCTCTCTACTTGGAAGCCGTTGCTATACTTCCACAACTTGTCCTGTTGCAGCGAACGAGGAACATCGACAATCTGACCGGCCAATACGTTTTCTTTCTTGGGTAATTTCTCTTTTTTTCATCCTTCAAAAAATTTCATTCAAACCTCCCGCGTAAGTTTCCAAAAAATTATATTATTCTAATTCGAATATATTCCTCATAATTAAGCGTCTTTTTCTTCCAAGTCATTTAGTTATTACTTTCTCACACATTTTTCTAAAAATAAAATGTACAACGAGATAGTTCTTGCTTTCCTAATCATGGTACTAATCCTCCGATTAATTATATCTCTTTCTTTCAAGTCATTTAAAATTACTTTCTCTCTCATCTTTCTAAAAATAAAAAAAAATTTGAAGAAATTTCTAAAAAGAAAATGTACCATGGGATAGTTCTTGCTTTCCGAATCATGGTACTAATCCTCCGATTAATTATAATCTCTTTCTTTCAAGTCATTTAAAATTACTTTCTCTCTCATCTTTCTAAAAATAAATTTTTTTTTTTGAAGAAATTTCTAAAAGGAAAATGTACTATGGGATAGTTCTTGTTTTCCTAATCATGGTACTAATCCTCCGATTAATTATAATCTCTTTCTTTGAAGTCATTTAAAATTACTTTCTCTCTCATCTTTCTAATAATAAAAAAAAAATTTGAAGAAATTTCTAAAAAGAAAATGTACCATGGGATAGTTCTTGCTTTCCGAATCATGGTACTAATCCTCCGATTAATTATAATCTCTTTCTTTCAAGTCATTTAAAATTACTTTCTCTCTCATCTTTCTAAAAATAAAATTTTTTTTTTGAAGAAATTTCTAAAAGGAAAATGTACTATGGGATAGTTCTTGTTTTCCTAATCATGGTACTAATCCTCCGATTAATTATAATCTCTTTCTTTGAAGTCATTTAAAATTACTTTCTCTCTCATCTTTCTAATAATAAAAAAAAAGATTTTGAAGAAATTTCTAAAAAGAAAATGTACTATGGGATAGTTCTTGCTTTCCTAATCATGATATTAATCCTCGGCTTAAACATAACAAAGTGTTTCTTCCTTCCAATTCATTTGGTTATTTGGTTATTTGGTTTTGGGAAGATTATTTACACTTCCCACTTAAGTTTCCAAAAATTCTCATTATACTAATTTGAACAAAATTCCTCAACATCATTCTCATTCTTTTCCTGATCCCATCATTCTCATCATTCCCATTATACTAATTTTATTAATTCATTTTTATTTTAATTAATTCAGTGCTTACCACTCTACTTCCTCTTTTTCCACGTCGTTTTCCTTCTTGGGTGATTTCCCGTTTTTATCCTCCAAAAAAATTATTTTCATTTCCCGCGTAAATTTCTCATTATTCCTGATTCGAACATATTCATCAATACCATTCTCATTCTTCTTTATTATCCCCACCATTTATGATACTTTAATTTAATCAATTAATTGATAATAATTAATTCATTTCTTACGGGGCACTCAAAATTTTCTTTTTGCACGTCTTTTCTTTCTTGGATAGTTTCTCTTTTTTTATCTCCAAAAAACTTGTTTCGACGTGATTTTTTACTCAACACTGTAATTCCAACAAAATTCCATAGAAAATATTTTTTTTCTGATCCCCGCCATATTTAATATATTAATTAATTAATTATAATTTAATTAATGCAGGGCTTACCGGGCACTTTACATAGTCAACTGGGTCTACCGCTACTTCACTGAGCCCCACTACGTCCACTGGATCCGTGGGACCCACTTTCCTAATTAATCTTTTTTAAATATTACAAAAATTAAATCTGCCGTTTTTTCTCAATTTATCATTTTTTTTCTAAATTTCTACCGTATTTTTTTTCTATACAGCATGGTTGGCGGGGATTGTGCAGACGCTGCTCTACGCCGATTTCTTCTATTATTATTTCATCAGGTAATTTAATTCGGTAATTTAATAATTTTGATCCATTTATAATTCTTTTTTTTTTGCGCTTCAGTTTGAAGAACAATGCGAAGCTTCAGATACCGGCCTGAGATATCGCCACGTGGCGGATTTGTACTCTACGATTTTCCACGCGG
Source organism: Wolffia australiana (assembly GCF_029677425.1). NCBI lineage: Eukaryota > Viridiplantae > Streptophyta > Magnoliopsida > Alismatales > Araceae > Wolffia > Wolffia australiana. The sequence goes on from NC_135847.1 coordinate 9,127,700, forward strand.
CTGTTTCGAGAGAGATTTTTAAAAAGATTTTTACTACTCGCCGTAGAAAAATCGAGTCTTTCTCTCTCTAGAAATTTCTCGGTCTAGGCCTGGACGGGCTAGATTCAAGTTGGGAGATCGAGTCTTTCTCTTTCTGGAAATTTCTCGCTCTAGGTCTGGACGGGGTAGATTAAAGTCGGGAGATCGAATCTTTCTCTCTCTAGAAGTTTCTCGCGCTTTCTCTCTCTAGAAGTTTCTCGCTCTAGGCCTGGAAACGGGGTAGATGAATGTAGATAATTCGAGTATTTCTCTCTCTAGAAAGTTCTCGCTCTTGGTCTAGACTGAGTAGATTAAAGTAGAGAAGCCGAGTGTTTCTCTCTCTAGAAGTTTCTCTTTCTAGGTTTGGGAAGGGGATAGATGAATGTAGAGAAATTGAGTCTTTCTCTCTCTGGATTTTTCTCACTCTAGATTTGGACGGGATAAATAAAAGTGGGGAAGTCGAGTCGTTCTCTCTCTAGAAGTTTCTCTTTCTAACTTTGCAAAGGGGGGTTAGTGTAGTGTATAGTTGAGCTTTTCTCTCTCTGGAAGTCTCTCGCACTAGGTAAGTAAATACAGCGAAATCAAGTCGTTCTCCCTCTCTAGAAGTTTCTCTTTCTGGGTTTGGAAACGGGGTAGATCAGTGCAAAGAGGTCGAGTCTTTGTCTCTCTAGACGTGTCTCTCGCACTAGGTAAATAAATGTAGTGAAATCGATTCTTTCTCTCTCTAGATACCTCTCGCTCTAGTTTGGAAAAAGGTAAATCAGGGTAGATAAGTCGAGCCTTTCTCTCTCTAGAAATTTCTCGTTTTAGTAACGGGGTAAAGCAATGTTGCTAAATCGAGTCTTTCTCTCTCTAGTTTGGAAAAAGGATAGATCAGGGTACATAATTCGAGCCTCTCCCTAGAAGTTTCTCGCTCTAGTTTGGAAAAAGGGTAGATCAGGGTACATAAATCGATCCTTTCTCTCTCAAGAAATTTCTCGTTTTAGTAACGGGGTAAATCAGGGTCGATAAGTGGAGCCTTTCTCTCTCTAGAAATTTCTCGTTTTAGTAACGGGGCAAATCAATGTTAATAAATCCAGCCTTTCTCTCTCTAGAATTCTCTCGCTCTAGTTTGGAAAAAGGATAGATCAACGTTGCTAAATAGAGCCGTTCTCTCACTAGAAGCCTCTCGCTCTATTTTGGAAAAGGGGTAGATCAGTGTTGTTCAGTCGATCCTTTCTCTCTCTAGAAATATCTTGTTGCTAAATCTAAGTAGCTAAATCGAGTCTTTCTCTCTCTAGAACTCTCTCGCTCTAGATCGGAGACGGGGTAGACAAAAGTAGGGAAATCGAATCTTTCTCTTTCTAGAAATTTCTCGTTCTAGTGACGGGGTAAATAAATGTAGTGAAATCGAGTCTTTCTCTCTCTAGAGATTTCTCGCTCTAGGTTTCGACGGGGTAGAGAGAGAAAGTCAGAGAGGGTTTGTTTGATATTTTAGAGAGAGGTCAAGCAAAGGGATTGCCGCCAGTCTGATGCAGCATCGCGTCGATCTCGTCGCCGTCCTCCATTTCAAGCTGGCGAAATTATAGGGTTGTTTTAGCAAAATGTCTAGAGAGAGAAATAGAGAGGTAGAAAGAGAAGGAGAGAGCGCTTGATGGGCGATAAGAGAGAGAGGACGTCAGGAAATTGAAAGGAAGAGAGGGAAAGACTTAGAGAGAGAGTAAGACCAAAGAAATAGGAAGGATGAGAAGAGAGAGAAAAAGGTTTAAAAGACAGGAAGAGAAACTGAGGTAGAGATGCGTAGAGAGAGAAAGAGAGATTGAAAAGCAAGAGAGGGACAGACAAAGAGAGAGAGAGAGAGAGAGAGAGAGAGAGCAGAGAGAGAAAGTGAGATTAATTGAAAGAAAGAAATTGGAAGCATAGCTTGAGAGAGACAATAAGAGGATGAGAGAGAAAGATAGAAAAGACAGAAGAAGAGAGAGAGATGTAATATATGTGTATGTCTAGAGAGAGAAAGGGATGGATACGAGGAGAGGAAGAATGAAGGAGATTGAGAGGCGAGAGGACAGAAGAGAGAGAAAGTAAGATTAATTGAGAGGAAGAAATTGGAAGCATAACTAGAAGGAGACAATAAGAAGAGGGAGAAAGATAGAAAAAGAGAGAAGAAGAGAGAGCAATTTTATATATGTATATGTCTAGAGAGAGAAAGAGATGGATATGAGGAGATTAAGAATGAAGGAGATTGAGAGGACAGAAGAGAGAGAAAGTAAAACTAATTGAAAAGAAGAAATTGGAAGACCATAAGAAGATACGGAGAGAGAGAGAGATGTAATATATATGTATATGTCTAGAGAGAGAAAGGGATGGATATGAAGAGAGGAAGAATGAAGGAGATTGAAAGGCAAGAGGAGGATAGAAGAGAGAGAAAGTAACACTAATAGGAAGCATAGTTAGAGGGAGACAATAAGAAGAAGAGAGAGAGATGTATATAAGTTTTATATTTGTATGAATGCATTTATGTATAGGGCGACAAAGATACGGATAGAAAGAGGGGAAGAAAGGAGAGACAAGAAAAAACAGACAGAGATAAGAGAAGAGAGAGAGAGAAGAAATAGAAGAAGAGATAAGAGAGAGAAAGTAAGACCAATTATTAGGCGATGGAAAGATAGAAAGGAAAGGGAATGAGAGAGGAAAAGATTAACAGAGGTAGAAAAGAAGAGAGAAAGAGGAGATAAATGTGTATAGAGAGAGAGAAGAGAGAGAGATTACTTCATCTGAGGAAGAAAGGAGAGTGAAATTTAAGAAAAAACAGACAAAGAGATAAGAGAAGAGAGAGAAGAAAAGATAAGAGAGAGAAAGTAAGACCAATTAAGAGGAGATGGAAAGACAGAAAGGAAAGAGAATGAGGAAAAGATGATCAGAGGTAGAAAACATGGGAGAGAGAGAGAGGAGATAAATGCGTATAGAGAGAGAGAGAGGAGAGAGAGAGGAGAGAGAGATTACTTCATCTGAGGAAGAAAGGAGAGATAAGCAAAAACAGACAAAGAGATAGAGAAGAGAGAGAGAGAGAAGAAATAGAAGAAGAGATAAGAGAGAGAAAGTAAGACCAATTAAGAGGAGATGGAAAGATAGAAAGGAAAGAGAATGAGAGAGGAAAAGATTAACAGAGGTAGAAAAGAAGAGAGAGAGAGAGAGGAGATAAATGTGTATAGAGAGAGGAGAGAGAGAGAGATTACTTCATCTGAGGAAGAAAGGCGAGACAAGAACAAAGAGATAGAGAAGAGAGAGAGAAGAAATAGAAGAAGAGATAAGAGAGAGAAAGTAAGACCAATTAAGAGGAGATGGAAAGATAGAAAGGAAAGAGAATGAGAGAGGAAAAGATTAACAGAGGTAGAAAAGAAGAGAGAGAGAGAGAGGAGATAAATGTGTATAGAGAGAGGAGAGAGAGAGAGATTACTTCATCTGAGGAAGAAAGGCGAGACAAGAACAAAGAGATAGAGAAGAGAGAGAGAAGAAATAGAAGAAGAGATAAGAGAGAGAAAGTAAGACCAATTAAGAGGAGATGGAAAGATAGAAAGGAAAGAGAATGAGAGAGGAAAAGATTAACAGAGGTAGAAAAGAAGAGAGAGAGAGAGGAGATAAATGTGTATAGAGAGAGGAAAGAGAGAGAGATTACTTCATCTGAGGAAGAAAGGCGAGACAAGCACAAAGAGATAGAGAAGAGAGAGAGAAGAAATAGAAGAAGAGATAAGAGAGAGAAAGTAAGACCAATTAAGAGGAGATGGAAAGATAGAAAGGAAAGAGAATGAGAGAGGAAAAGATTAACAAAGGTAGAAAAGAAGAGAGAGAGAGAGAGAGAGAAGAGAGAGAGAGATTACTTCATCTGGGGTCTGCTCCCCACGAAGGCGGCGACCATCGAAAAGGAAGGCGATGGACTGAATGTCGACGGATTGTCGGTCGCAGTACGCATTCATCAGCTTGCGCAGCTGAGTGCTCCTCTTGATCCTGAAGAACACTTCATTTCCATCCTACACCAAACATTTTTTTTCAATTTTAATCCTCAGATTAAACTAATAATTAAGCGTATATTTCTCCCAAGTCATCTAGTAATTACTTTCTCAGTCATCCTTTTGAAAATAAAATGAACAATGAGATAGTTCTAGCATTCCTAATCATGGTACTAATCCTCAAAGATTAAACATAATCCCTTTCATTCAAGCGATTTAGTAACTACTTTCTTCCCCGTGTTTCTAAAAATAAAATGTGGTTCTTGCATTCCTCATCATGATACTAATCCCCGATTAAACATAATCAAGCGTTTCTTTCTTCCAAGTCATTTAGTTGTTATTTTCTACCCCATATTCCCAAAAGTAAAATGTACAATAAGATAGTTCTTGCGTTAGCCCAGTTAGAAATCAAAGAAAAAATATTAATAATTTACTGATGTTAATGGAACTGAAAAGACGATTTTTTTGTGGCAGAAAACTAAGTTTAATGCTGGCATTCCCCTTCAGAATCGGTCGACGAATCAATAAAACAGTGATACAAAGGTAACAAGACTTGAATGCCAAATTTCAAAATAAACAAATTAAGAATTTTCTAACATATTTTCTTTGAAAATTCTTCTCACCGTGGTACCAACTGATTCATACCGACATGCCACAATTATGATTGTACTTTCTGTAAATTATTAGAGCCTTTTTCTTAATTTATATTGAAACCCATATTTTTCGCCGCCATGTTCTTGTCCGCTAATTATTAGCAGGAAAATGCCACGAGATTTTAATTAATTATATTTTATCTCTATAACTTATCCCTAATTTCATCTGAGCTCGTAATGTGTTTAATTCATTCAATTTGACCAATACTCCAAAGTCAACACATAAATTACAAGTAAATTATACCTCGACCAATCTCTGTAGTAAATTGATCAAAAATCAAAATTTACCAAATGCAATATTCATACAGATTTCATAACTATGCGCTACATTTGGGGGAAAATATCTGGACAAAGATTTCTTCCTGATGTGTAAGCCTTAGATATCATTAAAAAATGGTTAATCGCTTCATACCTCAGTTCGAAAATCAAGGTTACTCACTAATAAAGCGATAACCTTGCAACAAGCACGCTAGAGCACACTAACACTAATACTAAAAAAACTGAGACTTGATAACACAAACCAATAAACTCGAAAACTAGTCTTCACCCAAGAACAGAAACGAACCAAATGCGAGGAATCACAACAGGAAATCCTGATACGAGACCAAAAAAAAAGAAAGATTAGGGAAACGATCATTACCTGGCCCTTCACCTTCAGATTGATGTGCGCCGACTGATCGCCGGGCTTCTTATCCTCGTCCTGCGACGGATTTCCAGACATTTCTTCGATCCGACCACCGATCACCGATCACGATGAAGAACGTGCAATGCAATCTAGGGCTACGCTTACGTATTTGAGACTTTTAACAATTTGTAGAATGTTGAAAGGGTGCAATGTATATATAGTACCAGAAAAACAAACTGGATTTTATAGGGCCATGAAATCCGGTGTAGGACAAATCAGTGTGGGCCATGCTGGATTTCAACCCAATCAAATAATTTGCAACTTACAGATATTTCTTAAATATTCTAGATGCTTTGAAGCATTACACTTATTTAATAAAAATTGAAGTTGGAATAATGTTGTCCTAGGACTTATATATAGAAGTAACATGATGGAGGACCATCCAGCAGATGGCGGCTCAGCGACGACGACGCCACCCGAGGATGCTACGATGACGCGCCATCAGCCACGCCGAGGCGCTCGAGTCGACGTCCGTCATCCGGGGTTTAAGTACTCCGGGTAAGCAAGACTTTACCATTTTATTACTTTCATCATCATGTTGTATTTCTTTCCGAATTATGGATTGGGCCATTATCGTAGGGCCCGTCCTCGTCTTTGATTTTATCTTTTAGAATTGTATTTGAATTTGTAAGGAGAGACCGAACCACGTTTCACGACGGTTCGATCTCTCCCCACGTTCTCTTGGCACCCCTCCTCCCTATATAAGGGGAGGGCATGCCCAAGGAACATTTGGAAGTTTTTGAATGAATTGAATTTTTCAAAGAGCTTCCCCTTATCGTAGTCGTAGCGTAGGGGGTGTGGCTGGCCCCAACCACGTCGAGACCACTCCGTGGTTAGAGCTCACGATCCGCCGTCGAGATCACTCCGACGGGTCGTGCTAATCGTGCCGTCGAGATCACTCCGGTACGTTTAAAGATTCAAGAAGTCGGCATCGCCTCGCGCGGACGGAAGCCTGCATCGAGATTACTCTGGAGGCATCTGAACACACGAGACGCCGTCGACCTGCGCCGCATCGGGAGATTTGTCTTCATCGAGGAGACTCGCCCGCGACGATCAAGAACCTCTGTCGCCAAGGTTCTTGATTCTCTCCTCCACCTACACCCTTCTCAACTATTCGCCCCGACCCTCTTCTACCCCGGCTCCCTGATTCCCCTCATCGTCCTCGCCATTTCTTGATCCCCTTCCCCCCCCCCTTCTTCACCTTCGTCGTTCTTGATTCCCCTCATCGTCCTCGCCATTTCTTGATCCCCTTCCCCCCCCCTTCTTCACCTTCGTCGTTCTTGATTCCCTTCATCGTCCTCGCCATTTCTTGATCTTCTTCCATCATTCACCCAACGTTTCTTGATCCCTTTTCCCCCCTTCACCTTTGTCATTCTTGATCTTATCATCAACCCCATCCCGTTTCTTGAACCCCATCCTCGACCCTCGACCCTCCCCCCTCCCCCTTCTTCTTCTTGATTCTTGATCCCCAAACCCCGTTCTGGAACCCTCTCGCCCTCACCTCTACACTCTCCCCGCCGCGGCCCCTGCTTCCCGCCGCTCTCTCGCTGCACGCCTCAGCATTGGCCCGCGCCGAGACCGGGCGCGCCGCGTGTCCACGCCCAGCCCGCGACTTCGCCCGCGCGCTGCCCGCCGCGCGCGACCTCGCGTCGCGCCCCAGCCCGCGTCGCGCCCCAGCCCGCCCCAGCCCGCGACCTCGCGTCGCGTCACGACTCTGCCAGCGTCGTGAACGCACGCGCCCGCCGTGATCCGACCGCGCGCCGCGGACTCGTCAATCCCGCCGTGACCCGATAGCGCGCCGCGGACTCGTCACTCCCGCGGCTCGACAACTCCGCGCCGCGCCGTGATCCGCCGTGGTCCGCCAGCTCTGTCATCACCGTGTCATCGCCGTGACCCGCCATTTCGGCTGTGCCTTGGACTAAGCCACCATCAGGTTCGCTCGTCTCCCCTCCCTCTTATTCCAGTATTATTACTGCTTGCAGTCTCGTCGCCCGCTATCGCGTCCCCTGCCAAGACCTCTGGATCGAACATCGGAATAGGCGTAGCCACCGACTTCGAGAGCAGGATTCTGTGAGGTAAACGGATTGTCTATGATTGCTTAAATATCGAACTCTCCAGGGACGTTAGACGCCCCTCCCGTCCTAGTCGTCTAGTAGATTCAGCGGGTCAACGGGAGTCTGATTCCGGATCATTCTACTCCGTGGCACGTCCCAATCTACTGCGCTTACTTGTCCGCGTCTTATCTGCTCGTTTATAAACTTCAGTCCCATAAATTTGACAAAGTTATATCATATCATCATTTCACTTGTGACGTGAAACGCGCCGTTCGATCCCGGCCGCCGTCGTTTCGCATCATAACATGGATGTATAATAATGTTTGTTTAGCATGAAGAAACTCCTATCTGAGAATGATTAGCATGAGTAATTTTAGAAAAATAACTAGATTTAATGTGGGCATGGAATCCGGTGTAGGACAAATCAGTGTGGGCCATTGCTGCTGGATTTCAACTTACACATATTTTTTAAATATTCTAGATGCTTTGAAGCATCACAATTATCTCAAAAAACTTGAAGTTGGAATAAATTTTTTCTAGGACTTATATATATATAGAAATAACATGAATGTAAATATTGTTTGTTCCAGTGAATAAACTCCCATCTGTGAATGATTAACATAAATAATTTTAGAAAACAAACTGGATTTTATGTGTGCATGGAATCGAGGGTTGGACAAATCAGAGTAGGCCATGCTACCTCTCAACCAATCAAACAATTTGCAACTTCTAGATGTTTCTTAGATTTTATAGATTCTTTGAAACACCACACGTTTTTAAAAATAATACAACTTGAAGCTGAAAAAATGTAGTCCTAGGACTTACATATAGAAATAACATGAAACTATAATATTGTTTGTTCCAGTGAATAACTCCCATCTGAGAATGATTAGCATTACTACTTTTACAAAACAAACTGTATTTTATGTGGGTATGGAATCCAGGGTTGAACAGATCAGAGTGGGCCATGATACCTCTCAACCAATCAAACAATTTGCAACTTCTAGATGTTTCTTAGATTTTGTGGATTCTTTGAATCATCACACTTTTTAAAAAATAATAAACTTGAGGCTGAAATAATGTAGTCCTATGGCAGATATCTATACAAATCGTATGATTGTATTATATTTTTTGTCATGTTGAATAACCTCCCATGTATATATAAACCAACATATGTGAGGATGATTTATATGCATGGAGTCTGGTGCATGACAAATCAGAGTGGGCCCTATTGCTTCTCAACCTAATAAAATACTTCGCAACTTACAGATCTTTCCTAAATGTTGTTTTTCTTTGAAACATCACACTTTTTAAAAAACTAATAAAATTGATGAAATAATGTCCTACTATGACTTATATATGCAGAAATAACATGAATGTAGAATACTGTTCGTTCCAGTGAAGAATCTCCCATGGAGAGCTAAGCATAGATATTTGAGAATGAATAACATGGATGATTTCAGAAAAAACTGGATTTTATACTAGCGTAGAATCTAAAGTTGAAAAAATATAAGTGGGCCATGCTGCCTCTGACGTAGGACGACTAAGGAATGGATGACTGGAGTACGGGGAAGGTTGCGGATGGATGGACGACGATGGAGGGGTTGGGTACTGGAGGGATAAAACAGCCCACAGAAATACACACGGTCGGATTCGGACTTTAAAACCGATGAAAAACTAGTGGTGCAGCTCCGACCCTTGTTGAGGGCGGGAGTACTGTCTTCACCCACCGCGACGATGCCTAAGCACCAAAATCAATACCCGAATTCGCATCATGGAGAAACACTCGAAAGAGAGGGAGGAAGTGGGAAATCCAAACCAAATCTAATTTTGACGGCGGTGGAAACTTCTCGAGAAAATACTGAACGGGAGCACTTCGACACCAAAGAGTTCAAGCGTACCTCGCCACCGTAGTGCGTGAAGAGGATGCGGGAAATTCTGATCGAGGTAAGACTGGGCGATTCTAGGCGTTGAGCGGCCCATTGGACGATGGGATCTGGGCGTTCCGAGCGTTGTATGGTCCTGGCGGAGAATGAGACTGACGAGTGCAGACACGGGAGAGATGGGCGCGGGCACCGTCCAGGGCAATCCGAAGTGGCAGCCTTGGGCAACCTTGGGCGGTGGCCCTGGGCAGTTTGGGCGGCGGCCTTGGGCGGCCTTGGGCGGCCTAGGCAGGCTGCCTTGGGCGGCCTGGGTTGGCTGCCTTGGGCGACCTTGGGCGGCAGCCCTGGGCGGCTGCCTTGGGCGGCCTGGGCGGCTGCCTTGGGCGGCCTGGGGTGGCTGCCTTGGGCAGCCTAGGGAGGGCTGCCCTGGGCGGCCGGGGGTGGCTGCCTTGGGCGGCAGCCCTGGGCAGCCTGGGGTGGCTGCCTTGGGCGGCAGCCCTGGGCGGTCTGGGCGGCTCCCTTGGGCGGCCTAGGGCGGACTGCCCTGGGCATCCTGGGGCGGCTCCCTTGGGCGGCCTAGGGCGGACTGCCCTGGGCATCCTGGGGCGGCTCCCTTGGGCGGCAACCCTAGGCGGCTTGGGGTGGCTACCTTGGGCGGCCTTGGGCGGCAGCCCTGGGTGGCCTGGGCGGTTGCTTTGGGAGGACGAGGGAGAGAGAGAGAGAGAGAGAGAGAGAGAGAGAGAGAGAGAGAAGAGGGAAAGGGGAGGAAGGGGAGGAATGGAGAGGAAGAATGAGGGGTGGAAGGCCGACGACACGAGGTGGCGGCGGCGGCGCTAGGGCTGGAGAGATAGGGAGGCTTGGGCAGTCCTCCAAGAAGAGTTAAACAAAACTCAATTCTTGAAATATGACTACCTAACTGTTTCTTGAAACAATGGCCTATACATATAGGCCTTGGAGGAAAGAGAAAATACAACTTGAAGACGAAAAATTAAAGACGAGAAACTAAAGATGCGGCGTGCTTCATGTCACGCCAAGGGGCAGTTGTTGATCTGCCGTTGGCGACGTGTCATGATTTGCAGAGGGGCGTGCGTGCGTGGAGATGTGCGTAGCGGAGATGGTTGCGGCATATCTGTAGCGGGAGTGTTGACGTGCGTGCGTGGAGACGTGCGTAGCGGAGACGGTTGCGGCATGTCTGTAGCGGGAGTGGCGACGTCGGTCGACTGTGGCGGCATATCCGTGGCGGAGACATTGACTTCGGTTGACCGTAGCGACGCATCCAATGGTGATGTGTTGGCGTCCTCGCCATCAGCCTCTCAATCAGTAAAAGATTTGGCACTTAGTGAAAGCCCCTAGTTTTTGAAGATTCTTTGGAAAGAACCCATTTTTACACAAAATAATTAGATGTAAACATTGAAATTGAAAATTGTGGTATAGGAAGTTGACGATATACAATGAATAATCTCAGAAAACAAAAAGGATTTCATAGGGGCATAGAATATGGTGTCAGAAAAATCAGAGTGGTTCCATCTTCTTTTCAACCTAATTTTATAATTTATGAGTATAGTGATATATCCTAATTTTCTAGATTCTTTGAAACGACAAATTTTCATACATAAATCCCTTGATTTAGATCTACAAGCTGAAAACTGAAGTTCTAATACAACATGTATAATAACTTTAATTCAAAGGTATCATATAATAGTACTAATTCTGATTATTGTGCTATTATGTAATGCATAATAACATATCATGATCTTAAAGCAGAAGCATAACATATTTCCATCATTAAATGAATGGGGATTGGATGTTATTGAACTTTCCAATGGAGGCTTGAGAGTCACATGTACAACGTGGTCTAGGGACCACGACCCTTTAAATAGACCCCACATGGGTTTTTTCATTTTAGCAAACTACCCATCACAATGTTTGTCATTGAAACTGTCTTTGCACACTTGCACCCATACACCTCTAAATAATGCCTCAATCCCAGACTTCATAAAATCACTATAATTGGGATATTTGACCTCGTAATAACCAATGTATAGTGAAATATATATGTATTAGAACACAAGTTAGATCCACTAATCATCCACTGGGTCAACATACATATGATCATCCCAAAAACTTTACACCACAGCCTTATGAGCTCAATCTTCTCCATCTGCCATTGAACATCAGAAAGTGATAGATTTGAATATAATTTTATGTAGCTAAGTTTAAAAAATCATGTATATTCTATTGAAAAATGAGAAATATCAAGTATTGTTCTGTCAGAAGTTTTCATGAAATGTGATTTTCAATGAAGATTCGAAACTGATCCATGTTTATGAAGACCAATGCGCAAAATTACTTAACAAGAAAATCTTAATTTCTGCAGAAATATTTACATGTCCACAATCAAGAGCATAAAAAACAACGTCTCACTAGAATTTAAAATTCTTCTCAAGGAAGAACACCCCTATGAGGAATATGCGTAAAAACCAGCTTGTGTAGTAAACCTTTGGTAAGCAGATCCACAATGATAGAGTTTTTCCTGATATTCTATGCAGCCATATGCCAATTTTTAAATCTCTGCTTGACAACTAGGTAGTTGATATCTACATGCTTAAACTTGGTCTGACTCATATTATTATTAAATAATAACACAATGACTCATATTATTCATATATGAGTGACATTTTGAATATCACTCATATCTGAAGTTGAGAAAAAAATATTTAGCCCGAGTCCTTGATTGGATGACAAATACATCGTAATGTATTTCATTGTCATAGCGGAATAGGATATTATTGAATGTTTAGCACTCCATGATATGTCTCGTCCATCGAGCATAAATATATAGCTTGATATGGATCTCCTTGTATCTAGGCATCCAAAAAAATAAGAACCTATCTGCCCAGTGATTTCCTAGTAATTTGACTTTTTATATATGATCATATTTTTGGGTTCTAGGGTCTTGATTTAGATGAAACTTTGGATGATTCAAATCGAAAGACTTAAAATGGAATCATAAAAACATAAAAAAAAACATGAATTGAATCACATAGGCACGAATCACATTTTTGATTTCTTGGGTCCTCCGTGTCAAAATGATTATGTGTGCAGCCTCTAGATGTATCCAGGCGATCCTTGACACATATAATCTCCTCCTTTGCCTTGATGAGCTTCGTTCACCCTCAGTCATCATCATTACACCATCCCAATCGCACTAAGAATGGAAAATAGATACGGGGAGAAGGGAGAATAAGGGCAAGAGCCCCGAACAATTATGAGTAACTTTAGGTCAAGGCCTTCCCCTATTTATACTAAGTGGTATTTTTCATAAAACCCCCAAACTTTAAGTATATTTTTGACTTCCCTAAGAGCATTTGCGTATGAACCGTTAGGCCCATGTATAAATCAAGTTAGTGACTCAATTGGCCCAAAAACCTTTATTGCCCTTACAAATTAATTAACTATATCATAATATGGACTATTAATATCCAATAAAATTTTCACAATCGTTTGGTTGAGTTGCTAGTGTTGGGTTCTAAAAGCCTTGACATGGATGAATAAATTAAAATGATTCGCAGTAGAAGACTTGAACGAATCGAATGGCATCAACAAAACATGAAACAACGTACCTTTCCACGGATCGCATCTATGATTTCTTAGATCCCGGAGTCCGAGTCGAGCTGCTCATGTGTGAAGCCTCTAGACGTATCCATGCGGTTCTCGGCACGTCGGATCTCCTCCTTCTCATTGACAATCCCCATTCTTTCTGCTTTTGCATCGTTACGTCGTCCCGATCACATCGGGGAGGGAGAGGGGGTGCTGAGAGATGGGAGAAGAAGGGGAAAGGCTCCAGAACAATTCTGCCTGGGTGAATTTCGTTCAGGGCCTTCCCCTATTTATACTAAGTGAGTATTTTTCATAAAAATCCCAAAACTTAAGTATATCTTCCAACGTCCAAAAGACTATTTGCGTGTGACCCTCTAGGCCCATGTATCAGTCTAGTGAATGACTCTAGCAGCCTAATAACCTTTATTGGCCTTCCAAATTAATTAACTATATCATCATATAGATTAATTAATGTCAGATCGATTTAACCCAATCGATAGGTCGAGTCTCCGACACGTGGGGTGCCAAGCTACACCTCGTGTCCTAGAAGATACAAATGAGTGTGTATCGACTCACTCATGGAACCTGTTCGTCATCAGTTACCCTGTATGTATAATCCCTCATCTACTTGATGCTCTTTTTATGACTTAAGGTATGGTCAAATGTCAAACCCTAATCGATCATCTAAGTTAGTACTGATGCATTCCGAAATCATCGGAGAATTCTTCTCCGATGTTTTGCTACCTTGGCCAAGGACTTTATCGCATCGTCTTCCTTCAGCTATCACATCCTATACGGAGGGTGGACGATCCCATCTTGACCACTCAATTGTCTTCGTGAACTTCTTGATGTACCCGAACGAAGACCATTTAGAATCCCATGATTAGATACTCGTTGGCCATCGCCAAAGTACAACTGTCCATCCACAAGACGTTTTTGGTGTCTCAGGTCTAAGGACCACTTACACAACCGTTTGACAGTTTGGTATCATACCATTCAGGGATTCGTACGGATCAATTCAGTGAACTCTTTCCACTAAAGAGCACCCACTATCTATCCTTAGTGTCACCACACTAATGGCTACGGGACCAGCCATACTCATCATATGAGTGAGGCTAGATAGTGCTATTCTATCCGGATACTTCGATGTCCCTCTCACGTATCGTTCGAATAGGAATGTTTAGAACACATGCTTAAAGACTAGTGATCTCCGTATTACGATCTCATCATAATTCACTAAGTCCGATCATGTATTCATGGACTTCATTATACCCATCATACGTGCACTATAATGAATATGTTCTATTAATTAACATGGAACGATATATGGAATGTGTGATTGGCTTGTCGGCCACATAAATTTCCATCAATCCATGCATTTGGGTTGCAGGGGACACGCCCAACATCCCACAATATGCTTGTAGCCCCTGCAACCCAAATGTATGGATTGGCTTGCCGGCCACATACATTTTGTTTTTTCCACATTGGTCTCGACATTTGACCTAAGAATAAATTAATTTGTTGGCTTGAGTTCGATAATAAATGAAATATCTAAGAATATTTATTTAGTGATAATGGATGTGTGGCAGAAGAATATGCTGATTATGACAACAAGACTTTGAGAGTAACAAAGAAAAGGAACTTGTAAACATGTAATTTTAGTGTGGTAAGTTATCAAAATATGTATATTTATTATCACTTATGGTTATTAATCACATCAAATCACAAAAAAATGTATTTAGATGAAAATTGAAAGTTATACTGATTTCATGAAAATTGAAAGCTTGGCCATACACTGAACAAGTCAAATCGTGTATTTATGACTTGTAATTTTAGGAAATGAAGACAAACATAGTCATTATCATTGTTCAGATATTTGTGTGAATTAATCTTCATTTGATTTGTTGATAATTTGTTCAAAATCATAATTACTACCTTCCAATATTTAAAGCTGAATTTATTGATAATTTAATGAAAATTAATTAATTACATCAAGATACTATTATCCAATGGTGATATCTTTATTTAAATTTTGTGTTAAACATATCTAAAAGTTTAATATTATTTTAAATCTCAAGTCCTTCGTATAACGACTAGTTTTTGCTCTTAACTCTTGAAAGGTATTATGAATTGATGGCAAAATTGTAAATATAAAAAAAATCAAAATTAAAATAATTATTATTTTATATTGCTTAATCATATTCAATGAATATGACTGTTGGAATTTTGATAAATTACCATTATGCCCCTTTCGGATTCCCAAGTCCATATATGCAGTTTTGAGCCCAAATTTCAAACTCCCTTCTCCTTGCCATTTGAAAATTGCAGTCCAAAAGCCAGAGAGATCTCTCAAGTCCTCGAGTAATTTTCAAGCGGTTTTTTAGCATTCTTTGAAGAGATCATTTGTTTATAACATCAATCCAAGTTGATAGAACTTGGAATTGTGGTTTTTGGTACAAGGTTTCTCAAGATTCAAAGAAAAGAAAGCTAGGATCCGAACTTCGCACATCCTCGACCCTGTGATAAGTTTATAATTTTTAGCATATCTTTATACTAATTTTGAGTCTTTTCTTCAATGTATGAATTCTTCTTAACATCCATATGAAACCAAAGAAATTTGGATTGCATCATTTGGTTGAGTTTGGAAAGAGTTATAGGGGTCTGTAGTTGAACACGGAGGAATCGAGTGATGAACAAAGGACGTTGAAAGATTGATCTTTGGAGATTTCTCTAATTCATTTTTGAATTTTTTTGAGAGATAATATTTACGCAAAATTGTGTTACAAAACTGTTCCAGATAGAATTGTTGCATTTGGTGCAGGATTGAAAAAGATATTAGCATTTTAAGCATCAAAGTTCAAACACGAATCGAGAATTTTATCAAAAGAAAAACGTGGAGGAGAAAAGGATTGAAGAAAGAGCGACCACAAAAAAAGAGGTATTATTCAAGGGAAGTCATAGTGATATTTATGGATATTTAATTCAATATAATTTTGACATAAAAATTTTCTTGTTGAAATACCTAAAATTGATCATTGTCTTGAATACTATTTGAGTAGCCATCAATACTAAGTGTTGTTGAGGAGAATACATTATTCATAAATATATTGTTATTGCTAGATCTTTGTGATCACTCAGGTCAAGGCTTTGGGGGCCATAAGAAGAAGGCTTTGGGGGCTAATTTGAAGTAGATTAAGGAGGGTCATTACGTGGAAGCCTTTGAGGGTTGAGGAAGACAAAGCTTCATCGACTTTTTCTTTTTCTTGGTATCCTTGTTCAGCCTTATTTCCAAGTGATTTGCTTGGGGGGAAATCACAAAAACTTGGTTAGGGCACATCATCACCTCGGGACGGATACCCCCGAACAACATTAAGGATTAGCCTAAGCTGTCTACAAAAAAATAGTGTCTTCCATTTCCTCTACCTCATTTCTTAAGTAGAAAAATCCTAGGCTAATTAAAACAAAAATAAAATATAAATAGAGAACTTAATTCACCCCCCCCCCCCCTTAGGTTGTTCCTTGGCCACCTAAACTAACATTATCTAATTTTAATGCGTACTCATTTAAGTAATTAAGGTGAACTCGAGATTAATTCAAGCTAAAGTTTTCATTAAAATATTTTACTCACAATTCCAATTTCAACATTTCAAAATTTTGTTCAAATTTAATTGAGTAGTGATTTTATAGAGATGCATTATGAAAATAAAAAAAATAAAAAAATATATTGAAAAAATATTCTGAAAATGTGATGGGTTTCTAAGATGAAAAGTATTACCGAGGAGGGTATGATAATGTGATATGGGAGCCAAGCGCTTGGAGAATTGTGACTGATTATTTGTGAGGGTCGCTGATTTACTTTCATTAGATTGATCAAATTATTTGCAAATGTTATTAACTTCTTAATATCAAAATAATAGACAAGTGATGTTATTCTTGTATGTGGTCATTGAAAACACATAAGGTACACCTCAACGGAAATTTGCTAGACTCTTGACCAGTGATATACCCCCTTCCTTAAGTGATATGCTAGACTCTTGACCGGTGATTGGATGCTTTTGCATGAGTCCCCTCATCTGACACCTCGAATTGGACCACGTCACCCCGCTCCACCTCCTCTTGTGAGCTCAATGCATTACCTGTTGTCAGCACCTTCTTTGCCATGTGCCTCTACCGCCAATGCATTTTGTCGCTACTGTCCGTGCCTTGCGACTCTACAGTCACTTCCATCCACCACTATCATTATGACGATGTACTGCACATTGTCATTGTTGCTGTTGTCTGATGCGTGCTGCTGCCATCGTGGTCATGCATCACTGCTGCCATCGCTGCCATGTGACACACCACAACAATCATTACCACGCACCATGTGCATGCACCACCGTTGAAGCCACCTGCTTGCTCCTTGCCGCAGTCATCGACTGCATGTTACCGCCGTCACAACACCCTGTTATGTGTTGCTGTCATCACTATGTCGTCTTACCGACGTCACACTGTAGCCACCACCATTGTTGCAAATGAGGACAAGGAAGCCCACACATGCAGATGAGAGGGTCCACATGATGCCCCTTGCATATTTTCTTGTTCAGTGGGTGCCCACCACCTGTTTGGCAAATGCTTGAAAGAGTTGCACAATTTCTTCTCATCCTTCTTCCTCATTTTCCTCATTTTAAGCGTGATACAGTAACACTAAAAAACATAATTAAATTCAAGATGTTCGACCTTCAAAGGTCAAATTACTTATCTAAAATTAATGATAAAAATGCAATGAAAATATCAATGAAGCATAATGGCATGGCATAGATGACAAAAGTGTGGATATCAAGATGATGTGTTAAAATGACACCAATTATACACTACATTACGTAATTTAAAATGTAATTACACATTTAAGATGTATTTTATCAACATGGCGAGCAGTTTGTCATCTCCTCAAGAAATTGGAGTCAATTCATGAATTTAGATTTGGTTTGAATGGATGAATGGTGATGGGAAAGAGTATGATGGGTTATTCCTCAAGTCTCCTATCCCGTCATACGTCCCTGATTTATGTCTAGTTCATCACACATCCCATGCTGTCACATCATCATATCATCTTTACATTATCTAACTGGTGTCGCCAACCATCAAGTAAAGACATATTGAGTAATAAAAAACTTTTTTAAAACTTTAATTTAGTTGTTTTGAGACCTAAGATTGTGCAATGTGATTTACATTAATTTATGTCATTCTTGCAACATAAACACTAGGGTGAGCATGCAAGACTGAGAGATCATTTTGTTTACAAAATCATTATATTGTCATTGGTCGCAACATCCCACCACATCACCTATCCAGACTCCTCAACATGTTTATTTAAGTTCATTGTATATAATATTTGCATTCATTATTATTTCGTGTGATGTTTATAATAAAGTCTATGAATACGTGCAATGTCTTAGTGAATTATGATAAGATCATAATACAATGATCAAGAGTCTTTAATCATGTATTCTAAATATTCCTATTCATGGATAGCCGAGATGGACATCAAATTATTCAGATAAAATAGCACTAGCTGATCCTACTTATACGATAAGGATAATTGATCGTATGGCTATTAGTGTGGCGACACTAAGGACATATAGTGGGTGCTCTTTGGAGAAAGAGTTCACTGAATTCATCCGTACGAATCCCTGAATGGTATTATACCTAAACGTCAATCAAGTTGATTCAAGTCGTGGTTGTATAAGTGATCCATTAACCTGAGAAACCAAGGACATATCGTGAGTGGGCGACTACATTTTGACTACGACTTATGAGCCTCTAATCATGGGATTCAAATAAGTTATAGCTTGGATGTAGTAAGAAGCTTACGGAGATGATTGAGTCATCAAGACGGGATCATCCACCCTCGGTATAAGAGGATACTAACTCAAGAAAGATGATGCATAAAAATCCTTGGCAAGGGTAGTGAGGATATTGGAGGTGTTCTCGAATGATCCCTATTACGCATCAGTACTAATCGAATGACGGATTAGGGTTTGACGATAAACCATACCCTATGTCATTGGAAAGTCTCGCACGGCTGATGAATTATACATATAGTTAACCGATGAAGGTAAAGGTTCCATGAGAGAGTTCGAGACTACTCGTATCTTCTAGAGCAGGAGGTGTAGCTTGGCACCCCACAGGCTGAAAACTTAATCTATCGATCGGGTTAAATCGATCCTTATTTAACTAATCTATATGTTGATATAGTTAATTAATAAGGTTGGTCAATAAATGTTATTGGGCCACTAAAGTTATTAACTAGAATGATACATGGGCTTAGAGGGTCACACGCACAAGGCCATAAGGTCATTGATGGATACATTTTACTTTTTACGGTTTTGAGAAAAACCTTAATTGAAATATAAAGATGGAAAGGGGTCTTATTTTAAGCATATATGAAAACCTGATTTGAGAGCTCTCCCTTTCTCTAGTCTCTTCTCCACTCATTCAAGGACAGTGTCTTCATTGTGAGAAGATCTTCTAGATTTTCAAGAAGAGTTGAAGAAGAAGACGTGGAGATCCAAGCGCCGAGTGATCACTTGGATACTTCTAGAGGCCGTTCGCGTGAACAACTTCAGAATGTTCTCGGAGCGGCAAAGTCAAGGGTGGAACGAGTTCCCTAAAGGTACATTCAATGTTTTATTGTAAAGATCGATTCTGAATCGATCAATACGCTTCTGCATCCATGGAAGTATATTTTCCATGGAAGAACCAAGGCACCAAACCCAACATGAACATCATATGTTCTGTCCTAGTTCGTCATCCGACAAACTGGTGGAGGAAAAGAGAGGGAGAGAGTTGCGAGAGTGAGTGGGAGAGAATTGTGAGTATAAGAGAGAGAGAAGGGGAAAGAGAGAGATCAAGAGATCAAGAGAGGGAGAGGGAGAGGGAGGAGAGTCATTTCTGTCATCTGTTTCATCATTCCTCCCAAACTAATGACTCAAGGGGACTGATGACGGAATGGTGACGAGGATGAAATATGGAGGGATGGCAGTCGAGAGGTAACATGTGTAATTGTCATCCCTCATCCAGCCATTCCCATTGGCATCATCATCCTCTAGACGGTGACAACAAAATGCAGATAGATGCTGTGGAGACGAAATGTCCATAATTGTCATCCATCATCCCTCCTTCCAAATCGGCATTGTCATCCTGTTGATGACGAGTACAAAATGTAGACGGATGACGGTCGAGACAAAATGTCCATAACCATCGTCCATCCTCCATCCTACTGGCATCTTCATCGTGTTGATGACGATGACGATGACGAAATGCGGACGGATAACACTCAAGATGATACACCCACAACTCTCATCCATCCTCCACCCTTATCGGCATCGTCGTCCAGTCGTCGACAATAGTGAAATGTTGACGGATGACGATCAATAAGAAACATTCATAATAGTCATTCGTCCTCCAACCCCCATTGGAATCATCGTCCTGTCGATTGACAACGACGACATGCAGACAGATGACGGTTGGGACAAAAAGTCCATACCCGTCATCCGTCGTCCATTCAGGCATCATCGTTTTAGTTCCGGATCATCCCGGAAGTGGACGATGGATGGACGAGACAAATTTCATCCCATTCGACGTCCAGATTCAGTGCAGGGACGAAGGACGGGTTAAAAATTTCATCTGATGGTACGAAAACCATCCCGTTCAGCTCTCGTACGACAAATTTTTGTCCCATCCGGGGAAAAAACCGTCCTGTCCCTCGTCCCAGACAAAAAAAACCGGTTTTATAAGTTTATTAAATATATTGATATATATTTAATATATCAACATAGAATTTTCTAAGTTTTTAGGGAAATACGGAGGAGAGAGAATTCAAAGGGATATATGTACAATTATTTCTGAGCGGGGCAGTTTGCACACGCGTTAAAATACAGGGACTTTGATGTAAATTGTCATAGCTAGGCCACATGGCTACATCTCAACCGTCAGATGTGAATCCCACGGTTTTTCGTCCAGATTCGTCTGTCCATCCGAGACGTCCGGACAGATGATTTTTTCGTCCACTGTATGAAAACCGTCCCGTCCGGTGGCCCTCGGGATGAATTTTCGTCTCAAATTTCGTCCAAACCCTTGGACGGGACGATTCGTGTGGAAGACGAGGACGGCATCGTCATCTAACGGAAAATTGGACATTTTAGTAATAAAAAGAAAAGTAGGGTAAGTTTGCAAATCTGAAGAAGGGGGTATAATATTTAGGGAGTATAGTCATTCTTCCCTTCTCTTCTTCTTCTTCTCCACTGTGCGGGAGGTTCGACCGAGGGGTTGAGCTGGAGATCGAAGATGGAGGGCGCGGTTTGTAGCGCTCAGTTGACTCCTGAAGAGGAGAGGCTCGTGATCAGAGACATCACCATCACCGCAGAGGCCCAATGCAAGGAGGGGGACGATTTCTACCTGATCACGCACAGGTAGAATTTTCATTTTTGCTTAATTTGCCCGATTCTTTCTGTCTCCTTCTCTTGTATCAATCACTTGGCGTGATCTTATTTCGTAGCGCTTTTTAAAAGGTTGTTACCTTCTTTTTTCATCAGTTTTTACTGATGTATTTTCTATTTTGAGTGATTTCGTCGGCGGAGTCCCCGGCGTTGTGAAGTTGGAAATGCGGAGTTTGATCCGCGCTAGGTTTTTTCTCCTAGAAGATGAGCCGTTGGACTTCACCTGATATCATTCCTATTGGATAGAAATTTTTCTGGCTCGTCTCTCTCTTTGTATATTGTTTTTTCTTCAGATGTTGTACGCATAGTTCATGAAAACTAAAATTTGGTTTGCGTTTTACAGAAGTTGCAAAAATAAAACCAGAAAACAGTATTAGCGCGCCTGTGGAGGGGTTATTACCTTCCTTTTTCATCAATTTTTTTGGAATGTATTCTTTATTTCGTGTACTTTTGTTGGTTTTAAATCGACAATCCCGTTCGAGTCCCCGGCGTTCTGAAATTGAAAATGTGGAGTTTGATCCGGCGGACGAGTTTTCCAAGTTTAGAGTAGATTCTTCTCCAATTAAGTGAAGCATAAGACTGCTTCTGATATCATCTCCATAGCCAAGAAGTTTTTCTTGCTCATCTCCATAGGCAATCAGTTTTTTTGGATAACCAGTTTTAGGGCGCCATTATAGGGGTTTGTACATTCTTTTTTCTTTGTTTGCTTTTAATCGACCATCCTCGCTGCTGTGGAGTTGGAACTGCTGAGTTTAACCGGAAAATAAGAAGGGAACCCTAAACTAGCTTGTAGCAAGTTTTCTTTGATGAGGGAAGCCCTAAAACTGCAAACTCATTTTATTGCTGTGACTATTGTTCATCATCATTGTCTTTTGTCCTCGCCTAAGTATTCATTAACTGATGAACCTTGCTCTTAAAATGCTAATCTCATTTTTTTGCCGGAGGGTCATGATCATTGGTTATTTTATTTTATTTTAAAGAAATTAATCTTTTGTTAAGAAGGTTATTTACTGAATAGTTTTTTTGCAATATTTCTCCATTTGTGTCGAATTTTATGTGTTTTGTCTCTTTCTATGAGCAGATGGTGGCAGCATTGGCTTGATTACGTCAACCAGGAAGTAGGAAGTTCAGTGAACAATGGATCTTCCCCATACGGATCTCACTATCTTGAGGGTTCTTCAGCTGCTCAGAAGAGGCCGTCAGTCATCGATAACTCGGATCTTATTAATGAGTCCACACCTGAAGTGTCTAATGTGGGAATAGAGCTTCATGACGCACTTGTAGAGGGTCGTGATTATATACTGCTGCCTCAAGGAGTTTGGAAGCAATTATATGGATGGTAATTTTTTTCCTTGATCCGTGGTACTAAAACATGATCATGCGACAGCTTAATCCTGGGGACTAACATTTTGACGCTTTGTGTATAATCTTATTTATTTTTTTGGATAATAAAAATCTTATTGATGTAACTGCATTTTTGGAATGGATGAAACTCTTGTGTTAGGGCTATTCTTTGGTCTAGTCTTTTTTTCATTTGTAAGTCTCTTACGCGGCAAATTCTTTGTTGTCAAATTTCATCCAATTAAAGTAGGCATAGATTTGTAGAGGGATATAGCTTGCAAACCAATTCATAACTTAAATTAAACAAAGTTTTGAAGAGCAAGTGATTTGATGAAGTTTTTAAACTTCTATTGTACATTGCTCTTCCTACTTTCTGTATTTTCTGTTTGCGGGCATTTATATTGAT
This sequence comes from Wolffia australiana, assembly GCF_029677425.1. Taxonomy (NCBI): domain Eukaryota; kingdom Viridiplantae; phylum Streptophyta; class Magnoliopsida; order Alismatales; family Araceae; genus Wolffia; species Wolffia australiana. Next base: position 9,150,806 of record NC_135847.1, read on the forward strand.
ATGTCAATACAGGCTTGCTCTTCCTGGATCAAAGAAAAGTTATTTCGATGCATCATACCTTGGGAAAAGTTTTATTTTTAATGTTTATTCATTGATTTGAAGCCAGAGAAACTTAGTTATTCTTCTAGGATCATCAGCTTTTTTTTTTTTGAACCATAATGTCAATGGATGAACACCCGACGAATTGGTGAAATTCCCGTTAGGACCATAGAGGCCCTATACCCTCCTTTCAATCATCTTCAATATCTCCCTTCACCTCGCGTTGCTTGGGAGGACCATGCTGCCTTAATTCCTTCTGCTTCATGTATTACTCCAAATATAGAAGCCCTTCTTTCTCTGAACAACGCCTCGTTTCTATGTGACCAGATGGCCCACAACACTGCTAGAGCTTGGCCACCGTCCTTGTTTCCTCTTCCCACGCAATTCTTTGCCGAGTCCCAAAAAGCCAGTTCAGATTTCGCAAAAGGCTTATACGGTTTGGCTGGCTGGCCCAAACCGTGGGAGCATTCAAAGAAATGATGGTTGTAATCTTCCTCCCCATTCACACATAGCACGCATTGTGACGAAGTATCTGGGTATAGCCTTTTGCGAAAGACTCTTGTCATTAATCTTTTCCTTGCTAGCAGCCACCCAAAAAATCTCACCTTCAATGGGACTTTTTGGCGCCATATGAACCTGCATGCACTGACCAATGCCCTGTCTTCCTCTTGCCCCTCTCGGATCATCATATAATCCTTCTGAACCGAGAAGGGGCCATTTGTCCACTGGTCTTTCTTTCCATCCTCTGGTCGTAACTGGAGTAGGGATTGATGTATATCTATGAACTCGGACACACGCTGGTCGGATAAGGCCCATGTATGATCGGGTTCCACGCACCCTCCCAGCAGTTACGCACATGGGCATTTTGATCCTGGGCTAGTGCATACAGTTGGGGGAATATCTCACTTAAAATACCCTGTGGCGACCATGCATATCTCCAGTATCGGAATGTCGTCCCATCGCCTAGCTTTGCTGAAAAAAAACCTTGCAGTCTTGGAAAAACCTGCCTCAGCCCTTGCCAGAATGGGGATGCTCCATGATACGGGTCTGCCATTCTGTCCCAATTCAGTCCCCTACCATAGATGCCACGCAATAAATTGATGACCAAATCCTCTCATGGATTCGTTATTCTCTCCACCCATTTGGTTTAGGAGTGCCGTGTTCATACTCGGTATGTGTAGGACCTCTCTTTACAGGACGACATACCTTATCCCATGCCACCATCGCAAGGCCCCCCCTTTGTTCTGGCCCAGATCCTGTCCATAGAAAGCGCCTCTCTTTACGGGACGACATACCTTATCCCATGCCACCATAGCAAGACCCCCCTTTTGTTCTGGCCCAGATCCTCTCCATGGAAAGCGCCTCATCATACCTTCTATTCGCTTCCCAACTCTCGTGGGCATCTTGAATATTGAGAGATAGAAAATCGCAGTGGATGATAAGACTGACCTCAGCAGCACCAAACGTCCCCCTTTCGATAGCACTTTTGCTTGCCATCCCTCTAGTCGTCTTTCCACCTTCGCAATGACTGGTTGCCAATCAACTTTCTTCATCCTCCCCTTCGTTAGTGGTAGGCCAAGATATCTCATTGGAAGTCGTCCAATTGATGTTCTTAGAATCTCCGCACACTGTGCCTCCTCTTCTGGCAGGAGCATGTTACACATAAGAGCTGATTTGCTCCTATTTATTTGAAGTCCCGAGAAATCTGCAAAAAGATCAATAAGTATGGACAAATTTCTGGCTTCCCTCACTGAACCTTTGATGAAGAAGATGGTGTCATCAGCGTATTGTAGCCGGGGAATTCCGTCTGATTGCTCGGATAGTTGATAGCCTCGCAGCAGGCCCTTTGTGCACGCTTGCTCAGTGCAAACTGCGAGTGCGTCCACTGCCAAGACAAACAGTAGCGGTGCCAATGGGCAGCCTTGTCTCACTCCTCATTGAGGCTGTATTCGGCCGCCTTCCGGTTTCCCGTTTACCAGCACCATGCAGGAGTGAGATGTGATACATCTTTTCACCCATACTATCCATTCCTTGGGGAAGGCCCTCCTTTTCATGGAGGCCCATAGGAAATCCCAGTCTAAAGAGGCGTACGTTTTGGCAAAATTAACCTTCCACATGAACCCTCGATTTCCCTTCCTCTTCCATGTGGCTAGTGTTTCCCCGGCTGTTACCGCACTGTCCACCAGTAGCCTGCCAGGAATAAAGGCTGACTGAGCGGGACTGACCAGTTCACCAATCCTGACTCTTAGCCTGTTTGCTAGCACCTTGGCTATAATCAAGTAGATTGAATTCGACAACGAAATGGGTCTAAAGTCTTCAATTTTTCCGCCCCTTGACCTTTCGGCAGGAGGAATATGTGTGATCTATTAATCTTCTCCATGTTTCCTCATCCTTCTCTAAATTCCTCAAATGTGGCCATCACATATGATCTGACCAGATTCCAACACTGGCTATAAAAGAATACCGGGATGCCATCTGGACCCGGAGCTCCCTCCCCATTCAACCCCTTAATTGCTGCCTTGACCTCCTCTTCTGAAAATGGCTGGATCAGTTCCGCTTGGTGTTCAAGGCTCACCCTCCTTGCCCCCTTGCCGTACCACTTCCATCTGCTCCGTTTTCCCTTTCTGGAGAAGGATCTAAAATGGTTTGAAATGGCTTGTCCCACTGCCTGTGTGCCAGTGTATTCCCTCTGTCCCACCTTTATTTTCAATATTTGATTTGTGCGTCTCCTGCCATTTGCCACCAGATGGAAGAATCTCGTGTTTGCGTCCCGTGCTCGTAACCATAATTGTCTTGATCGCTGTCTCCAATCCATCTCCAATTTCTTGTCTACCTCTACAACCACACTCCGCCATCTTCTACGCTCTTGAACCTCTTCTCCCCCTAGGGTTCTATTGTCTTCCAAATCATCCAGTTGCTTTACTTTGGCTTGGATCATCAGCGTTATATTTGCCTTATTTTATTTTGTAAACTTAATAGAGCTACCCTACATAAAAAGGATCTAATAAGCCCGAGGAGCTTGAACTATTGATGTTGAGAACCAAATCAAAATGTTGTCAGAATTGACGGATCTTAGTTGAAGTTCTTCTGCCTACTGATCCCTAATGGAGTACCTGAGCGTGATCTAATCTTCTTTTATATTTTAGTTCTATTTTTTTCAACGGAAAAATGTTCTTATTTCTCAACAGTGTATCTCATAACTTTTGTCAGCTGTACATATTTTTGAATTTCATTCTATTTTAAAGTGGATCTTCATTGGTCCATGTTAGGTTTCATCCCATTTTATCCCGTACTTGCCCTTGGCACTCACTGATTTGAACGTGCAACGACCCAGTAAGCCCACTATTAAAACATACCTATTTTGCTTAATTTAATGAGCATATTAAAATTTATGTGAGAAAACTGAAATATGAATAGGTCCCATGGACTTTTTTCATATGAGTGGGCATCCATGCCATTTATCCTGCTGGACAGGATGGGATGACCTGGAGATGAGACAAATTCTGGGATACATGATATGAAAAAATTTGTACCATCCTGTCCCTTTGTTCACACCCAGCGATGAAATGAACCTATCTTCTAGACCCCTCTGGTGTTTTGTCGTCTGGAACATTGTTAATCCCTGCACTATGATATCCAACGTTCTTATTGGCTTGGAACAAGTTTTTCCATGTATAGACAAACCTTTTTCACTAACAAGGGGTGGAGGATGATGATAGATTACTCTCGTTGGTCGAAGAACGATTCATATAACACTGTAGCAATGGCTTCTTCGTTGCCAGGTCGATTGGCAATGAAGACGAAATATACCTTAATCTTTATAGACAAGACAGAACCCCAAGTGTAGACGAAACCAGATCCAATATGATAGCGAAGAAATAACTCCAACAAGGTACTACAACTGAAGAGTAATGAAAGAATGAAGACGATAGTCGCCTACGAGGCCAAATCGGCTCTCCTTCCGGTCGAGGAACGAGCTGGATCAGCACCTCCTTGAGAGAATCTCCCACGTAACAGACTCTGAGTATCGAAAACGTAACAGACTTCTACTGCGAGTGACGGCCTCATGCTGTTGGCGTTCTGTGCTCCAGGTTGGCACGTGACGTGGCATCCCTCCTGCTACGTTTGCTTTTGATAAGTTCGAAGAAGGTCTTTAACAGATGATGACAGTTTTGTCACCCTGATTGTCATCCTGCCATATCGTCATTATCACAACCAGCAGTGGATGATGATGGTCTCAATTACTACCCACTCGATGAAAATGACAATATGATGACTCTAGATCATGAAAAATTTAAAGATTGCATATTTTCTTAAAAAATGTTTTAATTACTGCTAGTCTCTCTCTCTCTCTCTCCTTTCTATTTCTTGCACTCGCGCTCTTCCCTCTCTAGTGTATGAATGGGGTTGACCATGAAGATACGTGAAGCTGTGATCATGGTCCTTATTAGAAACTAATTTCATGGGGTTGCTGACTATTTTGTAGAGCGGAAAGAAAATTTGCTGTTGCAAATTAACATGTTTTTGACGCATTATGATATTCACTCTATTGAAACCTAAAGTTAACTTGATGTGGTTTCAGGTATGGAGGAGGTCCCATATTAGCACGGAAAGCTATAAGTTCTGGTTCTTCACAACCTGAGCTGGCTATTGAAGTCTACCCTTTGCGGCTTCAATTGCTTATGATGCCAAAAGGGAATCGTGCAGTTATTAGAATAAGCAAAAAGGTGTGTCTGCCATACCGTTTCCTTTGGTGAAATGCATCAGTATCCTGTGGGGTGCATGCTTGACTTTTTTTCTCTTTAAGTCATTTTGCTTGGTTGGATTTTACTGGATCGCAGGAAACTGTGGGAGAACTTCATAGAAAAGCTTGTGAGATTTTTGATTTATTATCGGAACAGGTAAATCTTCTACTGACTAAAGATGTGCCTTTTATCTGTATTTTTGTGTTATCTTTTCAAGTTTAGGCATATTTTATATTTGATTTTTTGCTTATACTCATTTCCATCTGATTTCATTACATGGCAGGTTTCCATTTGGGACTATTATGGTCAGCACAAGCATACCCTGATGGACAACATGGATAAAACACTCGACGATTCAAATATACAGATGGACCAAGAGGTCCGATTTTTGTGATTTCGTGCTTCAGTTTGCCTCATTATTGTTAATATTTCATAATGCTTTTCTCTGGAGCTGAATTTTCCTCAACTGGCTAGAAGTTTGGGGGTGCGTAGATTTAATAATGGCAACTAAGAATATTCTCTGGTCGATGAAGAATTCCCCAAAATGGGTTAACCCCACTTGATGGGTGGAGCTCCTCCCACTTCCGAATTGGCCTTTTTGTCGTTAGAAAATCCTATCTTGCGTTTACAGTTATTTTTCTTTCTCAGAAATCAACTCTAGAATTCATTGTTAAATATCTGATGATGAGAAAGAAGTATATGTTTGTACTTATGCCTGACTATTTTTTTGCGGACTCCTGGGATAATTTTTGATATCTAAGATACTGAGCACATGAATTGGACAAAAACTTGTGCTTTCGGTTATGGTAAGATATTCCTTTGACCGGCTTCATTGTCCGACAGATTCTTGTGGAAGAATACAACGATGGATCAATGCACAGCAGATGCATGAGTTCTGTGCAGGATAATGGGTTTATCGATAAAGATGCCACTCACATGCTTCTAGAGCCCAGTAGGTCAAGCTTATCAGTTGCTGGAGGTTTATCTGCTAGCAAAAATTTCTCGAGAAGCTGCAGTTCAGAGCTACTTCAAGGCCAGTACCTGGCGTCTCCTGGCAGTGACATGGATAATTCTCTGGGAACCAATGGCATGGGAACACGTGGAGCTTCTATTGGTCTTACTGGTTTACTAAATCTTGGCAACACATGCTTTATGAACAGTGCGATACAGTGTCTTGTTCACACGCCAGAATTTTCCAGGTACTTCCGAGAAGACTATCGGCGAGAAATAAATTGGCAAAACCCTTTGGGAATGGTGGTAAGTGCCCCTTGCTCTCTAAATGTTGAGTTTTTTCACTTAAAGAATATCTTCTATTCATTATTAAGAGGCATCTTTTGGTCCTCTACAATATTCTATTTCAGTTCTTACCGTTATAAAGGCAGTTGTTGCATGTCAAATTATTTTCAAAAAAAAAGTTGTTGCATGTCAAATTGAAATTGGCTTTAGACAGTATGAGTAGGGGCCTAGAATCAATTCCGTTTTTAGGTTTGTCTACAAAGAGAAGGATCTCTCCTGAAGAGTTACTTTTCAGAAAAAAACTCCCCCTAAGAGGAGAATATGGAGTTTTTATAAATGTAATTAACCACAGGTACACCCCTGGGTTATAAATAATTTAAAGCTGGTAAGTTGATCGCATGAGGGGAGCAATCTTTCGAATCATCTTCCCAAGAAAAGGCTGTCACATATTATCAGCATTTACATTGTTTCTGTCCTCATTCTCTCTTTCTCCCTTTCAACCTTCTCTCTGTCCCTCTCTCTTTTCTTTTCGTAACCAATCTTTTATTCTAGGATTCTTTTGTTAAAACGTGTGAAATGTGCTTTTAGAGTTTGTTCTTCCAGTTGACTTGCAATGTTTATAAGAAGCAGACTCTATTAATATATCTGTAGTATCTAAAATTTCCTCGTCTTCTCAAAGCTGAGATCCCAAGTTTTCCTTTACAAGTTCTTTTACATGTTTTCTAATATTTTATCTTTTAACCTTTTTAATATGCACCACTGCTTATTAATCGACTTATGAGTTCTCACTAGGGATAAAGTCAGCCTTCAACAAAATCTATTTCTTTATTTTATGATTTTTAAGTAATCGCGTTTGAAACTTATTTATTGGAAGTTGTCGAATTTCATGTGACCCACGATTCCTTTGCCAATGCTCGGAGGTTTGGGGGTAAGTCATCAACGTCTGACTGCAGAGAAAACTTTGATTATTGTGTACTATAATTAAATGAATGGTATTAGAATAATGCTTGCAACTGTACCTAAATATAGAAATTTCAGGGAGAGCTCGCTTTGGCATTTGGAGAGCTGCTTAGGAAACTATGGGCTCCTGGCCGCACACCTGTTTCTCCTCGGCCATTCAAGACCAAACTTGCTCGGTTTGCACCTCAATTTAGTGGCTATAATCAGCACGATTCACAGGTTTGATACTGGTTTTTGTTTCCTACACTTCTATCATTCGTAATGCAGGTTCATCCTCTGGATAACTGGATAACTTGTTATATAGGAGTTTCTAGCCTTTCTTCTTGATGGACTTCACGAGGATCTTAATCGCGTGAAGCATAAGCCGTATGTAAAAACTAACGATGTTGATGGGCGACCAGACGAAGAGGTCGCTGATGAGTTCTGGGCAAATCATATTTCACGCAATGATTCAATTATTGTTGATGTGTGCCAGGTTAGAGTTTTCTTCATCTATTTTATATTCATGTATGATTTTTATGCCCCTTTCTAAATTCTATGAAGTCTTTTCATTTCCCTAGGAGCTTTTTTTTGCCCTCCTAATTTGCCCTCTTAAACACATCTTAGCGATGGATGTTTTACTGATGTGGAGTCCAGGTTGAATTGAATTGGTATTTTCTGTCGGATTTTTGCTGTGAGACGAGGCTTTAGGAGGACGTAAAACCTGAATATGACTTTTGATTTCATGCGATGTGCTATTTTTTAGCAGACTTCTGCATGTGGCGGCTTTATTTTCCTTTTGGAGCTATTGCAATGTTGTTCTTATGAGATCCAATAGTCATTGGATCCCATTTTCGGGCTACAATAGGGAACACACTATAACGGAAGGTATATATTCGGGGCTCCTATTTTTGAATAAAAATGTAGAGGTATCTTTCTACCGGTATCCAAAGTCGATTTCCAATTGAAAGTTCCTTATTTAGGGTGGTTGATGGCTACGGTTCTGGCTTGTGGTCCAAGGGGAACATGACGGCTCTCAATTGGCTCGCAGACACACAATAATCGACTGCAATTTGTCAAATTTTCTGTTTGACTAGTAGAAGTCCTCTGCATTTTTGTTTAATGGTCCTAACCATTTTTGTTTAATGTGTTATTGGAGTTGAATACTGGAGAAGTGTTCGGTCAATCATTTCGAGAGCCATACATTACATATTTGATTCGGGAGTGATTAATTGTCTGAAAAAAAGAAAAAGAAGAGTCCCTTCATCGCGGATCTTTTGGGGACGACCAGTGGAAATGCCATCTTTAAACATTATCGTCTTGTCTAGAGTAACTGACAACCCTGTTGCCTTGGTTTGGTCCTTAATTTCTTTTGTTGCTATTTATATATGTTAAACATAAGCTAATATATATATTTTAAATAGAAGCAAGTCTTAACGTTTTTGTTGTCTTTTTACAGGGTCAATTCAAGTCAACGCTGGTGTGTCCTGTTTGTGACAAGGTCTCAGTTACTTTTGATCCATTCATGTACCTGTCGTTGCCGTTACAGTCGGCGCATAGTCGGTCGATGACTGTCACAGTCTTCGCCAGTGATGGAAGTGCACCTCCTACTCCGTGCACTGTGAGTGTGCCTAAACAAGGCCGGTGTAAAGACCTTACTCAAGCTATAAGCACTGCTTGCTCTGTGAAGAATGGAGAAAGAATATTGCTTGCTGAGGTTCATACATATCATGTTCTTTTTACTATAACGTCTTGGATGTTTATGCATTATATCCTAATTGGAAGATCATGCAGATACGTGGGCACTTGATACACCGTTTCCTGGAAGATCCATTAGTCTTGTTATCCACCATAAAAGATGATGACCACCTTGCTGCCTATAGGCTTCCTAAAAAGACGGCCGATGCTGTTTATCTTCAGTTGATACATCGACATGAAGAGTGGTGATTATTTTTAAATCTTTAATTTTTTGTTGCCTATTTTTGCAAAAATCTTTGATGGTCATTGCAATAATCAAATTATCCTATTTATGTTTCTGCCTCTGTCATGGTTCGACACCCCAAAAAGCATATTAACGCAATGAAAATTGTATGTTTTCTTTTGATTCAGTTTGGTAGCCATGATAAGGGCCTTTCCTCGGACATTATCATGCTAAGTAGTTTACATTTAATCTCATGAAAGCTAAAGCAAATGATTTAGCAATTTTAAATTTAGGAGGATTTATCAAATTAATTAGGAACCCAAACTTGAGGACAAATCCTTAAGGAAAACGTTTTTTTATTCGAGCCCATGGTTGAAATTTCCCTATTTTGTGTTTGAAAATTGGCGTAAGATGAACTGAGCTGGTTGAATATTGGATGTTTTAATTTTTATTCAGGGAATTGGGCAGTGCTACTGGCTCTGTTGTTTGGAGACCCTACGGCACACCACTTGTCTCATCAATCATAAGAAATGATGCAATCACGAGGGGAGATATCCAGTCAATGGTTCAGAAAATGCTGTCGCCGATGGTGCGTTCAGAAAAAAATACCACAAAATTGAAAACAGCATCCGGAACAGAAGGAATAAGACCCAGTGGATCATGCTCAGACTATGCAAGTATGAGCGATTCATCGAGTGAAGATCACCAGACACCTAGTCCAGAAGTTCCTTCTAAGTTACCTCTCCACATGATTGATGAGAACAATGTTTACATTGATCTGTCAATTGGAGAGGAGAAAATAGTCAGGGCACCTTCTTCTTTGTCTTCTATGCGCGTTTTCATTGATTGGTCTCGGAACGATCTTCAAAACTATGATACATCAGTTCTGGAAAATTTACCTGAAGTTCTTAAGTATGCGCCTGTTGCTAAGAAGTCCCGTAGCGAGCCCCTTTCGTTGTATGCATGTCTGGAGGCGTTCCTGAGGGAAGAGCCACTTGTCCCCGAAGAAATGTGGTGAGTTTTTTCTTTTTTTGTGAACACGAAATTAAATATTTTCCTGTTACTTAGGTCGCTGGGATTAGGTATGCAACTTTTCTTTGGACAATACTCTGTGGAATGATTTCTCTTTCATGCACACTTCTTCTAGTTTTTGTAATTCAACAACTTGAGAGTTCAACTTTTGGGTTACGACTGACCCAGTGTAGTATTACAACCAAAGTTTCAGTTTCCTGTCAACTTACGTGTAAAAATTTGTTTTTCCAGAATCTCTAAGAGATGGGGGACCTTTCAAAATTAAAGTTTAATAGATGCGTAGTTTCTCATTAAAGTTCTACTCTCACGTTAGATCTGATACACTTAAATTTTCAGATGCCTGTCAATTTACTTGATAATACTGAATTTTCCAGGAATTGTTGGGGCAGTGACACATTTCAAATTTATTAGAAACAAACATTCTTTCATTTAAGTCCCTCCTTTTCAATACAATCGATCATTTTTCTCGCACTCCAGAATCCATTGGCTTGGAGTGTGGAGTTTGACAGAAGCAGTACTTTCATTAAAATTTGAATCTTAGGATACTGCTGGGCCGCGATAGTTTCAGTGTCTGTCAGTTTATGTTATTTTATGATAAAAAGGGTTTTGGTCGGCCACATTTAAAATGTTTTAAAAAACGGGTGTGCTTTTTATTTGATTTATTGATTAATGTGTTCCCTGAAGGTACTGCCCGCGATGCAAGGAACAGAGGCAAGCAAGCAAAAAACTAGATTTGTGGAGACTGCCGGAGGTGTTAGTCATCCATCTGAAGAGATTCTCTTACAGCAGATCAAACAAGCACAAGCTAGAGACTTTCATTAATTTTCCTATTCATGACTTTGATCTTACGAATTACGTGGCCAAGGACCAATCCCAGCGCCAGCTTTATGAGTTATATGCCTTAAGCAACCATTACGGCAGCATGGCTAGTGGCCATTACACGGCCCACATCAAGGTAACACACTCACCCTATGGCCTCTAAAAACTATGAAGTTTTATTAGAATTTGAATTATCGAGGTTTTACTTTATCCCAAAACCTAAGATCTTGAGTAATTTTATAAATTGTAAAGGTTGCGTCATTTTTTTTAGCCCTTCTATTCTATCCTGAAACTCTGGATTATTTGCGACTTTCAAATCTGAAAATATATATTTTTTTTGAATTAATCTGAAAATAATCTTTTTTTGAATTAATTTGAAATATTCTATATGGGTGATATCAACAAAAAAACTGTGTTAGAGATAGACGCGACCTTAAACCGTTTTTATGTTTGTTTTCAAACTGGTATTGGGCTACGAATGTTTTTTAAGTACACTTCGTTTGCTTTTTTGGGCCTATTTATGAGTTGTCTACAATGCGACCATGTTATGTAACTGATATCTAAAGCAGTCCTTTTCAAACCCTTGATTCCCTCTAGCAGGAATGGTGTTTGACACTTTGAAGTTTGTTTTTCTTTTTTTGGAAATTTTTTGACACTTTGAAGTATTAGGTGAAATATTTGAAATACTTTTTCGTGTCCCAAAATCGCCAATGTAGACCTATTTTATAATATGTGGACACTGGATCGAATTCTGCCCATGCTAACCTATCCTGTAATGCCGTATAATTTCCATATTTCAGAATTGAATTCTCTTGGCCTGACTCCTGAGTGATATCAGAACTTTTGATGTATTTATAAAATCAAAAATATCGAAATAATCAGTGTTTTTCTCTACTCAAAAGTTATGTTGACCAACCTCCTTGCTATCTTATGCTGAAATGAGGAGTGAATTGATATCTTGTCCTGAGTAAGACCCAAAATTTTCTCAATTCAGAAAATTCTAGTTTTTGCAAGCTGAGAAACACAAAAATGATGAAGAATTCCAAGAAATATTTGAAGCAGTATTTTTTTCGATAAAGGAAAACTCTGACTTGACCCCCGAAACATACCTCAAAGAATCTTTCTTGGCATCCTTCATCATTTTCAGACGTCCTATCTTCCAAAAACTACTGATTTAAAAGCAATGTCTTGATTTTAATACTTTTTCAAATAAAAAAAACCATTTTGCGGGGTTTCTCTCATACATTGATGGCGCAAGTAACCCTGTTCTGCATCCCATGGAGAAACAAACACCTAACTTTATAATTGATAATTTCTCCAAACATTTCTTTGAATCCTTGATCATTTTTGTGTTTCTCATCTTGTAAAAACTTGAATTTTCTGAATTGTTCAAAAAACAGCATACCTTTCTTTTTCTTGATGTTTCTTTTTATGCACTGATAGACGAAACGTGCTCTATTCTGCAGCTGTTGGAGGAAAATAGGTGGTACAATTTTGACGATAGCCATTTATCGCCCATCAACGAGGAAGACGTAAAGTCCGCAGCGGCTTATGTTCTGTTCTATCGGAGAGTGAAGTGTGAGGGGTCTTCTGGGACCAACGGCCTCCAAACCTCTGTTGATTGTGGTGATGATCTTCTTCATAGAATTTAATGTGAAATTTTTCCTGTTTCTTACATGATAAAATTTATGAATGAATAGTTGAAAGCCATGGTCCTAACTTGTACATATTTGTTTTACCAGGGGAATTGTTTCATTTTTTATAAATCTAGTATTAATGGTCTCCAAACCTCTGTTGACCATGGTGATGATCTTCTTCATAGAATTTAATGTGAAGCTTTTCCCCCTTTTCTTACATGATAAAATTTATGAATGAATAGTTTAAAGCCATCGTCCTTAACTTGTACATATTTGTTTTACGAGGGGAAGTTTTCATTTTTTTAAATCTACTTCTTGTGTCCTGTTGATTCTGGTATTAACGATCTTCAAACCTCTGTTAACTGTGGTGATGATCTTCGGTGTAGAATTTAATGTGAAGCTTTTTCCCCTTTTCTTACATGATAAAATTTATGAAGGATTTGTTGAAACCATGGTCGTTAGCTTGTATGTAATGGTCGATATTCTTATTTTTATTTATATTTGTTTTTGCTTGTATATAAAGGGGGGAATATTTTATTTCCATTGTTATAAATCAAGTTCATCTTTCCTATTGATTTTGGTATTTATGGTCTCCAAACCTCTGTTGACTCTGGTGATGATCTTCTTAAACTTTAAGATGAAGCTTTTTCCCCTTTTCTTCTATAATAAATTTATGAATGAATTTTTGACGTCTGTGGTCCCATAATTTGTTTTGACAAGGGAAAATTTTCATTTTGTATAAGTTTAGTTCTTGTGTCCTCTTGATTCTGTGATTAATGGTGTCCAAATCTCTATTGACTATGGTGATGATCTTCTTCTTAAATTTTAATGTAAAACTTTTTCCTTTTTTCATTCATGATAAATTTATTATATTTTACTAGGAATTTTTTTTAATTTTCATTTTGCGATAAATCTAGTTTTTTTGCCCTCTTGATTCTTGGACTAATGTTCTCCAAGCATCCGTTCACCATGGCGATAGTCTTTTTCAAATAAATTAAAGTGTTCTCACTTGCTGCCATGATAAATTCCCGGGGAAGGAAATTTTGTAAGCCGTAGTCCTAAAGTTTCTTGTTTATATCTGTTTTACGAACTGCAAAAATTTCGTGTTAAATTTTATTTATCTATTTCATGTTTGCTCTGGATTGTTTCTTCAGTGGTGGATCTATAATGTCTACCATATGTTGTTTAAAAGTAGCGGAATAATAGTTCTATCTTCTCTGTAAAAGAAATTCTAAGAGCTGAAAAGTTGTATTATAAAATAACTAGAAAGTTTATAAAATAATTAGAAAGTTGTATTCTCTGTAATTGTTGTGAATACTCTAATTTTTTATAAAATGATTAGAAAGTTTATGCGTGGGACTGGAAATGAAATATGTTTGTTTTACATAATTTTGAATTTTGTTCTGTTAGATTTAATCAATACACTTCATGAAATGAGTTATAGGTTGAGACTTGAGAGATGTCATAAGTGCTCAATCCTAGCATTATAACTTTAAATATTGAGATGATGCACTCTTGATACTGCCTCATTGTAACAGTAAAATCAAAGTTTTCCATACATACTACTGAGTACAATTGTATCATCTTACTTACAAAGTAATTGAGTAGTTACATAATAAGTTGACTTTGTTTGAACTAAGCATCTGAATCAAATGAAAGTTTTATCACTGAGTTAGGTTTTGGAGGAGTACATACAACAGGTTCTTAAATATTATTTGAGTACATTCCTTTATTTTGAAGTACCTGTTATAGGCTTGAACCAGAAAGGTTTGTATTCTTCAAAGCAAAAATATATATGATAATGGGTCAAGCCTAAAAAAAGAGTCAATATTAAATGTTTCTATACTTCATGATATTCATACAAATCTTTTATGTGAGTCAATGTTGTTCCCTTATGTTAGAATTACAAAATTTTACTTTAAAATTCATTATTTCTGAAAAAGGAATGGTATAATACCATTTGATTTAAAGTGTCTGATTCGTATGCAACCTTAAATCTATGACTGGTGCTTACTTGAACTTTTAAAGTGTCAACCATTTGTGAGTAGCTATCACATCAGTCCAGCTTCAAATAAGTAAGCATTATCCAAGTTAATTTTTAAAAATTAGTAAAACTTAATATTTAATTTACCACATTGTTAAGGCAGTGAGATATTCTTCAAGTTTTAGCAGAGTTGTAGTCACTCAGCTGTTGGGTTCTATGGCCTTGATCTGGATAAAACCCGAGGTATTCCTGCAATTGAAGACTTGGGACGAAATCAACATGGCTTTTACAAAATAATTGATCGAATCACCTAGGCACATGCTGGATATCTGATTTCTTGGATCCTCAAGTGTGACACATTGAGCTGCTCGAATGTGCAGCCTCTAGAATTATCCGTGCAATCTCTGATATATCAAATCTCCTCCATGTTGAAGTGGCTCACTCACATCCCATTGTCCGCAATACACTATCTCAGTCACGTTGAGAATGAAGATGAGCAAAAGGGAAACGACAAGAAGGGGATGGGCCCCAAAAAATTATGGCTTTTGCGAATTGGTTCAAGGCCTTCCCCCTTTTATTTTTTACAAAAAGTCCCAAACTTTAAGTGTATCTTTCAACATCCAAAATACAATTTTCATATGCCCGTTGGGTCCATGTATTAGTCTAATTAATAACTCAAATGGCCTGGTAACCTCTATTACCCATTCAAATTAATTCAATATATTATCATATAGATTGACTATTGGCAGATTGATTTAACCCCATTGATATGTTGAGTCTCCAACTCGTGGGCTGCCAAGATACACCGTGTGCTCTTGGATATTCAAGGGAGTGTATTTACTCACTCATTTTCTCTAACGAAAGTTGTGAAAGCCTAAAGAATATAGGAACTCACACCTTGCAAGGCGCTTATATTCAGGCACTTTCACTAGTACTTGAGCCAGCACCAGAACAGAGACCTAAAGCTGAGATGTAGAAGGTTCTGCGAGGAGTCAATTATGAATTAAATGTGTAACCTTAGTAGGCACACAGTAAAATCTCTCCTGACTACTCAATCATCTTCATGATCTTCTTGCAAGGCGTGAACTAAGTTTGTTTATAATTCCAAGATTATGAACTCATAGGCCATAGTAAAAGTATTTTTCCTATCCATACAACGTCTTTTGCGCCTCATATCTAAGGACTACTTTCACAATTATGAGATAAATCAATCTGGTCAATCAGTTTAGTATAATACCATTCAAGGATTCGTGTGGATCATTTTAATGAACTCTTTCTACTAAAGAACACCTACTATCTATCCTTGAAGAAGATTAAGCCTTTTTACTAAAGGCTGTAATGCATGTTTCGTTGAATGTTCAAAGTAATGCATGCCTCAATATGGTTGTGATCAAGCAGAATAGGTCCTCAGTCCACTAGTTGACTAATTGTAAGTGAAGAGAAAATAACTATCCATAGTAATATTAAAAAGGCTACTTGGTTTGACCATATGATGAACAAGACAAATCACTGATGTAGAACTTGGATTTTCTGTGACATGAAGATAAAAAAAATTCTCTAATACTGTTTAAATATTTATGTTCATTTGAACTCATTTGATTAGTTTAATAACTTTGTCAAATTCCTACTTACTACCTTAGGGCATTTAAGGCTGAATTTATTGATGGTTGAATGAAGATTAATTACCTGAAGATATTAATATCCAATGGTGATATCTGAAGTAAATGATGTAGTAAACTTACCTGAAATTTTCAGATTATTTTAAAGCTGAAACTGTAGGCACCATGACTAGTTTTTTCTATAAAGGCTTGAGAGGTATTTTGAACATATGGCAAATAGTAAATACAAAAATTCAAAATTAAAAGGATTAATGTTTCATGTTGTTTAATCATAATTAGTTTATATGATTGGACTGTTGATAAATTACCATTATGCCCTTTTGAGTTTCTAAGTCCATTTATACAGTTTTGAGCCCTTATTTCAAACTTACATTTTCTACTTGCTCTATGAAAATCACAGTAAAAATCCTAAAGAGATCTTTCATTCCATGAAGCCATTTTCAAGAAGTTATTCAACATGTCTTGAAGTGGATATTTGTTGCTAACATTTATCTGAGTCTATAGAACTGGGAATCATGGTTTTGTGCACGGTGATTCAAGGAACAAAGAAAATAATACCCGAAATACGTGGGAATAAGAAGAAATGATATTTTGTATAAATTTGATAAACTCAAACTTAGATAATTTGACTAATGTTCATCGAACAAATGAGGTGTTCGATGAAATGTCCAAACAAAATTGCGATGATAAATTTCGACGACAACTTAATCAATATCTAGATTTAACTAAAGTATCAAACTAGAAAAAAAACTATAATGGTTTCTCATCCAGATGAAGCGAAAGAAAACTAACCAACTCATGCTGAATCGAAGTAAGCGGGTGGCGGCGCCGATCGCCGCGCCTAGCTTCAGTATGTGGTTCCCCCCTTGCTTCTCTCCCGTGCTGGCATTCGTCTTTTTGAGCCTCCTTTGGCATTGTCTAGAGCTCTAGGGGACGTCAGAGGGTTGTCACACCCTCCTCTTGTTCCGCCATCCTCAATTGAGCGTGACTTGGATCCTCTGTGGGCCTGTATGATCTCAGTATCTTCTGTCGCGGGTCAGCTGGGCTTGCTGGGCACCCCCTTGCTGCGCTGTAGATGGGCTTGAGCGCCCTGTGCATTCGCCAGCCCTATGGCTGTCTTGGGTGCTGGTGTGCCTGGTCGGCTCCTTAGCCGGTCCAATGAAGAAACTTTTTTTTTATATTCCTATATTTGTACATATTTCTTTTATTTTTTCCTCATTTTATTCTCTCTTTCTTTTTGTCTATACATTTCTCTAACTTCATTTTCTTCCCTGAAATAGCATAGATACATACTACATAGAGCATTAGAAAATTAAAAATGTCTTAACTATATTTTTACTAAGAAATATTTAAAGTTGTAAAACATGCATTTAAATATATTATTTTATTAATTTCTCTATTTAGTGCATGAAATGTAAATTCTTATAAAATTGGAGAAAATACACATGAAATTATCCCAAAATGACTTTAAAATATGTATAATTACATGACACATTTGGAGTCCATCACCTCCCTCATGCCAGCCTTCATGTCAGCACTGACCCGTGTTTTGCCACCTGCATATTCCTGCGCAACCATGAGTCTCTAACTGTGTGTCCACCGTCCAACCTTTGCCATCTCCTCTGCCATTGGAACATCGCCAAACAGTTCATCATTACTGCAATGACTCCTTCGCCAAGGACTTACAGGTTTCGACCCCACCAGGTTCTCCCATTCCCCCTTCTTGATTGCAGTATTGTTATTTCTTCTAGTGCCATCCTCTTACTTGCTCCTCGGCCCAGAGATTACACCTTATTAAGAGTAGCCACACTTTTCGAGAGGTAGGTATTTCTTGAGATATCGATTAGGTTTACTACAAAGGGATCGTGGATGCCCTTGGACACATTGTTGTCCCCCTCGTCGTAAGTCATCGAATCAAACACCCCGGTCATTGGGAGCTTGATCGCTGCTTATCCCTCTCTGGTCTCTTAATTAATCGTCGACTAGTCAATGGTTGCCGTTTATTTTGCATTGGATTTCAAAAGATTCCACATTCATTCTGACTTGTTGCATCCATTCCCTTGTCTTTCCCTATGGTGTAACACGAGCTGACCGTTCCCGCAATCGTGTTACATCATTGATTCTTTTAGTGAACCATGGGAAAGGCTTAAAGATCTTGCTAGAAAATGTTGTCATCATTGTATTCTTGATTAGTAAAATAGTGCAAATGTTAATGATGGATTGAATTTGAGAGAGGTCGAGTGGAGAGTGATAGTGGTGGTACATTTATTGATAAAACCATTGATGGAGCCGCTAGTGTTTTGAGTAATTGGCAGATAGCTGTGCATATCATCTGGGCTTGAATCATAATGGGAGAATTTTAGGGCCAAAAGGGGGAGGGCTTATTGACATTAGCACAGTAGAGCCTAATATGTGGAAAGATAAGATGGAAAGGCACATAGGCAAGGTATGTAAGGCCATCAGGGAGCTGACTCAGACTATGAAGAAAGGATGAAATATTCTTCTAAATTCATCTCTACTTCTTCTGTTTCTCAACATCCTTCATCTCTTTGTTCCATTTGTGAAAGTTTTGACCACACCAATGATATTTTCCCTATGCTTGAATAGGTGAATGCATATGAAGGTAATTATCTCATGCAGGGACTTGGTACCTGAAAGGAAACTTTGGAAATCAAGGATGGAGCATACAAGGAAAGAAAAATTTCCAGCCACGTTCAAATTATCAGCAAAACAAAATCATCAAAATTTTTTACTTCTAAGCCTTGCCCCAATCTTGTTCTAGTGCTCAAGATCTCCTCTAATTCCACGATGGACATTCTGAAGCAAATGACGCAGAAACATGAATATTTATTATAAAATCAAAGGATAATGGAGATCATAATGGAGCAATTAGAGAATGCAAAACTGTAACAAAAGAGGGCAGAACTCCAAAGGAAGCTTTAGCAGTGACATGAAAAAAAGGAAAAATGGATGAATTCGGATCCACAAGCCAAAACTCCTGTTGACTTCAAACCCAACCTAGTATTAATCCTATAAATAATTCAGTGATTGATCACAATTTTGATAATTCGTATCATGTGTTACTAAGTGAAAAATTTAAATCTGATGAATTTGACAATGAACATGTGCAGCTGAGTGGAATCCCTAGATTGAGTAATGAGAATGAATTACCTGATATATTTGAGAAAATACTTTCTGAGCAACATGATATAGATAAAGGAAATAAATATGTTGATGATATGAGGGTAGATCCTGGGGAATATCTAGGACTGCTTCCCTGAATAGAACATAGTCTAAAAGATTATGTACCACCCAATCCATTTACCAAAACCTAAAAACCTTTTGAAGTCCTTGTTAGTGATACTCATTTGCTTAAACTTTCATGGAAGCCACACTCACTATTCCTTTAGTATATGGAGTTCAGTATATTCCGCTGTACTCAGAATTTTTGAAAACTTTGTGCACTCCTTGTAGGAATCAGAAGAGGATTCAATTATCATACAAAAATATCTCCATCTTGTTGAATCAAATTCATAGAAGGAAAAGAGATCTAGGAGCTCCATTGATTAAATTGTGAGATTACGGGAAGGATATTTATTAAATATCTTTTGGATAATGCCAAAACTTACTCATGATACATTTAAGTTTAAGGAATTAGAGTCAACTTATATAGAATTGCAGATGGCAGATGGATCCATTAGGAAACCGTATGGGAAACAAGAGGATGTGATTGTAAGAGTGGAGAATTGTTGTTTTCCTGTTGAGTTCATTGTAGCTGATATGAAGCTTACAGAGAATTTGAGCCAGGTACCTATAATTCTTTGTAGAGTTTTCTTAGGCATAGCCCAAACCACCACAGACTACAGCAAAAAGAATGGTTAAGCTTAAAGTTGACCACACGAAAGTAGAAATTCAAATTTCAAGGTTCTAAAGTTTCCTCACAACTCTTGCAAGGATGTATGTGTATGTGAGTTTGTTGACAAAAAAGAGCTTGAGATACATGCATCTGCTTTGAGTCCAATCACTCTGCATGAATATGGGAAGGAAACATATGATTTAAATGTTGAAATTGTTGGGTTCTATGCCTTGGTTGGTCCATGGAAAACACAATTTCGTAGATGCAGAAGCATGTTGATTGATTCATAATCGATCTTTAAAATCATTCATTGAGTGTTCCTTTTGGGGAACTCGTTCCACCCTTGACTTTGCCGCTCCGAGATCATTTTGAAGCCGTTCACATGTCTGATCTCTAGAAGTATTCATGCAATTATTCAGCACTTGGATCTCCACGTCTTCTTCTTCAACTATTGTTGAAAATCTAAAAGATCTTCTCAACATGAAGACACTCTCCTTGGATGAGTGGAGAAGAGAGTGAAGAAAGAGAGGGGCTCTCAAATCTGGCTCGCTTGGGTGCTTGAAATGAGTGCCCCTTCCCTATTTATATTTTACTTCTAAATTTTTCTCAAAAACCCTAAAAAGTAAAATATACCCGCCAATTCCCTTATGACCTTATGTGTGTGGCCCTCTAGGCCCATGTATCATTCTAGTCAATAACTTTAGTAGCCCAATAAAAAATATTGGCCAACCTTATTAATTATCTCTATCAACATATATATTAATTATATAAGAATCGACTTAACCCAATCGATAGGTTAAGCTTGCAGCCTGTGGGGTGCCAAGCTACACCTCATGCTCTAGAAGATATCGAATAGTGTTGAACTCTCTCATGGTACCTTTAGTGTCATCGGTTAACATATATGTATAATCCATCATCCGTGTGAAGCTCTTGAAGGACTTACGGTATGGTCTATCGTCAACCCCTAACTTGTCGTTCGATTAGTACAAATGCACAACGGGGATCATTGGAGAACGCCTTCTCTACCCTGACCAGGGATTTTTCTGTATCGTCTTGCTTGAGTCAATCTCCTCTTATACCAAGGGCGGATGATGGTGGACCATCTCGCCACCAGCACCGAAAGACATCAACAACCTCGTCGGGCAGCTTGAGCCAACGCCCATGACAAGTCGTTCAAGTACTCCGCTTGACGACACATCAGCACATGCTCTTATTTTATTGTTTATTTTTTAATTTAATTTCCTCTCAAATTGTGGACGGCCCGTCCACAATTTTGGGCCTCATCCTTTTGAACTATTGTGTTTTGGGCCTCATCCTTTTGAACGGTTTTATTTTTGTCGTGTCAAGAGAGCCGCTCGTCAGGAGATGGTTCTCTCCTGTATGGCCGATTGGGCATGCCCACGAGGACCCTTTAGGTGAAATTGAATTGAAAAGTTGAAGTTGAATTTTCCTTTGTTCTTTCTTTCCACCAGTAGTTAAATCATCTAGAAGATCGTGGGGTCGTGGACTCCTTCCACGTCAAGAGTTATCGTGGAACGTTCCCCTCGCCCGCTTGTCATCCTCGGGTCGTCTTCGCCATCAAGAACTCCAGGCCCTGGTCTGTTGTTTGTCTAAGAATCGTCCAAGAAGCCTTCTTGGAGAAATCTTTTTGGCGTGTGATTCAACCACTGCCTCCATCGCCTTCGCTCACCATCGCCAGTGCCCTGCCCATGCCCGTGCTCTGCCATGCGCCTGCTCTTGGTTGCGCGCGCCTATGCCCGCTCCGCGCCAGCGCTCTCCCATGCCCGTGTTCCACGGTGTGCCCGCCCTTGGCCGTGCGCACCCGTGCTCGCTCTGCGCCGGCGCTGTGCCCGCGCCCGCGCCTGGCCGTGCGCTAACGCGGCCTGCGTGTGCTTGCGCGTCATCCTTTGTCGCGTGCGCTTGTGCCCACCATTCGTCGGAGCCCTGTCCCACCTGGACTTCTTGATCGTACGCCACCATCGACCGCGCGTTCGCTAGTGCCCACCGTGCACCAACGCCAGGTCTCGCCCGCATCTTGGCCACGCGCCCATCCGCTGTCGAGTGCTCTCCAGCGCTCGCGACTGCCCGTGCATTGCCGCATGCCCTCCCTCGACCATGCGCGTTCGTGTGTGGCCCTCACCGACACTCTCCTCCACGCCCGCCCTTGGCCGCGGGCCAAGTCTGCCCGCATGCCCACCCCCCACCCGCGCCCTTGCACACCTCCAGTAGTGTGGCTGCCCCCATCACGTGCCAGCGCCCTGCTCCTCGTCCGGCCCCACACACTACACGTTCTTGTGTGCCGTCCCTTGCTTGGATCTGCTTTACAGTCCTATCGTGCCATCGATGGATATCGCTCATCAGGTTCTATTGTCATCTCCTTCGTTCGCAGTTCGGTTATTTCTTACAGTATTGTTGATTTGTGGTCCTAGCCTCCGAGAGTTAGAGCCTGCTACCATCATTTGAATATTGCCCACCTACGTGAGAGATAGGATTTCTTTGTGGTATGCCCTTAGTCACTTACTGAGGAGGATTGGACGTTGACGGGTAATTAACTTTACCTCTCATCTTATAACATCTAGTTGGTCCAAAGGGACATTGGGAAGTCGATTGTGTCCTAATTGAACTTCGTCGATTTAACTGATTGTCAATTTTATTTGTCTTTTCCCCGTACTTGTCATTGGATCTCAAACTTGCATCATAATACTGTTGCATCATTTACACACACTGCCTCTCCTTGTGTTGTAATACCTGCTGCTCGATCCCAGCCGACTACGTATTACCTCAGCGGATGACCCCGTCTTGACCACTCAATCATCTCCGTAAGCTTCTTACTCACAAGCCTCCCATGATTAGATGCTTTTAAGTCATAGTCAAAACGTAGTCGTCCACTCTCGAGATGTCCTTGGTGTTTCACGTCAGTGGATCACTTATACAACTGTGACTTGAATCAACTTGATTGATGTATAGGTATAATACCATTCAGGGATTCATACGTATCAATTCAGTGTACTCTTTCTCTAAAGAGCACCCACTATCTATCATTGGTGTCGCCACACTAATAGTCACATGATCAACTATACTTATCATAAAAGTAGGATCAACTAGTGCTATTCTATGTAGATAATTTGATGTCCGTCTCGACTATCCATTTAATAGGAATATTTATAATACATGTTTAAAGACTAGTAATCACTGTATTATGATATCATCCTAATTCACTATGTCCTTTCACATGTCCATAGAATTTAACATAAACGTAAAACCAGTGTAATAATGAATGTAAATATTTTATTCAATGAACTTAAATAAGCACGTTGGTGTAATTGGCTTCACAGCCACACAATATCCATCAGAATTTACACTTGATTTGTCTACATCTGAACTAGAAGTAAAACCTCTACCTCACCCATTCAAATACGCATGCCTAGGACCCCATACAAGCTATCCTGCTATGATATCATCTCATTCATATTCTGACAAAGAATTTGAACTGTGACAACTTTTATAATCATATAAATATGGTATAGGATGGTCTATTGATTATATCCATGGCATCAATTGGAATATCTGCGAGCATAAAATATTTATTGATGAAAATATCAAGCCATCTAGAGAATCTCAAAGATGCCTAAATCCTTATGTTAGAGGTGGTTAAAAATAAAATAATGAAGTGGTTGAAAGCTGATTTTATTTATGCAATCTTTGATAGCCCATGGGTGAGGCCTTTTCATAGTGTGGCTAAAACATGTTGGATAATTGTGAAGAAGAACGAACAAGGTGAGGAGCTCGAAACAGGACTCAGAACATGATGGGGAGTTTGCATACACTATATAAAGATAAACTTAGCCACCAAGAAAGACCATAATCCTCTTCTTTTTACTGATCATATATTAGAAAAGCTCTCAGGGAAGAGTATTTTTGTTTTCTTGGTGGTTATTCTAGTTACAATCTAGTTTCTATACATAATAATGGAAAAATCACTTTCCCTTGCCCTGTCAGGATTTTTGCTTTCAGAATGATGCCTTTTGGTTTTTCTAATGTACCGTCAACCTTTCAGAGATGCAGGAACGCTACGTTCTATGGATTATTTATCAGTTTTGGATTCACTCTTGAAGTATGCTTGTTTAGTTTAGCTAGTGATTTGGAGATATACATGGTGAAAAAGTTGGTCCTTAGTTGGGAAAAATCCCACTTCATTGTGCAAGAGGGGATAGTGCTGAGATATCAGGTCAGCAAACATGGGCGGGAGGTAGACAAGGCCAAAGTTGAAGTGATCAAGGGCCTTGTAAAAACCTCAAGCAATTTAGAGGCTTCCTTGGCCATGCCAGCTTCTATAGGAGATTATAAAATATCTCGCTAAAATCTTCGAACCCTTTTCAATGCTAATTCCAAAAGATATCTATTATATTTTTGATTCTAATGCAAAAAATACATTTAGACAATTGAAGAAGCACTTATCTAAGTAAAAGTTTTACACGCCTCTAAATGGAAACTAAAATTTGAACTAATGTGTGATGCTTCTGATTTTGATGTCGGTGAAGTTTTGGGATGAAGCGTAGACAAGAAGCCGGTGGCCATTTACTATGCTAGCACGACCTTAGGAGAAGCACAAGTCAATTATTCCACCACTAAGAAAGAGCTGTTAGAAGTTATTTTTGCTTAGAGAACTTTAATTCTTACTTAATTTTGCTTAGGTAGTAAGATAGCTATTTTTCCTGATCATTCAGATTTAGAGTTTTTACTTAGTAAAAAGGATATTAAACCTAGACTTATGATATGGGTTTTATTGATGCAAGAATTTGATTAAAGAAAGGCATGGGTGTGAAACTTTAGTAGCAGATCACCTTTATACATTAACTTTTGACTCACCTCACCCATTTTTGATAACTTTCGACTCACCCTCACCCATGTTTGATAACTTTGGACTCACACTCACCTATTTTTGATAAATTTTGACTCACCCTCACCCATATTTGATAAAATTTGACTCACCCTCATCCTTTCATATACAAGATGACTGGGATGTACATGCCAGAAAGAGGTTCTACAAGAAAATAAAACATTATTTCTGGGATGTGTACTCTATGAAGAACAATGTAAGACTTTAGAATCTTGTCATTGTTCTCCATATTGGGGACATTATTTTCCTAATATTTCAGTTACCAATATTCTAAAAGCTGGATTCCACTGGCCCACATTGTAAGAAACTGCTTTGAAATTTGTAAAGGATGATTAAAGTGTTAAGCTGTAGTAAATTTGGACAGACAAGACCACATGCCCGTGAAGCCAATCATTGAAGTTGAAGTGTTTGATCTATGAGAAGTTGACTTCATGGAACCATTTCTAATGTCAGAGGAGAATGAGTACATCCTCATGGGAATTGACTATTTGTCCAGATGGGTGAAAGCCATTCCCACTAGATCAAATGATCACACAGTCAGACTCAAATTCATTTTTCAAAAAAATATTGGTAGGTTTGGATTTCCACAAGCAATCATTAGTGATGGTGGTATTCACTTCAAAAGTTTACAATTTATAAATTTGCTGAAATGATATAAAGTCCATTATAAGATGACTACCTGCTATCATCCTCAAGCTAATGGTCAAGTAGAACTTAGTAATAGAGAGATTAAAAATATTTTGAAAAAAGTTGTGAAGGATTGGATAATTACGCTCTATGATGCTCTATGGGCGTATAGAACCAAGGATAAAACTCCCTTAGGCATACCTCCATACAGAATAGTCTATAGAAATGCTTGTCCCCTTCAAGTTGGAATTTAACATAAGGCATATTGGGCTATGAAGAACCTCAATCTTTCTCTAGATGATCCAGGCCAGAGTCACATTCTTCAGCTGCACAAATGTCAAGAATTAAGGAATGATGTCTATAAGAATTATCTCATGTATAAGTAAAAAATGAACCACTTTCGTGAAAAGGTTTTGAGGAAGAGTTTGCATGAGAATAAAAGAGTTTGGCTTTATAATGCTTGTTGGAAGATATTTTCCGGAAAACTGAGGTCTAGATGGGATAGACCTTATATCATTAAGGAAAATTTGATTCTGGGGCATTTCTCATCACAGACCTGAAAACAGGGAACTCCATTATAGTGAATGGTCAAATGTTGAAACCTTACATCAAAGCAGATCAAGTGCCAGAACCTCAGGCCACTATTCTTGAAGAGCTACATAATCTATCCTCATTAACTAACTCTTCTAGTATCATTTTCATCTCTAAGTTTTGGACTTTAAGTAGTTTACTCTTCGTAGCTGAATTTCAATATTCTAAGTTTTTTCTTAGTTTAATTATTTTCACAAGAATTAGAGCAATGGTTGGCCCATTTTTTCTCTGTTTTTGTCCTATAGTTTTTTTCATTGAGCAGGATGACAGCTTAGGCATATTTACCCTCTCTCATTGAGCTGGCCAAAGGAAAGGATATTAGACAATAAATTAGGAGTATAGAGAACATTATCCAATGTTAGGTTAATGCTCATGTTTATCCAGACTCCCCCGTATATATTAAATCTTGTGCCATCATCAAAATGACTACCTCACAAGGAAGTTCTTCCACATTGTGTAATAAGGATTCAGTACCACACATATGGTTGCTGGCTCTGGTGTCCAGAAACCAAAGGTTATTTTTCAACACACCATCAGTTTTTTTGCTTGGAACACTATTCTTTTATCTTCTTAGCTACCTTTATTCCATCTTGTTCATGTTCAGTATTCCTTCCTTCTCAATTTGGCATTTGGATACGAAGTGTCCAAATTCTGGGAGTTGTAACACTTAACACCAGACTTTTCATGAGGCTTCTTGTGGCCTTTGTATATTTCATCATAATTGCTCTGCGTACATCCATGTCTATGGCTGATGTGTCTTCCACATCCTCATTCATGAAAACTTAAACAATCATGTTTAATCATCCACATTGCATATGTTAGTAGATCCACCTCTTCAGAGTTAGTTTGAGGATCACAAAATCTTATTGTGGAGTTTCAATGACTCCTGACTTGTTCATCTAGGGCAGTTGCCTACATCCCATGAAACTTTTCAAGCATAGTGATGACACGGTCAAATGTTAAGGTACCAACCAGAGTAGTTTTCCATGGACGGTGTTTCTCTGAACTTTTGTAATTCAGAGATGAAGCCAGAATGTTTCTTTGAAAAGTCTGTCACATTCTCTTCCTTCCCCATCCTTAGGCTCCTTAGTTCCTGCCTTAGGAACTGAACTAGCACCTCAGAGACCACACAAGTGAATGGACAGGCCAAGCACCAAAAGCACTCAAACTAGCCACAAGCAGGCAAGTGTAGAAGCACTCTAGCTGGCCTATAGCCAGCAAGCGCCGTCATGCCTAAGAAGTTACATTAGAGCCCCTTAGCGACCACATAAGGGAGCCCAGATGGAGCTGACAGGGCCCATAGGGTAGACGTGGAAGCAGGCAAGATGAGAAGTGTGCAGTTAATTCAAAGGATATCCTTAGTCGACATTTATATACAGGTTTCATTTTTCAATATTCTTGATATGGGATAATGCTTAACACTTTTTTCAGCTCTATGTGGGGAAGGGTCAAGGAAATAAGAAACAAATCACGGCCCCTGGGGCTGCGATTGGAATAGAATTAGTGAGAAATTATGAGTGGGCTTCGGGCCGAACTGACCCAAAGCCCGTGTCATATTTGGCCATTCTGACTTAGCGGATATAACCTCAACTGTTAGATTTCTTAAGGAAAATCAGACAATGAGATCTGCACCATCTTTCCAATTCTATTTTGTTTTCTAATCAGTTTTCTGATTGGCTGCGACCAATGACGTGGATTGCGGGGCTAAGTAATGGGTGAATGAGAGCACAAGCTGCTGATGAGGTGGCTGAGGGAGCCACTGACATGACAATGAGGGGTAGACTGGTTAGGAATGGGTCCGCGGCTGTGATTTAAACACAGCCGCTAACCCATTCTTATGGAGGTCGAATAGTGGGGGGGGGGTTGTCATTTCCCACCCTGTTCATTGTCCTTGTCGCCTATCCAGAGGCAGCTGGTGATGAGCATGACCATTTAGCAATCCAATGGCTCCCAAAAGATGTTGGATTGGATCCACTGAAGGAAGCATTGAGAAAGCTTCTCACTTGACCCTATAGATTCAAATTTTGTGGCTTAATGCATCATCTTACTAAAGGACAAGGAGAAACATCAGGAAACTGATTTTGGTGGCTGGACAAGCGAGAGGAGAAGGGAACACTTTTTTGACAGTCTCAACAGGGAAGGATGGGTCCAGGGAGAGCAGAGGGAGACTCAGATCCACAAGCACAGAGAAGGACAAGCAAGAACAAAGTGACATTAGAGGGTGGCGATCGACACCCTACTCTTACGTGCCCGAATCAGGGTATATTTGGTACCTCCTGTTTGCTCAATCCAGTAGAGAATTAGTAGCAAACTATAACCAAAATTCTTTTTATCCAGCATTAATTTAGAACCACGTGCATCTAAAGCTCATTTTACTTAAATCAAGGTAGTTGTATGCAAACCTAGAGCAATAGCATGATGAACTAAGAAATCCCAGGACCTATCGTTAAGAAGAGTGAATTACTACTCTCATTAACAGCATTCAACCAGCCAGGTAACCATATGCGTTTCCCGACATTAAATGCGGGGCTAGTCGTTGAAGATATGAGTACATCAAAACCATATGAAGTCTTACCATGAGATTTGTTTTTCCGTTGGGCAAATATAGGTTCAATCAAGATTTGTTTTTCCGGAGTACCAAAAGCAAGCATCACATCATTATGAACATAAAGGTCTAAAGTATGGAATCCTAAAAACAAGCTGGCCCAACTTAAATGCGATATGATCGCTTCTTTATAGGCCAATATTCTTGCCAATACATTATCTTCATTCTGTTTCAGATTGTAATCTCTAATGAAAAATATAGCTCCATAAGAAAATGCTCCTGTCATGATGAACCCTGCGATGCATTGTTTGATGAGTATATAATGCAGCTTGAGTAGTAAAGTCTTGGACTATAAATGCATAAGCAGGTAAGGCGTACATGTGTTAAGCTACTAAAGAAGTAATAACACATAAAGAAGCTAGAGCAAGACCTAATTGAAAATGAAGGGAATTACTGATTGTGTCATAAAGACCTTTATGACCATGTTCTTATCGACCTCCTGGTGGATTATGCACTTCTAAAAGATCTTTTACACTATGCCAATTCCCAAAGTTAAATCTATACATATGCCCAGCAATTAGAAAAATAAATGCAATAGCTAAATGATGATGAGCAATATCAGTTAGCTATCAATCAGCTATCAAGATGGATTTTTAAGATATTCAGTATCACAATTTCGTTGCAGGATTTTATTAGACACCTAGTATGCAAATTTGAGGATATTCTCTGATACATCTAATTTCATTCTTGTCAACCTCATTAAAAAAATCCAAACAATAACTTGAATGGATTCTAGACCTATTTAAACTACCACTAATTATAGCCTTATCAAAATTTTAATACCTTCATCTTCTTCATCCTATTAAATTCTTTAGCCTATTGTGATATATTAATCACAATATATTATTATAATTAGCTGAACGCAATTATCGTACTTATCTTTCTTAATGTTAAATCCTAAGCATCCATATCTATAAATATACCACAACTTCTCTATTCTCCTAATATTTTCCCTTGAACCTAAGTCCTTCCAAAATAAAATAAAATGGATAATCTGTATAGTCCTACATACCTTTAATAATAATAATGATAATAATAAATAATAACACACACACACACATACACACACACACATAGACACATAGACACATAGACACATAGACACATACACACATACACACATACACACATACACACATACACACATACACACATACACACATACACACATACACACATACACACATACACACATACACACACACACACACACACACACACACACACACACACACACACATACACACATACACACATACACACATACACACATACACACATACACACATACACACATACACACATACACACACATACACACATACACACATACACACACACATACACACATACAAACACATACATATAGACATACATACATACATACATACATACATACATACATACATACATACATTACATACATTACATACATTACATACATTACATACATACATACATACATACATACATACATACATACATACATACATACATACATACATACATACATACATACATACATACATACATACATACATACATACATACATACATACATTACATACATTACATACATTACATACATTACATACATTACATACATTACATACATACATACATACATACATTACATACATTACATACATTACATACATTACATACATTACATACATTACATACATTACATACATACATACATACATACATACATACATACATACATACATACATACATTACATACATTACATACATTACATACATACATAAATACATACATACATACATACAGACATACATACATACATACATACATACATACATACATACATACATACATACATACATACATACATACATACATACATACATACATACATACATACATTACATACATTACATACATTACATACATACATACATACATACATACATACAGACATACATACAGGACATACATACAGACCTACATACATACATACATACATACATACATACATACATTACATACATTACATACATTACATACATTACATACATTACATACATACATTACATACATTACATACATTACATACATACATACATACATACATACATACATACATACATACATACATACATACATACATGCATGCATGCATACATGCATACATACATACATACATACATACATACATACATACATACATGCGCACACACACACACACACACACACACACACACACACACACACACACACACACACACACACACACACACACACACACACACACACACACACACACACACACACACACACACACACACACACACACACACACACACACACACACACACACACACACACACACACACACACACACACACACACACACACACACACACACACACACACACACACACACACACACACACACACACACACACACACACACACACACACACACACACACACACACACACACACACACACACACACACACACACACACACGCACACACGCACACACACACACGCACACACACACACGCACACACGCACACACACACACACACACACACACACGTACATACGTACGTACGTACTTACATACGTACATACATACGTACATACATACGTACATACATACATACATACATACATACATATTTTGCTTATTTTGGAATTTCAAAATATTTTGCTTATTTTTCTCGAGTTTTGGCTATATTTGGTTAAAATTTCCCACACCAAATTTGCAAAGAAGTTCGTTTATTAACATGGAAGGCAAGATGAGCTGGTGACAATAGGGGAGAGAGAAAAATGAGGAAATCTGATAGCTAAGATTGTCAAAATATCAAACCTTAAGATCTTAATACCTGATCGCAAACCCAATGATAAGCCAAAAACATGGGTGAATTATTCAATTTTAATCCCTTATCATTATTGATTTTGAGCTTATGCAATAAAATTTATAAAACCCGAAAGTTAAGATGTATAATGATGAGTATAGGGATCATTCAAGGGAGGCTAGTAAGGCAATTCAATTATTTATGCAATTAATTTATCTGGACCTAATTAGGGTTAATTTAATCTTCAAAAAAGATCAAATTACCCTAATTATATGGAGAATTTGGAAAGGAGGGTAGAAGAGATGGGAAGAATAGAAGAATTCATGCTTCTCTAAATTGACTTCTTTGATTTTATAAAAAAAAAGATCAAAGGAGCCAAGTAGATAGATTAAGAGAAAATTTTGGTTTTAGTTTGTTTGGTGAGACTGGAATCCAAACTAACTAACGACTATCTCACAATATAATCTAATCTTCCGTACAAATTCAGCTTTTTTTGAAAATTTTTTGTTCCAAATTTGCGAGTGGAATAGTAAAATCAATTTAAGACTCACTCCTCTTAATCCTAGTAAGGGCTTGTATATGCCATTCAAGCCAAGCAATTTAAAATTTCAAACCAAGATCAAGAGGAATTCACTTACGAATAATCCCAAACACACTAAAGTTCAAATATAATGAAGTAAAAATACTGAATGCAGTTGATCCAGGCTGGTTTTCCTCTTTTTCTTACAACTGTGAAAGAGCCCCTTACAATATGACCTCCTAAACTCAAATACCTCTTTTTATACTTAGGATAAATGGTTAAAATTACCGTTTTACCGTCAAGAGTTAATTATTTTTTATCCATTGATGCAGGTTTGATCTAAATGATCTAACTTATTGATAGAAAGAGAAGGTCAAGAAGAGCAAACCCGTAAATCCTCAGCTCAATCGGACCTCACGATTAAGAGTAATAATTAAATGAATATTGACCAATCCTAGCCGTTTGGATCAATATATCATTTTTTAATTGAGTTTAAATTTACATGCAATATCATGTCGCTTTTTGATAGACTGGAAAAATTTAGAGTCATTTTGGCGGGTTTTCTCTCGGCGTGCCACTTAACCCCCCTGAAATAATAAAATTAACTAAATCAGTACAAATACATATTCATGTACGTGTGCCTTTTTACTGACGATGCCCACTCCCGATGCCTGCATCTTTGTATGCACAGCACGGGCGGTGCACCTACCGCCCAAAAGAGATACCTCAGTCAATTGCATTCAAGTCGTCGAGTTCCCTTCTAATGGCTGAGACTTCTCCATGTGTCTCTGCTTACTCAGTTTCTTGCATTTTCTCAAAAAAGTCCCTGCTTTTATTTACGCGCGCAAACTCACGCCGCCCAAAAGTAATGAGACATATGCCCCTCCACTTCTCTCTCCTCTATATTTCCCTAAAAACATATAACAATCGATATTAATTCAATAAAACTCTAAGAATATTTTTAATTGGATATTTAAGCCTGCAATGCACGACTGAGAGCTATTTTAATGGTATATTTGCAACCATAACTCAAAGAGAGTCCCTCTAACTTTAGAAATTACTTTAAAATCCTATTTTCCTTATAATTATATCCAATTTATAATTATATAAATTCCCAAAAAATTCAATAAAGTTCTAGAAAAATCTAGAAAATTCAGTAATTCATCTTTCACATTAATTAACAATAAATTGAATTTTTAAACCTGCTATTTCCCTTCAAATAGAGTTATTACAAGGTTAAAGAAATTCCATAATTTTCATAAATTAATAGAAAAATTACAATCAAATCAGAATTCACGTGGAATAATAATTAACATGTAAATATATGATAACAACCCTATTTTAAACTGTTTAAATGGATAAAATTGTTCTACAGACTTGAATTAAACACCACATTTAGGGTGTGATAACCCAATCTGAAACTCCCAGAAATTTTTTTGTTTTACTGCCCTTTCCATCCACCGGTGGGATCCGTGTCCATCCTGTGGAAGCGCACGTGATCCGCTCCCTCTGTCGAACACTACGGCAACTTCCCACATCAGCCCATTGCACTACGTTAGTGCTAAATGTCCACTCTTCCCCTCTTTGGTGATCTGCTTTATTTCCTCCAGTTTTTTCTCATGTGTTTTTGTACCGCCATGGGACTTAGTAGAATAGGATAGTGGAAAAGGTCTTCTCTTAATGGACCGTTCGGGATATTGGATTTGGAGCTTTGTTGTCACTACAGTGGTTGTAAGACAGTCATCTTGCCCTTGACCGAGGAAAGGGACTGCACCATCATCATTTTCTCTGGATTAAAATGTTTGAAATTGACCGTCTTGATTTGTTGTCTGTTTAATCCTCCCTTAGTTTACCTTAGTCTGTCTTACTGTTAGGCCCCTAACTAGGTGGCATTCCTTGCCCAGAGGCCTGCATGCTTATTGGGAGGGCGTGTCCGTTGTAATTCGGCTCACGACATTAAAGAACTGAGTCATTATGGGTAGCGATGCCCAAATACCTGATCTTTCAGGCCATTGCCACTATCGGTGGTGATTCACGGTAGACTGTGCACATGTCCGTCCGCGCCCAATGCGGAACGGATCAGGTACGGTCTGCGCGTGCTGGGCGCCGGGGCTGAATGGTGTGTGCGCGCGTGCGCCAAGCGCCGCGTGCAGGCGCCAACGCTACCCGCCAGCGCCGAGCGCTGCACGCGGGTGCGGGACGCGCAGGCCGGGGGGCGTGCCATGGTTGCAGCATGCGGAGTTGTGCGGGGTGCCGCGCAGCGGCCGCGCGGGCAGCGCGTGCATTGCATGTGCGGGACGCGGGGCTGGGAGACATCCCACCGGGAGACTAAGGCATGTGGCGCACAGAAAGCGCCAAGATGGCACATCGGGCGCGTAGGGGTCCTGCGGGTAGTGCTGGGCACACAGCACCTAGCTTGGGGGCGTCTAATGCGGCGGTGTCGCGCAGACTGTGCGCTAGAGTGTTGACACGGGTGCTGGTGGTGTGTGTGATCATAAGGCAGGGGTGGCGTGTGTGATCGCTAGGCCCGCGGGCATACTGCGCCCGGCCTGGCGCACTTGTGTAGCGACAGAGCGGGCGCGCGCACGCGGAGCGGCGGCCCTGAGGCGGTGTGGCGACATTACGTCAGCACAAGGCACCTCGTCTCGTTCGTTGTATCACCCCTCGTCTTCCCCCATGTAATTATCCCCAAAGATGATGTACTCTTTATGATATAAATGCAATGCCCCTATTCTCTGACGGTGCCTAGGATCACCATCTCCTCTAACCCCTTCTATGCGATCTTAAGCAATCTGCAAAGCTTCCTCTGCAAGAGATCAAGGCTGCTCAGTGTTCTGCTCCAAGCACTGAGGTCGGCTGGTGGAGATCGTAGGGTGGACTACACGTTCGTGGCCGTTGGAGTAGCAACAGCCGACACCCTCTTCTTTTCCCCACGCTTCCCACTTTCTTCTTTTCCTCTATGGATCTATAAGATCCCAAAACTTTCATTATTTTCAGGGGCGATTTTAATTTGAATAAAATATCACTTTGATAAATCTCACCCATCAGTTTCTCCTCAGCCGCCACCGCAGTCATCGCCGGAAGGGCCACCACCGCCGTCGCTGAGGGGAGGCCCTCCAACTGCCATCGTCATCGCTCTCTCTCTCATCGCTCTCTCTCTTTTCCTGTTCTTTCTCTTAGTCACTCT
Source organism: Wolffia australiana (assembly GCF_029677425.1). Taxonomy (NCBI): domain Eukaryota; kingdom Viridiplantae; phylum Streptophyta; class Magnoliopsida; order Alismatales; family Araceae; genus Wolffia; species Wolffia australiana. Next base: position 9,185,895 of record NC_135847.1, read on the forward strand.
CTCTATCACATTCTGTTTGGCATTCTCCCTCTTTCTTTGCCGATTGACGCTTCTCCGGTACGTTCCCTTATTGAACTGCGTTCTCTCTCTCCTTACCATTGTCTCCCTTCTTCCCAACAATACTCTCTCGTTAGATTTCTCTCTTCTTTATTTCTCTATCTCTACCGCGCTCGTCTTTCCTTTCTCTATTGCCCTGTTTTCTCTCCCTATCTCCAACATTCTTTCTCGCTATCGGACTCTCTCTCTCTACGGTTCTCTCTCATTCAATTCTCTTTTTAAACTTCGTCAGATCCATTTCTCCCTCGCTTCGTCGTGGTCCCTCTCTGTCCCAATTTTTCTATCGCACATCCTCACTCGTCGTCGCCTGCCCCCTCTCCTCTGTCGCCCAATTCTTCTCTTGATCACGGCCCTTTCATTCACGCTCTCCTTCTCTATCTTCTCTCATTCTATCTGTTCTATTTTCTCCCCTTATCTTCCTCATCCAGGCTTGCTCCAACAAACTCGATCTCCCTCCAGATCCATCGAATTATCTCCATCTCTTTCTTCATCGTGTTGTTTTTTTTACCCTCGTTCTCAAACATCTTTCCACTCTCTCTCTCTCTCTCTCTCTCTTTCTCTCTCTTTCCTGTTACTTATCTCTCATTAACACCTTCTTTCTTCCTCTCTCGGTAGCATTATTTCTATCCCTCTGACCCTCCCTCTCTTTCTGTCCTTTTTAAAACATCTCTCTCTCTGTGGCTAGCCTCTCCTTGGTCTACCCACCCTGTTCAGTGATCAGTCAACGGTCAACTCAACGACAGATCGACAATCAACCGTCCTCCAAAATCTCTATCTACGGACTCCTGCAACCCATCGACACTAGATTGTTGATCCGTGTCTGCAAGGCTGTCCTGCATCACCGGCACACGCAAATTCCGAGCAAGAAACCTAGCTTGAGATTTGATCGTGTGACACCTACCCACGTCAGTCTTAGTCATCCTGCATCACAACAGGTTTTCAAAGTCAAAACTTTCTGCCATTCTTGAATTAATCTGGTGAGTTTCTTGTTTCCCTCTTGATCTCATTCCTTTTTGCTGCTAAAATGTCGAGCATGCGAGAAATATTCATGCTCTAAAAGTTATTGAGGGAGGGCATAACCATAGATCAAGAGCCCAAACTTAAATAGGTCATCTAGCATATATAGGAACACATTTTGATTGAACCCATTGTTATCTACATCCTATTCAATTTTTCTATTCAATTTTCCTCTAGGATCTGGCTTCACCCAATGGAGAATCAAGATCAAGAAGGGCTAGGAATTCTTTCCCTCCATTTCTTTACTTGGGTATTGACTTTTTCAGGAGGATCAAGCCCTAAGAACCACAACCACTCTCATCATTCTTCAGGAGATATTCAGGAGAAGGTTCAGATTGCTTGATCCCCCTTCTCTCTTTTGCATCCTTTCTCTATTTATTAGGCATCGCATTTCTTCGTGCTTAATTTGTGTTTCCTAGAACCATAAAATAAATTGAGATTTTGAGGACAGTTACTTCCCATGGATCGAACCCTTTCTCATTCTACACTTTCTATAATTTTAAAAAGAGAATTTTATAAATTTTATTGCTTAAGCTTAAATCTATGACACAATTAAAGTTGCATTTAATCACCCCATGTTTAGGTTATCTATTGATATATGCATCCATAATTTCATGTGAATTTCACAAACATCTAGTATCACTTGAAGTATCTTTTCTGATGATAAAGAAAAGAAAGGTAATGAGAATCAATAATTTTTGCAAGTGTATAAACTAGGCAACCTTATCTATTTATAGTATATCGTAATAATTTTCTAAATGAATCAATGTCTATTTAATTTAGTTGATCTGTTGGGTTGGTATCTAGTGGGAAGCAAAGCTACACTTTGTGTTTCAGAAGATACAAAAGATCATGTTGACTCTTTCATGTAATGATATGGCCATTGGTTATCATGTTCATATACTAATTCGGATCTTGAGACACTTAAATGATTTAGTATAGTTCACCATGAAACATAACTAGTCATTCCAGATAGCACTAATCATGGCAGAATTCATCCAAGTAGCCCTTCCATGTTATTACCACTACCTTTCTAAGGATTTAACTACACATTCTGCCTTGACTAAATATCGTATTATCCTAAAGAAGGAGGGTCCAGTCTTGACCACACAATCAGATTTATGAACCACTTAATTAACTTGAGAAAATAATGATTTAAATGTCATAGTTTGAAACCTATAGGTCATAGATAAAACGTAGCTATCCTTACAATAGGCGTCTTTAATATATTTCAAGTCTAAGAACCACTTTCACAGTTGGGACATGAATGTACCTAATGCACCATGAGGTATGATACCATTTAAGTATTAGTATAGATTAATTCAGAAAATACTCTCTTCAAACAAAAACCACTATCTGCCCTTAGCATCACCACACTAGTGGCCACGAGATTAGCCATACAAATCATATGGACATATAACTAGATGATGATATTAATATCAGGTATTTTATTGCCGTTGTACAATATGGTGCGAATAGGAATATTTCAAGTGCATGTTTACAAACAAGTAATCAAGATACCATGATATCATAATAATTCATTAAGTCATTGCATGTGTTCAAGGACTTCTTAATTGAGGACCACAAATGTAGTCTAATGAACATGTTAAAATAACCAACGTTGAATGTGGTAGATAGTGAGAAATTGGTTTGTGTCCCACATATATTTCCAACAGTACAGAATACAATTTAAGTTTCAAGGGGATTCTTATTATAGCCGACCTCTCTCCACAACACCTGATCTACTATAAAATAAATACTCTGATACCATTCAGACTCTTTGTTGTCAATGATACCTTTTCTATACGTGTGCATGGTTTGATAGAGCAAAATTATGTGTCTTAACTCGTGGATGTGTTCTATTTCCATTTCAACAAGAAATTATTCATCAAATTACAAGTCACACACTCATACAGAAATGATCAAGGTCTCCTCCATATTGATTAGATATCAAGATAAATCTAAATAAGCGGCAGATAAACAGTTAAGAAGGGTTATCATAATTATTAATAACAGTAAAGAGATACGAAGCCAATGTTCCAATACATACAATAAGGATATACAGATAAACAAATAGTGATATAATGAATAAATAATCCAACACCAAACATACCTGATAGACAGAGTAAATGACTAAAACATATAATCAACAATTGAAAATACGGAGAATACAGAAATCTGGAGTGTAGCTTCTTCTTTGAGTCCACTATGTATCATTACAATTGAACCCCGATCTTTCTAAAAAATATCTTTAAACTCAATTTCTCCTACAGAATCATATTGAAAGAGAGTGAGGTTTTGAAGGTTTGTAAAAGGTTTTCTTTGTTTCTAGAGTGCCTAGAGACGATCAGTAGAGAAGAGGAGAGGAGAGGCTAATGTGGCTTTAGGAAGTTTCCTTGGTACCGCAGAAACATAGAGATCTAAGGTTAGGTTTTGATTTACATTGATTCATCTCCATCACATCTTTTAGTTAAGTTGATGCTTACCTTGTTATAACTATGAACCATCATCCATAAACACCTATCATTATCGATCATATGCATCACACATTATCTAATTCATCACAATCTCCTCGCACATTCTCCCATCCATTTACCTCATAATTCTAAAATCAATATCTTTGTCCATCTCATTTCTCCCTCATCTCTTACATCCACCATCTTCCCCTTATCTCTCTTAAATATCTCACTCCCACATTTTGATTCACTGTATTATCATAATAAAGGTACTTATCATAAGAAAGGTAACATCTTCATTCAACACATAACACTTCTCTCATCCTCACAACGTCCATCACAAATGTACCTTTTACTCTATACATATTTTTTCTCGTGCTACCTAAATCACTATCTAGAGATAGTTACATCCCTAATATCCATTCCCTGTGGAGATGACCTATGCTTATCCATTAGGTTGAATTATTATGTGAGCATCCATTTATAAATCATTGATAATCTCAAGTCAATAACGACTTAATTTTAACCTCAAATTTGAGTATATCACAATAGATTTCCATTGTTTCATAAAACGGTACTTAAAATAATTCCTTGAATTAGTTATGAAAATGAAATTTTGGGCATGTTAACTGACCTAATTTTGGTTACCTAAGTTCGAGTATGTTGAATGACTCAGCATGTCAAGCCTACCCAGATCATCGAAAGAACTGGCTATTCTGATCCATGCATTATAACTGAAGACAAGTATGAACAAATTTACAAGTAAAAAGTCTACGACACAAAAATCTCGATTAGGAAGATTTTACTCCATATGATGTAAGCCCTGGACAAATAAGATTTGTTCCATTAAATGTTATAAATTTCTGATTAAAATCATCTTTGATGACATCAGAATAATTTATATCTGCAATTCTTCAGTAGAAACCATTTAAATGTAAAGTAGATTTTATTATATTTCGTTGAAACTAGATAAGTATGAGAATAAACCTACGCTATTGATGTAAGTAAAACCTTTTAGGTTTTAATTTTAGACTCAGTTACATCAAACTTATATATTTAAAGCTTTAGAGGTAATTTTAAATATGTTGGGCTATTTGTAGAGCGTTAACAAGTTAAAAACTGAACATGTAATTAAATAGTTTTTTGGATGGATCATCTATTCTTGTTCTTTCACCGTCCATAAATTCTCGTCCACTTTCGAAGTGAGGGTTATCTTGTAGGCAACTGAGTTACCTATGTAGGATTCTAGTGATAGCACAATAAATATATCAAAAACTACCATAAATTAAGTGAAATGAAAAATATATTCATAAGTAAAATTAGTCTGCTTTTATAAAACTTTTTCTTCGTGTTTGTAGGTATGCTTAGCGTTCTTTGACCTTTTATAGATTTTTAGGCATTGAAAGTATTGACCAGGTTTAATGTTATCAATTTTCCGGGCTGTTTATGTAATGTACGCACAGATTCAGGTTGATTGATATACATAATGACACGTTATGCTACAGATGAAGAAAACAGCAAATTGAAGATGCTTCGTATATTTGACTGGTCGGAAAATGGATAAAGAGAGCCAAGACTAAACTCTATTTCAATCCTATTTTCTAAAAAAAGACATGATGAGGAATATGCTTCAGATCCTTGATGGGTCCCAAGATGGATGAAAAAAGCCGAGAGCTTAATCTACTTTAATCACATTTCCTAAAACGAATTAATGTATTTAACGTGAAAAAAAATAAATAATATTGGTCAACAATGCGTCGAAAATTTGATCACGGCAGATGAACGTCAAAAGTCCATGTGGACGTGCGATAGAAGCGGCTCTGCTTCCGGGAATCTCCTAGAATGAAGGAAACGGAAGGCGTAGAAGCAGCCATGTAGCTAGCTCCTTTGGCCTATACGTTTTCTTATATACACGGAATACCCCATTAAAAGAACGAACAAACGGCGCCCTTCAACGATTCTTGCAAACATATTGCGAGAACAAGAAACCAAGACCTCTCTTTCGCTCTCTCCCTCGGCAAGTCTCCCTCCGAGTTCTGTTGTTTTCATGGCTACGTTCTCAGGAAGCCGATGGTTACGGCCTGAGGTAATTCGTTTCTGTCCTTCAAATTCCTTTTAACCATCTCCGTCTCTAAAAACAACGTGCAGGTTTATGATTTAAGTGAAGCTAATAGTTTTTCAAGAGCATCTTTCTCTATCCTTGATGAAGCTAATAGTTTTTCAAGAGCATCTTTCTCTATCTTAGATGAAGCTAATAGTTTTTCAATAGCATCTTTCTCTATCTTTGATGAAGCTAATAGGTTTTCAAGAGCATCTTTCTCTATCTTTGATGAAGCTAATAGGTTTTCAAGAGCATCTTTCTCTATCTTTGATGAAGCTAATAGGTTTTCAAGAGCATCTTTCTCTATCTTTGATGAAGCTAATAGGTTTTCAAGAGCATCTTTCTCTATCTTTGATGAAGCTAATAGTTTTTCAGGAGCATCTTTCTCTATCTTTGATGAAGCTAATAGTTTTTCAAGAGCATCTTTTTCTATCTTTGATGAGGCTAGTAGTTTTTCAGGAGCATCTTTCTCTGTCTTTGATGGAGCTAATAGTTTTTCAAGAGCATCTTTCTATATCATTGATGAAGTTAATAGATTTTCAAGAGCATCTTTCTATATCTTTGATGAAGCTAATAGTTTTTCAAGAGCATCTTTCTATATCATTGATGAAGCTAATAGATTTTCAAGAGCATCTTTCTATATGTTTGATGAAGCTAGTAGTTTTCAAGAGCACCTTTCTCTATCTTTGATGAAGCTAATAGTTTTTCAAGAGCATCTTTTTCTATCTTTGATGAGGCTAGTAGTTTTTCAGGAGCATCTTTCTCTGTCTTTGATGGAGCTAATAGTTTTTCAAGAGCATATTTCTATATCATTGATGAAGTTAATTGATTTTCAAGAGCATCTTTCTATATCTTTGATGAAGCTAATAGTTTTTCAGGAGCATCTTTCTCTATCTTTGATGAGGCTAATAGTTTTTCAAGAGCATGTTTCTATATCATTGATGAAGCTAATAGATTTTCAAGAGCATCTTTCTATATGTTTGATGAAGCTAGTAGTTTTCAAGAGCACCTTTCTCTATCTTTGATGAAGCTAATAGTTTTTCAAGAGCATCTTTCTCAATCTTTGATGAAACTATTAGTTTTTTGAGAGTATCTTCATCTATGTTTGATGAAGCAAAAAGCTTTTCAAGATCATCTTTATGTATCCTTGATGAAGCTAATAGTTTTTCAAGATAATCTTTCTGTATCTTTGATGAGGCTAATAGGTTTTCGAAATCCTATCCTAAAACTAATCGTTTTTCAATCTAATAGTTTCTCTATCTTTGATGAAGATGAGATCTTATCATGTCTTATCTATCTTTGATGAAGCTAATAGTTTTTCAAGAGCCTCTTTCTGGATGTTTTTGTAGCATTACGACGTATAACTTGCTAACAAAACAAAAAAATACAAAACGAAAGTTGTCTCGTTCATATTTCTTTTATGAGTGACATCGCAGGAATCAATTAAGAAATTACCCTCTCCGTCTCTCTATCCCTTGTGCGTTTCCGCCGAAGGTGTAACAATAGAAGAGTTCGAAAGTATGATATTGAAAAGATCAAGGATAAAAGCCAAAGTTTATTCGTTGTGTTTCTGTTGGGTATAAGTTACGAATTTCGCTGATCGTCTGTTTACTCGCCGTTCATTTTTGTAGCATTATAAAATGCATCATTTGCCAAACACCTACGCTTCTAGCATTACCCTATTTAATTAATATTAACACTGTGTTTGGATGCCGCAGGTCTACCCACTGTTCGTTACCGTCGGAGCAGCAGTCGGATTATGTGGATTCTGTCTGGTGAGGAACATCACCAGCAACCCAGATGTCAGGTAAATCTTATATTTCAGTCTTAACTAACATCCATCGTGACTAATTTATCATTTTTGTACCAGAAATTTAAAGCACTAGATCTATTTTACCCCAAAACCTTTTATCGTTGATGTACCGTTTTAACGCAAGAAGCAGTCATATTAAAATAATTAACCACAGATTTGAGTTTTTCAGGACTTCTGTTTTAAGTCATTATAATTTCTTGACCTTCCTCGCGGTTAAAAAACCAACACCATTTAAGTAAAGTTTTTCTTTGTATGGAGCTTAATTTTCGAGAAATTATTTATTTCACCTATAACTGTTACGTGAAAAAGAGGTTAAAAAAAGATGGAATTTCACAGAGTCACAAAGGAGAAGAGGACAGCGGGAGTTCTAGAGAATTTCAAGGAGGGGAAGCAGTACAGGGAGCATGGCCTACGTAATTTCTTAAGGACAAGGCCGCCAGAGATCATGCCATCCATTAATGGCTTCTTCTCAGATCCAAACTGAGACATTTGGGGTCAACAAATGCTCATTTTTTGGTCGTCCACTTTTTGCCATATTATGTACTTGATTAATGTCATAAAGGCCTTTAGAAATGAGCATGACAGTATTGTACTAAATCGCAATTAAGTTAATGTCCATTTGTTGAAATCGAATCGAAGTTGTTAAAACCTCATTAACGGAGAATATTTCTTCCTTTTTTCTGTAAAGTATGCTACGGTTCAAATGTTTGCGTGGTATTGCGTGGGGTTTGCGTGAAGAAAAGAATTAGGCTGAAACTATTAATGCTATTAAAAGAATTAAGAAAGGAAAGGACAATAGATGTTCGGAGTGGTTCAGTTTAATGCTAGATTTTTCCACATTCATATTTGAATATGATTTTTTGTTCAATATGACAATCTAGACAGTATTGAAAATTATGATTACACTACCTGATTAATTTCATTTTAAGTCCCATCAAAAAGAAAAATTATGAGCATGAATTTTTATATAGTTTGGAATCGGCTATATGGAGCTTGACGCTTCTCGTACTCTTTTGAAACCTTTTTGTACAAGTCAGACCGAGCTATTGTCCAAAAAGTCAGATAAGAAACTTTCAAGATAGCTTTTCGTATCTGTATTGTAAACGTAAACTGGCGAGGTCCAGTTTCGGGCAAGGAATTCACCTACATTGGTTTAAATTGGTTTTTTATGGTACATTTTAAACTATGTATTAGGACATATATGTATTCCTATGTATATAATGGGATAGAGATGGGGTTTCCTCGGAAAGTTTTATACATATTAGGCCAGCCATTGATGATCTCTCGTGAATACTCAGCCCAAGAATGTGAAAAACGTAACCAGAATTTGTGTGAAACCCCCAATCAACCCACTTAGTAATATGGTGCTTCAACAAGGATATCAAGAGAATAGAAAACTGGGTACAGTTCTGATATGTCATTCCCACTGCCCGTAAAGTTTCCCACGAACACCAGATATCCTATCTCCAAGTTTGCCCAATGCCTTTTATGGATCCCCTCAAGCCATTGGAATTTTACTGAACATTCACAAAAAAACAAGGGCTTTTACTGAAGATTGGAATGATAGATATTTTTCAAATATCTATCTCATGAATATACTTCTTCATTTTTTAAGGATAATTGATAAACCATAATATTTATTGAATTTTCCTTAATAATAGTAAGGGTTGAATCAGCAAGCAGCAGGTGTTGAGAGAGTAAATTGCAATTCAAATATATTCTAAATAATGTTTCACGTCATTTAATATTTTTATGAATTTTAAAATTTTATAAAGAGAAAATCAATGAAATGAAGGGAAACTATTTCCAATAAATACAATAAATATTTATTTTTTCGGAGAAGTTATGGTAATTTGTTATGATATTGAAAGTTTTGTTGGTATTTGAGGAAATAATATTTGAGGTAGAACCTTTGGCCACCCTTCCTACGGCGAAATCTCTGAGCAGCTGCATTGGCCGCCGCAGTACTGGGTAGTAGAATTGGGCAGCAATGGGTAGTGAATGAAAATTATTGTAACATGTGCTACAAGAGGAATGTTTTAGTATTGTTGATGTGCTAGAAATCTTGAAGTTGGCACTATCGCATGGAAAATGTTTACGTAGAGAAAATTTTTATAAAATTCAAATCGAATATTCAGCATATAAGATGTAGTGCAGTAAAGTAAAAGAGCAATTCATAAAAAATACAAAAGATAAGTTTGTCTCTTTTTGGCTTCAATGCACTCTGACGTCTAACCCGAATGAGAATATGTGGTGCACTCTAAGACATCAATCAGATATATTGACATTTAGCTAATTTAGTATCAATGAATCATTAATTTTATATAGCACCAGAGACACAGATTAGACCAGATAATTGGTTTCTTTGCCAGAATTATGATCCTATCTTTTGAGTGGTTAGCTTGCAGGAAACCATAATGGTAGCAATGTTGGGAGGAGAGAGAAATAATGGATCAGATGGCTAGGATTCCTCTATTTTCCCATGTTTATACGGTAAGATTCAATTTTCATGATGGCCTTCATTTGTGGTCCAATATATATTTTATTTATAAGGATGGATTGTTAAAAATAGTCTGGGCAGAGAAAAAAATTATAAATTTGGAATTATCCAAGCTGGCTAGGAAGAACACCATAGGTACCTGAAGTCAAGTTTTCTCTGATTTTGGATTGATTTGGTGAATTCTTTCTTTCCTTCCTGAGTCTCTACTTGTGTCTGGCCAAAACACCAAGCATATGCAAAATGTACATGTTCTAGAAGATATGATTTGGGGAGAGCATGATCATAGATCAAGAGTGCACGTAAAAATTCAAAAAAATGGGATGATTTAAGCACCTCTAAGCATTATATTCCTTTTTTTAAAGTATCATCTCCAAGTTTCTATATTTGTCAGAAATTACACTTCCGATCTTACTCATCTGCTCGCTATGGATGAACCCCTTTCTTTTCCTACACTTTTTCGCAGCATGATAAAGGGGAGTGTAAATACCATAGCATAAACCGAAACATAAATCACAAATATAATTTCTATTAAATTACAAAACAATTAGGCTTATTTTTTATCACAGATGATTCACAAAAAGTTCAACCAAAAACTGTAGGCAGCACTTGTTCATGTTTTTCTCATAGTGCTCTTTAAGATGTTGTTGATAATAAGTGTCCCACAAACAGTTACGAGAAGTTGGCAAAGTACTTTGTATTGAAGTCAATGATGAACAAGTTGGTGTAGAAGAGAAGGTTGTTTGGGATCCAAACCTGCTGATTTATGTGTTCCTTTCAAGTGCATTAATAAGTTTGTTCTAGATTTCGTGAAGATAGAAATGACCTCTGAGAAGAATAAAAACATTTATTTGGTTGTATTACTTCCTAGATTGTATGAGCTCCTTATGACAACTTTAGTGTAGGGAAGTAAAGCACCTGGTTTTTGAAAGGTTATTATAACCTTGATGTTGTATTATCAGCAAAAGAAAGGAGCTGAGGATACTTGTAGCGAGGCCCTCCATCTGAAGAATGGGAGAGAATTTGGATGGTAAGAGTAGGAAATTCCAGAGAGAATATTCATTGGTCCAGGTCTTGGACTAACTTTTGTACTATTGTACCTTGGTTACTATTGTAACTTGGTTACAGTTGATGAATTTGAAGACTCGTGGATCTTCCACTTTGATTACTCTTATCATTTTTCTGCATACAGAATGGTTAGACTCTTATTCGAGTGCTCGGCGATGGGTTTCATTCTAGAATACCACTCCTGGCTGGTTCCTGGCCTTGGACAGCTGAAATCTGAATGTTTGATGGAGCAATCAAAGTCTTAGGAAATGTGTAACATGTGGCAGAGCCACGATAAAATGGGATTCTCCTTGATTATTTAGAAGTGAATGGCTGCACTTTTAAGGGAACAAATGGAGTTGTAAAAATATGTAGGGGAGTGCTCGTGTTGACGAAGGGGACATGTGTATGAGAAAATATTAGAGACTGGAAGAGAGCAATGTCATATGTGGAGCTGTACTTGCCACCCCACATGAGTCAATGACACATGGCACGCTCTTTAGGCATTTGCCTAGGAGTAGTATGAGCGAGATGGGCATGTAATGACTACATTCATGTCCGCAAGAAAATATGTAGAAATTAGAAGGGGGTACTATGATAGGTGGAGCTTTAGTTACAATGCCGCATGACCCCATGATGGATGACACACTTTTGTGGCACTTGCTTATGAGTCGTATGAGAGAGATGGATATGTAATACCTACATACAAATGGATTAGTACCTGGGGTGAGAGTGATGGAGCGCACCAGCCCGCTCCATCGGATATGTCCTCAAAGTCATCAGCATCGTCAGCGTTGACCCCTGCCGGCCCGAGTCCCGCCTGATTGGCACGCCACGGCGCAAGTGAAGGTGCCCCCGGGTTCAAATACCCCTGGTGATAAGCACGTCCGTATCTTTCCCCGCATTTTGATTTCGCCTTCGCCATTTTTGTCTTCGTCATCGTCTTGGTCATTTTCATCTTCGTCATTGCCTTTGTCATTTTCGTCTTTGTCATCGCCGTCTATCTATCATTTGAATGGTTTTCTTTTATTGTTGTTCTAAGGAGGGTCCTTGTGTTAATGGACCCTCCATGTTGGACCCTTTTAGAAAGGGCTAATGGACCCTCTTGTAAGGGCCCATCATGGCCCTATATAAGGCCATGATGGGCATCACAGTTTCAGATCTGGATTTGTTTATCGTGGAAGTTATGTTCGTCTAGATCTCACCACGAAGAAGAAAGGATAAAGGAAGAAGGAAGGGAGAACAAGAGTAGAGGGGAGGGAAGAGGAGCAGCGCACAATCAAGACGCCAGAACCGGCCACTGCCGCCAGTCCGCACAACCCGCCGGTCCCTGGTCACTCCCGTCGGCGCGATCACCATCGCCGTGGTCCGCAAGGTCGCTCTTGCCAGGCTTGTTGCACCCACCAGCCGCGTCTCTTCGAGGACGCCGCGCCTGCCACGACGCCTGTCCGCTTGCACGTAGTGCAACTCCGGCGACGTCGCACGACCTGCGCATTGCCGTGATCGCGACGTCCACAGGGCCGCAACATCACCGCAGCCCCCCGCAGGTCTATACACACCGTGACACCCTCGCGGCCGGCGCGTCAACGCGTATGTAGCGACGACTCGCGGCCCACGCGTACGTGCACGCCGTGGCGACCCACGCGTCGACACGCACGGCGCTATGCCCTCGGCCCACACGAGAGCGCCCACGCCGCACGCCCCCGTGGCCTGCACACCCGTGCCCGCCGCGACGCCATCGCCCCCACGTCGCCCTACGATCAGTCTGCTTCGCACATCTCTTGAACAACGCCAGACGCTCCGACTGACATTGCCTGTTACATCTCCATTCGTAGTCGTCCGGTCCGCTCTGAGTAGCCGCTGTTGTCCGCTCTGCCGTCCTGACCCTTCACTCTAGTGTTGTGCCACGGGCCGCCACTCGCCTCCACAGCCAGATTTCATCCGTGCCGAGCCCCCTCAAGTACGCACACGCTGAGCTCGGCTGATTGCCAATGTGCATCGCCGCCGCAAACTTCCTTCTCCTTGCTTTCGTCTACCTTCTGCGCCTCACTCTAGCATGCGTCTCTGCCGTCTGTTAAGCTACCCCGTTCCCGTCGCTGGCACCTCTCCACCTCATCTGCCCGTACGGGCTCGCGTTGATGATGAGCGACACTGCTGACAAGGTAAGTCGTTCCCCTTGTTCCTCAGTTATATTACATCTTTCAGTATATTTTTGGTTGAACTACACCGCGCTTGGGTTAGTTTAGGTGAGAGAAATTATCGAGAAAACTACTACAGTGATTTCTTAGGTACGGGTCAAGCCCGTCTATTAGGTGTGAGCGCCAACAAAATTAATCCATTCAATTGCCATCTTCGCTCCGACGAGGGTCAGAAGGTCATCATCATCGGTCGTCCCTCCTGGACCTCAGGACTTGGCATATCCCCACGAGTTGGGCCTGTACGTACATCTGCCTAGGGTTCACGTCATCACGTAGTTACATATCTCGTTAGGGCATTGTCCATCAAAAAATGTCCCTGATGACATCCAACACCACCTAGGTATCCGAGCATCATTTCAATACCAACCGGACGACGTCGTTGATGAGTCCGGCATCAAATTGGTATCAGAGCATCATTTCGATACCTGACCGAACGACGCCCTAGACAACGGCCGGCATAAGAGAGCTTGCAAATTTGATTTTTGAAAGCAATGTTTCTTGTTCAAGAATGTTCAACTATCATTAAGGTGGTAAAGTATGACACTGATGGTGCAATATATTATGGTCATAGTGATGTAGGGGAATGGTTGATTAGACAAGAATAGTAGGTGCTTGGTATTTTTTGACCTTAGTTGATTTGTTTCCACGAAGTTTTGATTTTACTTCATGAGGTATAAGTTAGAGATCCTCTCACAGTTTAAGACTTGGTGCACAAGGTAAAATAATGAAATGGAAATGAAGATCAAAGTCGTGGAAATTGAAAATGGTATGTAATTTAAGAATTCTTAATTTGACCAGTTTTTTGAAGAGCACATGCGTTACTAGAATGACATACAAGAATGCATGAATAGCACCATTTTGGAGATAACAAAGCATTTATGGTTGAATGAAGACCTACCCAAATAGATTTTCAAGGAGTAAATTCAGATGGTGGCTTATTTGGTTAACAGATCACTAAATTCTGCTCTTGAAGGGAAGGTGGCTGAAGAGGTATTGTCTAAAAAACTTATTGACTATTCCATATTGTGTATATTTCAATGCCTACCTTATGCCCAACACATGCTCATGAAATATCAAAGCTTGATTCAAAGTCTGAGAAGTGCATCTCCTTGTATTTTAAGTTAATAGTTATCAACTTTTGGATTTGGAAGAAATGAAGATTAAGATTTGCATGGATGGAGTTCATTATTAAAATCACATAGTCACACCTTCTAATGTACAAGAAGGCGATAATTGTGCCAGAGGCCATGTCCACAAGAGGATTTGGGTAGAGGTGGACAATGTGCACATGCCAATCTACTTAACTGAAGGTGGAGAATCAATTGAGGAGGCCACCTACAATAAAAATTGATACAGGATGTCGTCGGGACGCCGGCTGATCGACACCGAATGTGAGGGTTCGGTGCCAATGATAGATGACGGTCTCGGACTATGGCGCACCCTCGTCCGACGGGGAGTTTAGATGATAGAAAATAACGACGGGAATGCAAAAAGACGACCAACTATAGTACGTGCAAGAGCCGACTCGCGGTGACTTCTGACTTTGGGAGGATTGACGGAGTCGCCCGGGGGTGGTAGATCAGACCTTTCGAACCTCGTCCGAGGAGATGAGGATGACTATGGTGCCAAACGGGATAACCCCTCCGGGTTTTGCTCTCACGTGACGGGCGAACCTGACTCATACCAAATGGGTAAGCCGCACTTGTATTCTAGCATAATTCGCTCAACCTGTCCCTCTCACCTATGTCTAACCCGAGCGCGGTGGAAGCAAATCAAAACTGCACTGAAGGAAATAAGAGACGGTGACAGAGAAGATGTAGCTCGGCAATGTCTGTTGACCGTTGTCTTGGCTTCATGCATTCGGCCTGGTGCATCGATGTCGGAGACGGGGAGTGTTGGAGCACCGGGGGACGGGACGCCAGGTGGACGAGAAGAGGCTCAGTCTGTGCGTGGCAATGTCAAAGATGTCGAACACAGGTGCAGACGACAGCCTGGGGTGACGGTCGCGACAAAGACGGCGGTTGGATGCCACACGGTCTTGCAGCAAGCAAAGGGCTCACGGGCAAGCCGGGTGGCGAGGATGGCACATGAGGGCACCGGGTGCTGAGCGTGGGCGGTAGTAGCGATGAGCGCAGACAGCGGCCGAGGTGTTTCGTCGAACGCCAGACGGCTCATGAGCGTAGGGCGGGCGTGAGGGAGATGTCCGCAGGCAGATGACTCGGCGGGCGCACGGGCGGCAGCGCAGTGTAGGCACACGCCAAGCGCGCGCGGGCGGCGTCGGGCATGAGCAGACAGAGCAGCAGCAGCCAACGGCTCCGCGGCGCTTGCGTAGTGAGGACGTGGCGCGGTGGCATCGGGCGTGCGCAAGAGGGTTCAGGCGCGAGTGACGAAGGGCGGCGCCGGCTGGCGACTCCCCGGGCTCAATGCGAGTGAGCGGCGGCGTTGGCGCTGGCGGGCGAGACAACGGCGGCTGAAGGCTCTGTGGCGATTGCGTGCACAAATGGGCGGCGTCGGATAGAAGTTCGGATGAAAACGATGAAAGAGAATGATGATAGCGTGCCCATTACCCAGGATATTTGAGTCCGGGCATGCGTACCGTCGTCATGGCTTGCCGGGCGAGCTGAACGCAAATCGGTTGCAGTGTCGATGACAGTTGCGATGTCTCCAAAGACGTTCCTGGGGGCTCGGGCTGCGTCGCGCCATCAAAAATATTATTATCATTTGAGAAGTGAATCTTGGGACAGGGCCACCTGCTTGTGTCGAGAATTATATGGTTGTTCCCGTCTTTGCATAGATAAAAAACATGTCTTTGGAGGAGATAGTTGCTCAAAGGAATAACTTGTAGGTGAGATCCAATGAACTTTCACCCTAAAACAAAGATGAGAGTTAAAGCAACTTCTAGTCAGGAATAAAGCTATTAGATGCAAGTAGATGCTCAAGAAGGCAACAATTGACAGTGTTAGGACATAATCATACAAAATTTACGCCCTATTGAAAAGGGCTTTGTGAAGAAATTGTGAGTTGACTATACACAATCTTGTCCCCTGTTGTGAAAAACACATCTATTTGTATTGTTGCACATGAGGACAATATTCCTTCATTCTGATTTGGACGAGGTCAAATACATCAAATAGGGTTGGGAAAACCTTGCTAGCAGGATGAGGAAGTCCGTCTGTGGATTGAAGTAGTCCCTCTAAAGACAATGGTACAACAAGATTGACTCATACTGGTCATTCAAGGCACAAATTTGATGCTCTATGTATATGATAAGCACATTACTTAAAACAAGGCTATAACATGAGGAAATTAACAAAATCACACCATTAAAGGCGCAAAATCATGTATGCTATAGTCCGGGGTGATATCTTGAAAAGATTGTTGACCTCTTTGATATGGCCGATTTCTGAAGTGATTAATAGTTCGTTAGCAAACCATTTCAGGCTATCCCTTGCTCATAATGGTCAATCTCATGAAGAAATCACTGAAGTGAATTTAATTCCCTATCTTAATGCAACTCGGTCTCTCATCATATGATATGTTCTCTACAATACCAGATATTATTTGTGTATATAACTGTCATAATTATTATGAAAAATCTGGGGAACGATCATTGGAGCTGGTGAAGGGAATTCTTTTATATTTAAAGGGCCTCAACTTACGTGGGACTTCTCTTTCACCAAGGGAGTTTACTTTGAGTACATGCTTTTGTTCTTGATGATTTTGCAGGTGACTAAGATAATCAAAGATGCAATAATGGTAGTGTGTGACAGTAGACAATGGACCTCTAGTCGAGAATTCTACACTTTAGTCTACAATCGCAATATCAACAATACATGTCAAGTGAATCGTTGCCCCTGAAGCTAAGAAACGGCATGATGGTTAAAGGTTTTGACCCAACAACACTATATTCCTCAAGATGTAGTCCTTCTGTAATGTGATAATAAAACTGATATTGAAATTGGAAGTCGAGCTATGATAATAGCAGAGATAAGAAACATAATATAATAATATTTTTTTGTAATCTTACCTTGGTCTTTATTGACAACTAATGCTTTTCACTACATAAGTATGGTTAAATACATGCATATTTTGCCCCTGCTTTGGCATTTTTTAAATATCCAAGAAGAAATGAAAAGATAATGAGGAAACGTACAAGATAACGAGGAAGATAATTTTTTACTCTACAATGTTATGTATCCTGTGAGCCATGCTGGCTTTGATCATCATTTCTGTCATTGTTTTAATAATCTGATTGTGGATGGCCAGACAGAGAAAACAACAAGCCAATGGTCACTTAAGATATTTCATCTTGAAATTTATCTAATCATAGTTGCTGGATTTTTTTCTCTTATGCCTCATGCTTCCCCCTTCTCATTTTGGTTTGTGCCTATCTGCTTCATCAAGAGGACACATCATGATTGGTACAGAAAATCAAATATTCCTTTGTCAGATTGTAGGGACTCCCTAGAAATGTGTTCCTGTGCAAGTTGGTAATAAATTACTAACTATCAGATAACTACCAAATGAATAAACATCTGATGATAAATTCAATGTCAAATCACCACACACCACTTATAAATATTAGAGACTGTTTGTAAAAGAAATGCCACATTTCTAAAAAATAAATTAGATTCATTCAGTTGCCTTTATGGCACCACTTTTTGTGCTAAAAAACGCCATCTTCAGCCAATTAGAACATGCTACATATTTTTGAAATTTTAGGTTTCTGCAAACTTATGGTGCATTAGTTTAGTATTTTTCATTGGTCTATCTAAAATGTGTGTCATATCATTTATTGCAAAAAAATAAAACATTTTTAATTAGTGACATCATATGTCCTCATTCCAGACTTATAAATAAAAACAAATGACAATAAAACATGTTCCACATTTCTTGTTTCATTGAACAAAAGCACACCAAAGTAACTATTCTGACATTGATTTGTCCCCCCTGATTAGCTGCACCAATTATAGGGAAAAAGTTACCAAACAGAAAGTGACATATGTCGAGCTAGTATGAAACCCTGGCATGCTTTAATTAATTTCACTAAAACTACATATATACTTTGTGACTTCAAAACTGATTTTCTTAATTAATTAGATTCCAAAATGTTCTAGAAATATATATATAAATCTATAAAAAACTAAGTAATGTGTTTATTAATAATAAAGACCATAATATTACTTCCTAAAAATAATATATCAATCAATTTAAAGTCACAAATTATTTTAAAATACCAAAAATATGAAAAAAATATTAGAATCCTACAAAGGCTGTTTTAATCAATTTTAATCAGGAGAGCCTGAAAATATTGGCTTTTCATGGACATATTTTTGTATTGTGCATCATATTATGATGGTAATTTGGATGTTATGAAATATGAGGAAATTATTATTCATAAGGTTCATTTGGAAGATAATGCAGCTGATATGTTGATAAAAAATTCGCGACGATGAAGTTCAAACATTGTTTGGACTGGATACATTTCTCATGCATCTTGAAGGTGGAGTGCTTTCAATTTGGTGGACCAACAACAAGACCTAAGTGAATTGTAGTGTTTAAGAAGGTGGAATTTCATTCGAATGTTTCAACCACACATTTTGCTTCACTAAAAAATGTACATATGACCTACCTATTTGTTACAGGTACTATTAATCAGTAGAAAATGGTTTTGTGGCAGGAGTGATTCATTCAAGAGGTCATTTGAAATGGCATCTAAAGTAAGAAATATGAAGGTCCAGATTCATAGACTGGGACATCCTATACAATATTAAGTTGTATTTTTATTAAACTAATTAATCATAGAAAATTATGACTTGGGACATATGAAATAATTCTGTCTATCAGAATTTGTAAATATTAGTCTGGTGGATTTTTTTTATAGCAAAATCACGGTGCCGGGTATGTCCAACCTGCGGTTGTGCGTGTAGACTAATCCAGCTTTGCCCTGGATGCAACCCAAGGGGTATTTTATAGATGAAATAGATTTTTTACAAGCATTTGTAGGCGTGGAGCGAGCATAAATATCCCAATTACACTCAGATCCCACTCATCGACACCCATGTACGGGAAAGGGAGAAAATACATAAGTGATACCTGGCAGGTCCTCGGAGAAGGTCGCTCGTGCGGCCATCTCTCCGGATCTCCCAGCGTTGGTGATGAAAACCTCCCACCATGAGGATGGGGAGTCGGCGTAGCAGATGATGCATGGAGTGCAGACCAATCCGTCGACTGCAGATGTCAGTGGTGAGGTGCATGACAAATGGGACTATCGGGCGAGAGGGTGAGCTGGCGCACCGCCAACACTTCATGCAATCCTCCACTCCCGTAGCCTCTCCTTCGATAATGTGCAATGCATGCAAAGAGCTGGCAAGCCAAGGCGTTCAACTCGATAGCATCCACGAGCTGCCTGAGGGAGTTCCTGCCAAGTAGGGGTTCGTATGTATACCGCATAGTTGGCAAGGGCATCTGTTGTTTGATTTTGCCTCTCCTAGCTGGTGATGAACACTAATTATGCGAGGGCGACACCACATGATGTCCTGCCATACGCGCTGAAGCCGCTACTAGGAGCATTTACCTACACGAAGCATGTCAACTAATACTTGGGAAGTCTGATTCTACAATGATACTGTGAAGGTTTTGTTCCTCGTAGAGGAATAAACGATCACGTATCGACATAGCCTTGGCTACTGTATTGGTCTGAATGCCATAAAAAGACAAAAGCACAAAGATAATACTCCCTGTATGGTCACGGAGGATACCGCCTTCCCTGATTGGCCTTGGGTTCCCTTTAGCCGCACCATCCACATTCATTTTGAGGGTGCTAATTGGTGGTGGATGCCAATGAACAAGCTGTAGCTGAATGCGAATGGAGGCAAGGGTCACCAAAATGTCCCAAGAGCGAAGGAGGTCACATGTGAGGGCTTATGTATGGGCGCAAAGTGGTAGAAGATGGTGGGTGCGCCATATCCATTGCTTGACTCGTTGTGTGATATCCAAAGCACGCATGGGAGTTCATTCAAAACAAGAAGAATTTGGCCCTTTCCATATCTCCCATAGTAAATAAGCTATGATGACGTGGAGGAAGGGGCTCTATTTAAAGCATGTTGGCGAGAGATACATCTTGCCAAAACACTCTAATGGTGTTAGAGTATAGGAGGTACCTAGGAGTGGACGCCAATGGTGTGTGATTTGGCGCCAATAGTCTAGGGTTGTGTCACTATGGAAGAAAAGGTACTCCATAGTCTCAGCTTGGGGAGATGCGGGGCAACAATGGCAACGCAAACTGAGGGAGTGACCGATACGTGTCACTCGATCATTAGTCAG
Source organism: Wolffia australiana (assembly GCF_029677425.1). Lineage (NCBI taxonomy): Eukaryota > Viridiplantae > Streptophyta > Magnoliopsida > Alismatales > Araceae > Wolffia > Wolffia australiana. Next base: position 9,206,407 of record NC_135847.1, read on the forward strand.
GAGTCTCTAAAGAAAAAAGGAGACGCGAGTAATGATTGCCAAATAACAGATGCAGCGACCCTAGGACTGAATGGGGGATTTCTCACAAAAATGCTCCCAAGAGGATCTACGAGAGTAGGATCCATCAAGGGTAAGCGTCCAAATAGCACAGTCATGAGTGGTCCCAATGAGAGTACAATGAGCCTGAGATCATGTCTAATAGGAGGCCATGCTGCTCCCAAATGTGGCCCGTGTTGCACGTGAGCAGTTGTGCCATGGTCAGTCGCAGGTGATGTGATACAAAGGGGGGCTGATGAGCTAAAGGCTCGTCTGTAAGCCATCTGCCATACCAGGCGCTAACCGCACCTCGGCCAAGATGACAACGTGTGACCTTAGCTATCTCTAGCCAATGTCGCTACCAAGTCTGCCATCTATGATGGCCCCAGATATCCATCTCTACGAGCCCACTCGCCATAGTTGGTTGAGATGAAAGTCCCCAATTGGGAGTGTGTGGTCCGCATACACTAGATGAGCTTCTTTTGAAGCATGTCTTGGACATCCTGAAGGCGTCTGATCCCTAGACCCCCTCTTCCATTGGCCGACAAGCTTTCACCCTAGAAACCCAATGGTAATGACTCTCTCCCGCGAGGTGACTTGACCATAAGAAATGTGCACAAATTCGCTCCATAGTGTGGAGGACTGTGAGCGATAGTGTATGGACCGCTAGAGTATGCAGCGGAATATTCATGAAGACATGTCGAATAAGTTGGATGCGTCCTCCATGGGATAGAAAATGAAGTTTCCATCCCTCTAGTTTCTTTCTCAATTTGGCCAGCAAGGCATCAAAATAATGCTGCCTAGCCCTTCAGAGAAAGATAGGGCATCAAAGATAATCGAAAGGGAGGCATCCTCGTATGTATCGGGTATAGTGTTGGATAATCTGAGAGCACTTTATAGTGGTGGACAGACCGACCATAAAGCTGATCTTTGAGGCATTGACGAGCTGTACAGAAGCCCGCTCATACGTAGTGAGAACACTCATGAATTCCTTAATTGATTTTTTAGATTCATTAAGGAAAAGGATAACATCATCTGCAAATAAGGAGTGCGAGAGGGTCGGGCATCCCCTTTTTCATAAAATATGGTTGGATGAGACCGCGGGCGATTGCTTGTGTAAGCGGTCGGCTGAAGACCTCCTCCATCAATATGAAAAGGATGGATGAGTTGGGATCACCTTGTTGTAGGCCCCTCGTGGACTCAATGAAATTATTAACATAAAGTTGACCATGCATATTAGAGAGATTTTATTCACTTGTTATCCTTTGCATAACATCCATTATTAAATTTCTGAAGAAGTATGAACAACATTGGCGTTAGAAATTATCTTTCTGAGGTACTTAGTTATAAGTTTTGTTTAATTTCAATATAATTCAATTGGAAGCAGCCAAGATATTTGGTCCTCCTTATAGGTTTCTCTAATATAGATTTGATTTCACATCCAAAAAATAACTTAAAGTGCAACAAATTGAAAGAAATCTGAAAAATGTTAGTACACGGATCATCAACGAGGTATGGGCTGTTATCATCCTCGAAAGATTTTCAAAACCAGGCACCTTATAGGTTTCTGTAATATAGATTTGATTTCACATCCAAAAAATAACTTAAAGGTGCAACAAATTGAAATAAATCTGAAAAATGTTAGTACACGGATCATCAACGAGGTACGGGCTGTTATCATCCTCGAAAGATTTCAAAACCAGGCACCTTGATACCTCAAAGCTTTCTTTGATCTACTATACTTTTGACATCAACTATCTCTGTTCTACGAGTAACAACATGTATAAATTTAAAACAGTCAGTAGAGCATAAAATTATTGCAGACTCTAGAAATAGATTGATGTATGGAAACACAAGTAGATGAAAGATATACTGACACATAGGATGAATGACAGGACTAGTGCATGAACTAGAACATGTGGTGGAAAGAGACAATGGGAGATATGAAGAAAAATAGACAAATATAGCTAATTGATGTGAAACTTGGAGATTACTGAAGATATCTGCTGCAAATTAGTGCAGGGAGTCCATGGATGAAACAATGAAAGGAATAAACATATATATAAAGGGAGTTGAGAAATTAGAGACCATAGAGAGTCAAAATATAAGAAAAGGATGGACAGCACAGAAATAAAAGGAGGTACATGGGAAGGTGAAAAGGAAAACACATAGATATACGGATAGAAAAATATATGTAACACTAGTCAAATATGAGGAGAAATTTGGATAGATGGCTATCAAATAATAAAGAGCTAAGCTGTATATAAATAAATATCTATTAATGTATATACAAATACAGTGAAATAGAAAAAAATATTTACATATATATATATATATATGTATAGAGAGACTGTGTGAGAGATACATACAGAATTAAATGGGTCAGTAGACAGAGATAAAGAACACCAGAAATATAGGTAGAACAATACGCAAGGAGAGGGAGGGATGAAGAGAGGGATAAATTGATAGAAAGAGATTTTGATACATAGATTTCTACAAAGTAGATTAGCTAGACAAAAAAACCAAAGAGAAAGAAATTTTTTTGAATAGACATGATCGTATTTTCAACTAAAATAAGGATTTATATGTATGTGGGTATATAGAGAGTGGGAGAGAGACTCGATCAATGCATAGAAGACAAAAAGATTTATGCTCAGAGGGAGGATGAAATAGAATGCTCACATGGAGGTGGGAAAATCATCGTAAGATATAGCTACAAAGAAAAGTATTTTCTCTGAAAAAACCTGCTCTAGGTCATCCACTTTTTGCACTTACTCTCTCAAGTTCTTATTATTACCATATTGGGTTGCATCCCCAACTCTTGCCTAGAGGTGTACACTCTCAATGAACCTGAAAGCCCAATCAGGCCTAGAGCCACACACACCAAAACGAACTCTGCTCTCAATACCTAAGACACCATTATTCATCTCTCTATTCCTCAAATGGATATATATCTATAGATGTAAAGTCTCTGAGTTAATAAGGCAATTATGTGTGAGAAGCAGACATTGAATCATGTGGCTCCTGATAAAACCAGCAGTAGGGTAGTGGCTGCCACAGATCTTTACTTGAGGAACCAAAAATATGTATCAAACTCTGCTCAAGAATCCAACAAGAGTTGGGGATGAGAGTAAACAAAACCCACAATCAGATGGGAGAAAAAACAACAGTTCCCAATGTGATAGTTGAGTTCATGTTTGTAATAGAGGCGAATAGAAGGAATGTAGGGAAGAGGGACACAATATCACAAAGATAACATGGATGACATTCCCTGCAAATGGAGACATGTCTCTAAGAGGCTCCTTCTTCCAATTGGTATATCGGCCCTCCTTCAATTCAACTCAAAAAATTAGTGCTTCAACTATCTAGTGCCTCTCAAGAAGGAGGGTAGATTGCTGTTTTATAGTACACCATGGGAACTTCTAGATACCCCATTGTCTAGAAAGACACACATCCTTGTAGAGAGTCTAGTAGGATTAATAGAGTTCCTAGAAAGTTCTATAAAAGTCTTTTGGAAGTATACCACATATAAATAATTATGGAAGAATATTAAAGGATATAGAAGAATCCAGAATATTTAAAAATACTCATGACCGGTTTTAGAAGACTCTACACAGATTAAATCAACCTTCATAATGACAACAAAGCCCTCAGGTTGCAAGCATCCAGCACCTAGACCACTCAAGCGGGGTGACACTATAAGAACATTGATAACGAGCAGCCAAAAGGCAGGTTGCATCCAAGAGGGAAAGTTTTAGAGATCACAGGATGATAGCTAAAGATAGGGACGGATGCCTAAAGATCAGTTGTAGAGAGAGATTACTATTATCATAGTGCTGGTCATCATTCTCACTAGGGCAACCTTTCATTACTACGAATTGGTATAGGGAAAAGCTGACTTGATATAAATACCATAAATTTTATACCACCTATAGATTTTGGGTGCAGATAAAAAGTTACGCTACCTTTGTTAGGAATACGTCACACCCTCCCTGTGTTGGGTTCTAGAGGCCTTGAACTAGACGAACCTGATGATTCCATGCAGTGAAACACTTTTAATGGCATCATAACAACATCAACCAAGCAAGAAAAGAAAAAAACCTTTACATGGATCGCATCAGTGATTTCTTGCATCCTAGAGTAAGATGAGCTACTCATGAGTGCAACCTCTAGACAAATCCATGCAATCCTCGGTACTTTCAATCTCCTCCTCCAAATTAGCAAACTCTCTTTACCCTCCTCCGACATCCTTAGCCTATCTTGATTGCATCAGAAGAGGAAAGGAGTTGTGGGAAGAAGTGAAGAGAAGGGGAAGGCTCGGAAACAATTTGGACATGCGTGACATTCGTTCAAGGCCTTCCCATATTTATGCTAAGTGGGTATTTTCATTAAAACCCCTAAAGCTTAAGTATATATTTTGATATCCAATGACCATTTGTGTGTGACCCTCTAGACCCATCTATCATTATAGTTAACGACTCGAGTAGCCCAATAACCTTTATTAACCCTCCAAATTAATTAACTAAATCATCATATAGATTAATTAAAGGCAGATCGATTTAACCCAATTGATAGGTTAAATCTCGAACATTTGGGGTGCTAAGCTACAACACATGCTCTAGAAGATGCACAGACGTGTGTGTCGATTCACTCATAGAACCTTTCATCATCGGTTACGGTGTGCTTATAGGCTGTCATCCACTTGATGCTCCAAGGACGACTTAAGGTATGGTCAACTGTCAAACCCTAATCAGTCATCCTAGTTAGTACTAATGCATTCAGAAATGATCTAAAAACTCTTCTCTGATATTTCATTGCCTTGACCAAGGACTTCATCCCAGCCTATTCCTTCAGCTATTGTCTCACATACCGAGGGTGGACGATCCCATCTTGACCACTCAATTGTCTTCGTAAACATCTAGGCATGAATCATTTTTAACACTTCAGATTCATTCATCCTGAGTTTTGATCAAACTGAAGTTCAGCATACCAAATTTATGAATGAACAAGAGGGTTCCTAGTTATAAAAATATTATTTGATATTTCCATTTCATGTTGATCCTCACAAATGCACCACTCCACTTTATTTCCCACTAATGATGCATCACTGACCCGTTCCATCCTGATAAAGAAACTATCTCTATTCATAGAGAGAGACAAATTACTATAAAGATGGGTCCCAGTTACCTATAAGAAAATGAAACATCAAAGATGTTAAAAATATGATATTATTGGATCCAATAGGATGAAGGGCACATAGAGAGAGTCGTTGATCCATCATCTCCCATTGGGATTATCAGCCAAGATGCATTGGATCCCTGGGCTCACCACCATTACATGCAATCCATCGACTTATGGATGTGCATCGTTATGGAGTGAAAACATGTCATCTCTACCCCTACACATCTGATCAGCTTAAATGAGGATAGCATGGCTGAGACTGCATCTTAGGCATGACTGCACCATCACTGAAACTATGCTAGCATCAAATGAATGAATGCATTAATGTGATTTTGTTCCATGTTTCTTCATTGAAACTTTCTTAAAAAACATAAATTTATGCTTTAGTTATTAATATAATATAGAATGGAGTTACACAAACAATTTAAGTCTTAATTTAGATTGTTTGTGTATTTGATGGTGTTTTTGGACTAGAAATACTTGACTCCATTGAAGTCAAGAGCTTATATTCTAATATATTATTCACCTAAATGACAATAGATAGCTGAATTAGAAATAGCATTTTTTAAGCCACTAGACATGAAGAAAGGTCTAGGTCCAAACCTTTACCTAGGGAGGAAGATGAGAAATGACCTGGACCAGAAACTAAAGCCTAATACACAAAATATGATAAATGAAGGCCCAACAAATCATCTTAAAAACTGAAAGCAAATTGGGTTATTTTCTTTGGATTTGAGTAAATTTTGTATCTTGAAATCATTTAACAGTTCTGCAGAATTAAAGACATGGATCATTGATAAACATAAGTCACAATGGCCCTACAATTGAAAATCAGAAATTCCGTGGGCTATGTGCATATGCAAGACAACAATTTAAACCCCTTTCCCTTGTTTTGAATTTTCATCCTTTGATTTTTCTCCCAATTTCTTTTTTCAAATAATGATTCAGCTCTTCAAGACTCCATGGGTAAATTCTTGAGAACCAAGAGTAATGGAGAGTGGTTTTTTGATAGGATGAATAACAATTCAGGAGAATACTGAGCTCCCGTCAGAGAAATTGATCAAGAGGTTTGTTTTATACTCTACCACCATCCTCTATTGACAAAGTAAAGACGAATAATATTCTAATAACAATTTTCTTTTATACTCTACCAAATGTTTTTTGCAGAAAGCAAAATTTTTTATATTTATTTCCATGGATTTAACCTATACTATTGTACTATTTGTATAAATCAAAACTGTCAAAGATGGGCTTTAATCCCGGATTTTGGTTGACAAACATCTGCCAAATTCACCGTTGAGTGGATAAATTGTCATCAGCTTATGTGTCATTTATTATTCTGTCATTTAAATCAGCTGTAAAAGAGGATATCTCAAAATAGAGGGGGATACAAAAGTTCTGGCTAATGTTATGGGTCACGTGATCATCATTAATAAGTTTGCATGACCATGTATATAATGAAATATTTGTAATATTAAATCCCCTACTGGCAGGCTTCTTGGCAGATTAATCCACTTCTGCGAGTCTTGTTTAATTCATAAAATTTATTCATTTCTTATTGCATTTTACATGTTCATTTTTGCATAAAAAGGATGGTATATGTGTGTCATCCTGCTGCAACGTACTATATATATAGTACATATATTCTAATTTTTTTTTACTTTATGGAATTGTTTGACACTTGGTTTTGGACGAAAATAATTTGTTTACAACATGAGGTTTATTTTTGGATTTTAAGTCTTTGATGTAGTTGAATTTTTTTTTTAAGAAACTTAATTCCGTTCCCAAGTAATGTAATCAAATTTATTTGGATTTGTGCCAATGATTCAGCCAGTCAACTAATAGGAAAAATCTTTGTGTGCACCAAAGACTAAAAAAAAAACCAGAATGGCTTGGGGATTTATCATGAATGAATGCACCAATCATGGAACTTACTTAAATGATCTTTAATGCATATATATAGTGCATAAGGATAAAAGATGATGATTAACCTCTTAACCAGGTGATGAAACGCGAGGACACATGACAACATGAGAACTGTCGGGTACAGAAAATAATAATTTTCATATTCATATTTTAAAAACTGTAAGGATGGTGTTTTAACACATGTTCACGTGTAAAATTCAAATTAATGGGGACCGAATCCAAGTTGTATGATAAACATCCATGCAAAATCTTTGGAAAATTAAAATAGTAGGTTTTCCATGGAAATCATGAACATTAAAAACTAAAATGAAGCAATATTTTTAACGAAAGGATTGAAGCTTTCTACTTTATTTCCCTGAGAGAATTAGATTCCTAAATAAATTCCTCAATCTATACAAAACACCTAGGGGATTTACTCCTACTTCATAGGCATTAAGGTTTTTCTGATGTCCTTAGATTGGATGTGGGTTAAAGTCAAAAAAAAATGGAGAGGTTCATGATGAAATAACAAAATTTCTGATCCGACCAGTACACTCTCTTAAATTTATCAAATAAAACAATCACATCAATTCAGCAATCAAAATCATGATCAGCCAACATCATAAATCCATATTAGTTTTATTATTCGATCATCCCTTCATCTCATATGCCTTAATCCACAAAACCATTATATGGAAAAATATATCTAATTAACCACCTTCTCTCCATTTCATTATTATTCCGCATTTTTTCATCTCTGTATCATACCACGTTTCATACATCAATCTATAATCTCTATAATTGCTAATCCCGCCACTTTATCTCACTCTTTCCCATTCCTCTCTTTGTATAACCTTGTAGAATATACCTACAAAACTCCTAATCTACATTCCTCAATGAGATGACCAATGATCACCTATATTTTTTTATTTTTATCAAAATTATCTTTATCTGCTTCCTGTAGCCCACTCCAGGTTTCAACACAATAATACATTATTCCCATTTATAATATTTACTTAAAATTTGTTTAAAAGCTATATACATATTTCTACAATTATTCAATACTTGATACAAGCCCAACTGTGGTAATGAAATGATAAATAGTCCATGTCAAACTTGAGACATATATCAAAATAATGAGGATACACTCTTTATAACTATATACATTCAAACCTGAAAGATTATGTCATGATGTATTATGAGATTTCATCCTTTTTGTACAATTATAAAAACATTAAAATTTCCAACCATATATTATTTTCAATCCAAACACTATTTGTAAAACTTTTCTACATTTACAGAAGTAGTGGAAGCATTAGACCAATGTTAGATGAACAGAAACATTAATAGTGTGATATGTTAATTTGAGATGCTAATTTGAAAAGTACAGGGAACATCAACTTATTTGAAAAAAAAATCCTAGTAATGGTAATAATTTGATCGTTTACTAATAATTAAGAACTTTGTAATACTATTTCTCTAAGGGCAATACAAAATATGTCATAAAATTGTCCAGAAACAAACATTTGTTGAGGTACTGATATCTTCTCAGTCCTTGATCAATAAATAGTGTTTTTTAGTCTAAGCGTTCCAATTAGTCTCAAACTTGTTATCATTGTTTGGATACATTAGTACTAAGTAAATCAACATAAAATCTTTTACCTCAAATAAGTTGCATTTAAACATTGTAATATATATCCATAACATAGACAATATCCTCTAAACATATAAAAATGGAAGAATTGAGATGTATCATATCAATTGTTGCCCAACCATTTATTTATCAGTAAAAATGAATAATAATTATATTTAGTTTCCATAGTTGACTCTTATGCTTTGTTTTGACGGCTATGACGAACAATATGAAGATAATTAAGACAGCAGAAATCAATATAGACTCGTGGACCTTACGGACGTTTTGATAGTATCCTATTGCACATAATTGAGTTTCTAATACTCTAGGTTGATTAAGAAAGTTATCCTATTGCACACAAACATTCAACCTGCAGATGTATCCAGAAATTCATTGGGAAGTTGAGTCTCCATATCCTCTTCTCCAAAAAATTACCATTGATTTAGGAATGGTATTCTCTTTAATCAGGTCATACTGTTTAGGGTTCTCAATGAGTAAAGGGAGAGAAGGATGGGCAAACATGTATGGGTGTCTCTTATGTATAGTTATTGGCATTGTTTTCATAAAAACTACATTTATTTTAATATATCGTCCAATACCCAATGAACCCTTCGCATGTGGTCCTCCAAGGTCATTTAAGAGTCAACCTATTAAGACCCATATTCCAATATCCTTTTACTGACCAATGTGATTAATTAACTATAGCTAACATGTAAAATAGATAATGATTGATCGACTTAAGCCTATCAAGCAAGTGGGGGGACTTTTATGGAATCATTTTTGGAGAACAGAGAAGTAGAATTCTTATTCTTATTAGACTTGTAGGAATATTTATACGGTATGGACAACTATCAACCTTGTTTGATCATCGCAGTTTAGATTGATTTATCCATAAGTCATCTTAGAACTAACTCGTTGATTTTTCATGTACTTTTTTCAATGAATTTATTACTTCATCTTCTTTGAATGGTATTCTGTTTTGAAAACTACAAATCATCCCATCGTCACTATAAGAACATTAACAAGGAACTTTATGGCCTCCAATTTGAAACTTTGTGGAACACTATAGGAATATGTGTATTACACTCAATATGCAAACATCTTTCCATAAGATGTATTTGGTTCATCAGGTCTAAGCAACAACAATTAAAAGGTGACATTGGTAGTTTATTTTATTACATTGGTGTATTCATTTGGATAGATTAAATGCGACCCTTCCCCAATTATCGCCCTTAATATATCATATGTTTTCCGCACTAAAGGGCTATGGGATAGAAGATACTTCTCATGTGAGTGATATTGTAACTAGATATTATGATGTCCTTCTATAATATCCTAAAAGTAATAATATTTAGAAAAATATGTTCAAAATAAATGGTCTCTATATTATGCTCTTACCATTATTTTACTAATTGCAACATATATGCTTCAACATAAGCAGAAGCATGACAGGTGCATAATGTGAATACCTTTATCAATGCATATTGAAGGAGACATGGATTGTGTGATTTATTCTACGGCCATATAAAATTGCATCACCTTAGCACCAACTATGTATACTATCCTCACATTAATCATGACTGTCATCAACTTTTTTAGTTGTCTAACTATCATATTTAAACCATTTAAGTAACATATATCTATTTATATTCCTACTTTAAAAATCTTAAATAATATTTCTAATAATATTATACAGAAATCTATAAAAGAATTTTAATTTTTTCCCATTTAAACAATGAATATCTATAAACTTTCTTTGAAATGTTTTAAATAAGGTAGTCAGAACTGGTGAACATTTTTTATAACCAAAAAAATATTTATGCTAGCGTGCTACATTTAAGTTAGACCTGCCTGAGTACAATATTAATCTTCTGGAACTATCAAGCATTCAGGTTGGAGCAATCTTGACATCCATTTTTCTCTTGCCATCATTGTTGATTCATTGTTTTCTATGGATGTATACAATTTTCAATATAAACTTATTTAATTGTTCGTGTGACTGGCCCATTTTCCATGATCTGTAGCTATAAGGACACTATGTGCCCCTATGTAGAGAACAAAGACAAAAAATGACTATCTATTTCTCCTCTTGCATTTTTATTTTGAATAACACACTGATGTGTGTCATTTGTATCAGAAAAAAATGATGTTCCTATTCATTGTGTGACAAAGCGATGCATTTATGCACACCAGATCAGCCTAATTCGTTCTTTTAAACAATTTGTGTGCTCTACATGCTTGCTACATGTACCTCCCTAAATATTGACTTTAAAATGATTTTTTTCTTGATATTTTAATAATATTTAATGTGCTTTAGTTCTGATTTTTTCGCTGGTCCACTATTCGCACAATTTGCAAAAATCACGTCATTTGTTAAGCTCTTCATTGGTAGGTATTCGATCAAATCAAGTGGTGACACATGACAGATGAAATTCTTATATAAACTTTAGTCATAAAATTAGAATAAATATATATATTCCAACTTAAAAAACTAATATCTCTATAAATATAATGGCCAAAAAATTCTGAAATAACAAAATTCAAATCAGAAAGTTAATATCTTAAATAAGTAAGGGGTCTGAAAACCCATAAAATACAATTAAATCCAAAAAAACCAGAGTTCCAGTATAAAATAGGTTTATTCATTTCATGCTTGAAAACAGAAAATATCTAATTATTTTCATGCATAAAAATGCATAAATTTAATGTAAATAACCCAATAATTTGTGTATTATCACTAACTCCTTGAGTAGAAAAAAATATGATATAAGAACCTTTTCTTGCTATGTGAAAATACATATATGTACATGAGTAACTTAGGTCTATAAGCCATAAATCAACTACGAAAGACCAACACATAGTTCTCGGGTAAATCAACATTAGAAGCATATTATCCATTAGGACATTCTTCACTCTAAAGAGAACTAGTAAAGTAGGGTTAACTTCCAGCTGCCCTGTTGGATTCTATTCAATGTTTTTATTCTATTTTTACTAAAAAATAAATTTTTATGACAACTCCTAATTTAACTTTTGGAAATCCAAAAGATATTAATGTCTGACCCTCTAGGCGAATGCATTGTTCATCAGAGTTAATGCTGATGCATTGGAAAACCAGTGGAAAACTCTTGTCTAATATTTCACTATTGCGGTCAAGGACTTCCTCACGTCATTTTTTTTAGCTGTCTTGTACTGTACCAAGGGCGGGCAATCCCATCTTGACTACTCAATTAACATTGAGAAATTCTTGCTACATATGAGCTTAGATGGTTTGGAATTTCATGAAGAGGAACTGGCTGGTCAAAGTCAAGACACAACCATCCATCTACATGATGCCTTAGTGTCTTGGGGCTAAGCGACTCAACTAGATTGATAGTCAAGTATAATATCATTAAGGGACTCATACTAACCAACTTAGTGAACTATTAAACCCTGAACTAACTCTACTTAATACCTCCTCATGAATAGCTATAGACCCACCATCATCATCTGAGTGGGAATAAACTTTGCTATTTTATTTGGATATTTCATTGTCCTCCCCAAGTGTCATTTGAATAGGGACAACTCTAATACATATTTAAAGAGTAGCGACCACTGTAGTATAATATCCATCATCACAGGTGATATCTACTTTTGCCTCTCTAGTTAATAATCATATACATGCTGGTTTCTCAGGCCATTATTTTGTGTTTGAAACTTTTTCAATGCAGTAGAACCGGTGATAAACTTAAAATTCATATATAAAACCTATTGTCAATAATCTCCTAATACCTCATGGGGAAGTTTTTTCACCCATGACTTGCTCTTCAGGAAAGTGTCTTCAATTTGTTCCCGTGTTTGGCCTATAAAAGTATATATACAATCAATGGATTGTTGGATTCTTCTCCTCTTCTTCTCTAACTTCTCTTGAAGATCTAGTTGGTTGTATCACCATCAAGACCTTATAGTGGAGTAAGGGGACTAGAAAATTAAGAAGAAAATGGGGTTGGGCATGTTTGGCTGGGATGCGCACTTAAAATTGGTACTCCCTACTAATACTTATTTAAGTATTATGCATAATAGTCCTAATGGTTAAATTATATCCACCAACATCCATTTATCTTATGTCATTAATTCATTATATTGATATTCATAGTTATTAAATAATGATCTATTTAACCCAATCGATAGGTTAAACTTCCAACCCATGGGCTGCCAAGCAAAACCTTCTACACTAAAACATACAGAGTTGTATTTAAAATCTCTCGTGGAACCGTATCATCATTTGTTATTGTATATGTATAGTTCTTTGTCTCCACAAGACTCTGAATAGCTTATGGTATGGTTATTCATCAAACCGTTACAGATTTGTTCCTTTGTACTGATGCATAACACGACACATTAGAGAACACCTTCTCCAATTTAATGTACCATCTTCATCAAGTCAATCTCATCTTATACCAAGGGCAGATAGTGCAATTCTGGTCACTCCATCATATTGCATAGTTCTCGCTATATCCAAGATAATTTTTGAATCCCATGATTAAAATCAGACCTCTTTATAAATCCCTAGCTGTGTGTGCTAAGGATATCCTTGGTGTCTCAGGTCAACAAACCTTTTTTAAAAATTTGACGTCATCTAACCTTCTCAAAATACAGGTATAATAATAAAAACATACATATTTGGTGAGTTAGTATAACAATTAAGTTGATTCTAAATGAGTTATAAGTACTAAGTTTTTTGGACTGATGGTTTGAATTTTGTGTATTACAAGGGGTTTTAACAGTTTTTTTACCTCATAATCTTCAAGAAAATATTATTGGATTTGTAACATCATGCTAGTATTCATAGTAATTCCATGCAATTTATGAATTTATTATTTGTAAAATTATCATAAATCCATGTTAGTAGAGTTGGAAAAGATTCACTTTTATAATAAACTTCAAAATTTTATTTATTTTATGATATTTCAACATTATTTTTCTGACATAAATTTCATGAATAGAATAATTGAACAAGGCAGAAGATATTTATTTACATTTATTTGAAATTTTAAGGATATTATTATATTTTCTAATTATATTCTTTTTCTAAATTTTCTAGTATTTTTAGGAAAGTTTTATGAATTTTAATTGATAAAAAAATTAATAATTCAAAAATATAATTTTGAGTTTATTTAAGTACAGTTAGTGAATTAATTGACTTCTTCCACTCTTTGAAGTTTGTGCTAGGCTGGGATCTGCCATACATCTCAACGGAGAAAGAAAAAGAAAATTATGGCTCGGATCGCTTCAAATTGAAACAATGATATCTAATGATCATGGAGTTTCAGACTGACAATTTGAGGGTTGTTCAAAATTTTCCTCCTCTATCCATCCACAATATTGGATCTATAAATAGAACGACCAATGGTTGTAAAAAAAGACACCCTTAGATTTTGTTCCTAATTATGATTAGCAGGGTGTTTTGTTCATTCAAAATCTTGTTTGATTCCACTCTTGTACCCCAAGAGCGACGGATTGAAGGAGTGATGTTCAGATCAAGAGACATGAATAAAAAACACCACTCAGCCCATCGGGTACGTGATGAATAGGGTAGTTTGATCTGTGTCTTTTTCTAACTCATATCTTTGTCCTTTTTCTTAGGTTCTCATCACTGGTAGCCTCGAGTTTCTAATATCACACACATCATATTTAACTCCACCACTCGTTAGTGCATGCCAGCTCAAAATTGTTATCCCACCAGCGATGGTAAAATCATCATCACTCACCCCCACTCCACCACTCATTGGCACGTGTCCGTCATTATCTGCATCAATTAATTCACGGTGCAGAAAATGTCAATTAATTCATTAAAAAAAATATAAACATAAATTTAAATTATTTTTTCTAAATTATAAAAATATTGTCTTTATGAAGTTAACATTAGAAAGTTCCATAAAACACTACATAATCCAGATAAACCAGAATATCATATAAGACATATAATAAATCCCTTAAAATATTTAAATAAATTTGAATAAATATATTCTAACTTGTGGAATTATTTTATTCTTGAAGTTAATGTCAGAAAATTATGTTGAAATATCATAAAACAAAGAAACATTTGAAAATCATTATAAAAAAAAATCATTTTAAAGTCTAATAACATGGATTTATAATAATTTCAAGCATATTAAACACACAGAGTTCATGGAATTACTATGAAAACTATCATGTTATTCTAACTTATCAGAATATGTTTTTACTCAATTATAGTATGTGAAATCAAAAATACATTATTTTTAAACTTCAAAAAAACATTTTTAAATATATTTTTCTAATGTATGTTTGATTTGTTATGAAATTACTAAATGAGTTTTGGGCACAATCAAACAAAGTGCCACTATCTTCACTTGATTTGATTGAATGGCATAGTCACCACTATCTTCAAAGTTTAGCACAGCTAAAAGACACCATTATGGCATCATAATTTGGGATACCCTAACGACCAATTTAAATGGTTGAATCTCTTTTTTTGCGTTGGTGGCATGGCCCCATGAAAAAGAGTGGATTTGATTTACAATTAATATTATCACACGCACTAATGATAGCGGATTTAAATAAATATATTTTTTTTCTTAAAAATTAGAACATTGAACATTGCAGTGCTCACCCACCTCTAACCTAAATATTAACATCTCATGTCCAAGAATTTATAGTCATGAAAATGATCAGGAAGGCATTGTTATTAAGTATTATTATATTTTAGAATGAAATTATAATTTCTCTAGTTTCTGTTATTTTTATGCAATGTTTATAATTAAAAGCATAATAATATAAAAGCTCAAGTAAACACATATAAGTTTCATTTTTTTTTATTCTATGGTACATTATACATTTTTCTTGTTTATAAACTGTCATTGTTTTGAGGGAGCATGTGTCTTTGAGTAAGTAGATTAAATTCATTGTAATGACTATTTTCTCACCTTTCTTCTGAATGTAAAACTACATAAAAATAGGACACTATATGGGTATTGCTTCTTATTTGTGCTTCAATCATAATGTATGTTATTTTTTGTTTAAGAAATAATTTCACAGTTTGATGATTCATAACATGATAAATGCATGGATAGTTGCATACATTTTAGATGATTTTCATTATTAATAATTGGGAATTTATCATGTTATTATTTGAATTAAATGAATATTTATGCACAAGCTATAAATTCTAATTTTTGCACATTATGGTTATTTTTTACTAAAATTTTAGATTACTTTGAAGTCAAGCAGTTTTATTACTGATGAATATTTTATAGTTCCAACTGTGCAGAAATTTACAGGGATGAGAAGATACACTTCTTCAATAGTTGGAGATTTTTTGAGAGTTTAGTGATTCTTAAAGGGGGCTTAAAAGGAGCAAAGGGTGTTGTAGGCCTTCAAAGGAGAAATCTGAAGTTGATGGGCCACGACCTGGCCTGCCCATTGGGCTCGCGAAATCCATAAAAAGAAAGAAGCTAAAGGTTAGAATTGGAATCTCTCAACCCATGGAGAAAAAGAGGCAGAATGGCAAGAAAATAGAGTAGAAAATGCCCAAGGGGGTATTTTAGTAATTTTTTCAATGAATATATGCTCTTTTTCTACCTCATTTCTTCTCATTCTGGATGTGCTCCAGCAAATGGCTGGTCAGCAGGATAGAGCATATTTCAGAATCCAGGTTGCTCAACCTGCTTGATGTAAGATTATTGAAGTTTTGACTCAATCTCAACTCTTCTTTGCATTCAAAAATGCCTGATCTTGGCAAAATATAAGTATCCAGACTTGAGATGAAGAATTGAGGGCTCATTAAGCTTGCATTTCTGCTTATATTTACATTTTCCCATCATTATCTATCCATTTCCACTTTAAAAACATCACTTTCTCACTCTAAACACTCATTTTCCATACTCTCTCTAGAATTGACTTTTCTCTCTCTAGACATTCATCCATATCCCTAGTTCATCCCCTCAAAATTTCATAAAAACATCCTTCATTTGTACCTTCAAATTCCCTCCTAATCACCTTCTACATCCCTTCTTCATTTTCTCTCTCTATCTCCTCCTTTTGACATTTTCTCTCTATAGTTTTTTCTCTCTATACCCATTTCTAATCCTCCAGCATTCCCTACTTCAAATCCTCAAAAAACACATGTAAAAATCAATTTTTACTACTTCAAAAGCCAATTTTTTCCCCTCAAAGCCGTCGTCATGCGCTGTTGTGTGGTGCTGTGCGGCACTTGTGTGGTAGGGACACCCCTCAACCCGCCAGTCCACACGCGAGCAGCACGTGCAACCGCTGGGCACAGGAGTCCCCTGTGCAAGACAGCCAAATCGGCTAAGTCCAAATCAGCTAAATCGGCTAAGGACACCCAGTAGGCAGCCCCACACGGGCCACACTAGGCCCCCCGACCCAAAATGCCCAACCTGCTCCACCACTGCCGCCGCAAACGGTCACTGGAGAAAGTAATTTTGTCCTTTTCTGCATTTAAAAATATAAACAAATTGGGGGAAATCAGTGAAAATTAGGAAAATTCATTTTTTGCATTTAACAATTCCAAATAAAACACGCAAAATCCTAAAACAATTCTTTACAAATCACTAAACCTTGTTTTGAATATTTCTAATGGTTTGTAGTGTAAATTAAAGTCCAGAAAATTCTAAAAATATTTATTTCTGATTTCTGGTTTTAATTAAAATTTGGAAAATTAGTCTAAAATATTTTTAGCGTTTTTGCTTGTATTTCTGCTTCACTTTAAACCATATAAAATTACATAAATTAACTAAAATTCCAGAAAAAATCCCAGAAATTATAGATTTCATCTTGAAAAATCATTTCCTTCATTTTAAGCTTCAGAAAAATTCAGATATTAAATTTCTGCCTCTCTGGATCGACCCTTCCTTCCCCTATATTTATTATAGAGTATTTAAGTTGAAGTTTTCATAAATATGTTCGGTTATGTCTGAATTAAAACAATGACATTTAAAGCCTAAATTTGAACTTATCAGTGATTCTACTCAAAGTAATTGATATGTGTGAATGTTTTGGAGGCATCATGAGGATATCCATTATGAATGTCTTTTATTACTATATTTCGTCAATTTTTAATGTATCATGTTTCATGTCATAAACTCCATTTCACCTGTTCTTATGTTTTTTTTCTTCTAGTTCTTTGTGGTAGCTCTTTATCAAATTAAGCTAATAAGATCTAGGATCTATACTAACTTACCTCATGTTTTTTTTCTTTTTAGGTATGCTTCAAGAAACAGGAAGAGACCCTTGAAACTGATCAAGTCCATGATTTGGAGAATACAAATCAATGACATGGGCCATTAAAAAAAGTAAAATAGAATAGTGCTTGGGTTCTTCATATTGCATTTCTTTTATAAACCTTTTTTCTACCTATATTTTTTTTTCTTGAAATAAAGGGAGCGAGCATCCATATCTAGCCATCCATTTTTCTTTACTTGCAGGAATAACCAAGCTAGATGTACATCGATTAGGTCTACCGATCAAGTGAATGATCAAACCCAGTTTCCAATCCTGAATGTCTGAAACTATTTTCCATTTTTTCTTTCTAAATATGATTGAGAACATTGCCTGATTAAGTGAGGTGAGGAAAAGTATTTCATAAAATTGATGTGTCAAAATAAGTAGGGGTACATATGTCCCTTGAAATTTATTTGAAAATCATAAATGCATTTCTAGGGAAGTTAGGCTTTTATAGCACATCATGATTATGTTTGTATGACACGAACCATGATTACACATAACGAGGGAGCCAATTTATAAGTGCCCAGGGTACCCAGTGGGATGTGTAGGGGATAAGAAAATCAAATGATTGAAGTACTATGACCAAAACGTTGGAGTGATTAATGATCTACTAGGACCCCAACTACACCACTTTCTCATTGAGGCAATCCTACTTGGTTTCATACGCCTGAAAGTGTTGAATACTATTATGAGATAGATGATGGATATTCAGCAAGTCCTAGAAGCAAATATTTTGTATCCACTAAAAATATGGAATCTGTATCTCCCATATTTCTTCGCTGCATATATCCATCCTCTCACCCAAAGGAACCCTTATCTAACACACCAGTCTATATCTAATGATTGCTGAAACCCAAGTTTATCAATATCCATTTTCATCATATTATTCTGATATATTTCCTTCTCATCCCTCTATCTACATTCACACTTCATCTTATTAACATCTATCTTCTATCTCTCTTTTATAATGTCCATACCAGATTGGATAATCCCTCACTATTACCATCCTGACTAATTTCACTAAGAATAAAACATTGAGTCTGTTTGATGTTTTGTTGCATACTTTTTCAAAAAAATAATAAACGGAAATACTCAACATCTATTAAAATCTGAGGAAATAAATTAAATCAAAATAAATAGTATTACCTAATTTGACCAGAGTCTTCATTGTCATAAATATCATGTGTTTTGAAAATGGTCACCATCAGGTGCATTTTCTTCTCTTGTCGGAGAAAAACTTTTGAATTTTTTTGTGCATCTAGTGAGGACATCCATACACCACCGCCACTTTGAAGTGACAAAACCCTTGTTCAATCACCCGCTATCCACCTCATTACCTCTCTTTTGAGTTTTTTTTATTTTATATTCTTCTCACATTCACCCTTAATTACCCATGTATTATGAATCCTCATGATTCATTTTCATTAGAATCGCATTTTGATATTTTGTGCTAAATAGGACGTATAGATTGCCTTACGTCTAATTTATGACAGCAGGAAAGTTAGTGAGGGAGATTAAGCATCAAGTACATGCTTACCTGAGAGGCAATGTCCCTGATATGAGAGATATGAGGTCCACCACACATATGGAGAAGTGGGATAGCTCAGGATCATACGGTCATAGCTATAGAGAAGTACATCTTTATATCTCACTACATTAACTCTTCCCTAATCAAGACGGGTGGTTTTCACCTTCCTGAAAAATGTTACAATCAAAATTTTCATTGGGTTGATGGATGAAGGAAAAATCTAAAGAGAAAAAATGATGAATTCCTAAGGAACTAGCACTGATTTAAGTAGGAGACAAAATAACACAAAAATTGAAATCGAAATATCATACATATGACATAAATTATACAGGAAAATGACTTTATTTTAATGTTATCATTCTTTGAATCAATCTAAACAGGACATATTATGATTTTATGACTTTCCCATAAGTTTGGCACCTTAACATATTTTTGTAACTTTAGTTACATTCCAAAGTAATTTAAACAATCAAGACATATTTATCTGGAACTACTAGTAAATGCAATGCTTAAGTTTTCTGGATTTTCCATATTTTCTCAAATTTTAGGACAATTGCCTCATTAATAAAATAGTTTCAAATTCGGGAAATTCTATTTTTCTTATTTCAGAAATGCATATGTATTGGCAAGTCTTCCCATCCTTCTGGTCATCTTTTTTTGAATGATTGGTGCAGCCAGTCATTGGAATAAAAATCAGAGTGAATCACAACTTGTAATGCCATATTGATTCTAATAATCTACTTCTTTCATATTTAAATATATGAGACACATGTCACTATTTTAACCTGTATCCTTTTAAATTATGCAATGTAATCACTCCACAGACATGAATGAATAAAACAAATTACCTTTTTGTCATAGACAAGAAGGCGATATTGTGTATTTTATTGTTGTAAACATATAGACATTCTGGTACATAAAACCAAACACCATAATCGAATGAACTCTTTAAATTTGCAACCAAATTTGCTTTTTTCACCTGTTGTACATGTGGCCTGGTGTGATTGGTATAATGGTGCCCCATTTCACTAAAATCAGGCTGTGTAATGGTTCTGAATAAAACTTGATCATTATACTTTGTAATGCATAGGAGGCTCTGGCGACACATCATCCCAATATATAGAAAACAAGGAAAAAGACACTGACCATTTAGAAAGTGGGTTTCAATACGGCTGGCAACCACAAGGATGAGATAGAAATCCCATCCAATGGTGGAGATTAACCCATTTTAGAATAGTGATATCTGGTGAACTAACCAAACTATTGATCCCAAAATTTATAGACAGCCTTCTATTTTGATCCTCTATCCATTCATATGGCTGGATCATAAAAGGAATATGGTGAAGAAAGAGTAAAGAATGATGGAAGCTTGCCCCAGCCATAGTGGGCCTCAAAGGGCACAACATCTCCTGGAGTTAAACAATTCCCTTGCTTCTTTGTTAGGTCTTTTAAGTTTCTTCTTCAACTTTAAATTCCTTCTTATGTGTTTCTCCAATTCCCAGCCATGGAAAAAATTTACATGCCCCTAGAGGTGTTTTAATTTTGAAGGGCATTAAATTTCATTCCAGACAAAGACTAACACACAAAGAATAGTATTCTATCATGTCTATGATCTTCATCATTATCTCAAATTTGATTACCCCAAATTTATCTACTTTCTCTGTCTAGATCATTCTCCTAACTTCCCCTCTCTCTCAAGATTTGAAATTTAATCTTTCTACAATTAGATTCCTTTCTATAATCTATCTTTCAAAATTTTCATCAAAATATTGATGCATCTTAATCTGCAAATAGAATTTGTGTCTTTCTTCTTTATAATTTTAAACGAATACTATTAAAATTTCAATCTAGACTAGAGCCATTCTGTAGTTTAATTTTTGACTCATCTAACGATTGGGATGAATTGTACTTATGAAGTTTTTCAAGGAAAATGAAAATCCATAAAATTCTTTAAGCCTTTTGAAAATTCCTTTAAATTCAGACAAGTAATTAATTCTCTCTATATTTTTCAATAAATTTAAAAAATTATAAATTCAGGGTTTTTAAAGATAGTTTCCTCCCTCTAGTTCGAGCCCTTCCTCATCGTATGATTGCTATATTTTCTCAAGACAGAAAAGTAAATAAATATTGTTGTACAAGCTTAAAATCAATGGCGTGATCAGATTCATGTCGAATTACTTCAATATTAGGCCTTATCATTTATTTACTTAATACCATCATTTATAGGCTTCTAAAATTTCATAATAATAAATACATTGTGTCATTGAATATTAAAAATATGTGGAATGTGTGATTGACATGTACGCACCATATTTTTCCGTCAAATGAAGAATTTCTCATTAAATGGCTCATGCACGCAAATAACTAATATTCTGAATGTATCAAAATGCATAGTACAATGGTATGATTAAACTCATCATAGATAATAAACACAATTTTGTTCTCATACAAATTGAGGAGTGCTTATGGACCATTTAGCATTGCTTTTTTCAACAATGAATCAAATAATTTATCTAAAAAAAATTTAAAAACATATATAATTACATATAAATGGTAAATTATACAAAAACATGCCCAAGTGCATTACAATATTCATATCAAATTGTAGCCTTTAGAATCAAAAGTAGTCATGTTAGTCTTGGGAGTAATGGGAAATGTAAAAAAAAAAAGCATCTTGTTTAACTCAAGCCGAGGCCCCCTTTCGCCAGAAAGCAAGGGAATCTTAATCCTACATGTTCATCCCTCAGCATTGTCACCATTTTATTGAATTAGATTTTGCCTCTACACATTAATTAAACCCCATAGCACATGGCGAGTAGGAGGAAGTGTGGTGCACGTGAAAGCACCTGCCTTGGCACAGGGGGGACAAATTAGTCTAATGCACCTACCACGGCTGGTGATGACAATTTCTAGTGGGTTCTGGTCAGAGCTCATGTACCATTCATCATAAGAGAGTTGAAGCAGCCTGAAATCCTCTTATTGGAAGATTTGCCCGACTTAAGAAAGACTATTTTTGTAGAGGAGAATAACAAGTTGAACAATAGGGTTCCTTAATATTTTATATCATGAAGTAGAAGTAAAGGAGATACAGAGCAAAATAATGTACCTCCAAAACTTCATATTTTATTGAGGTTCTTGTTTTTAGTCCGAGTTTCCTTTACTCCAATATTTCTTTTATGTTATTTCTTCTTATTCAAAATATCATTCACTTTACAAAGTTTGTCTTCATATTTTTTACTTTTCCTTTCCCTAGTGAAGAACGTAACATGTAATTTGGTTGGACGTTCATATGTCCTACTAATCATATCCTTAGTGCTTCCCTGTTAACCGCATGGCCGGATGGCCTGTCATGCCCTCCACTTCGAACCCTAGAAAAACTTGAGCACTGTACCTTGTTAGTCTGGACCAGTGCTTCTCAATCCAGCATACTTGTCTGAAAAAAAAAAGTAGCATTGTATCCGAATGCGTCTGTTTCTTTCCCTTTTACATGGATGTCTCAGAAACACAACCGTTAATTATTTTAAGAGTCTACAAACGTTTGCTCTGTCTGGGACATCTTTTTCTCTCAGTAAGATCTTGCCGCGCTATCAATATCATGTCGTTCACCTTCAAATAAAGAAAACGTAAAAACAAGTCTTCCAATGCAATACAAATCTTACAAAGGGCGGGCCTCCAAAGGGGCCAGGAGCGCAACACCGTATCAAACCTTATTCACGTCTTACCCATTACAGAAGAGTCGACGATGCAACGTTTAAGAAGCCTTGAACGATGCATTTCTCCTCGCCAGCGTTCAAGAGCAGGCAAAGTTTGCGGCCACAGTCTTTCCACAGAAGGTGAGAAGTCTCGCGACGTCCTGTGGGATGGTGATGGCGTTGCCGAAGAAACCGCGGGTAGCAGCGGAGCAAGCGCAGACGCGTGCCTCGTCGTTGGAGAGTCTATCTATAATGACACAACAAGGGAACCGGTCCGGGGGGGTATTCGCCCTTAGCGACTGCACTGTGCCGGCACATAACACCAGCTGAAAGGGCAGAATCGGACAAGTCACTGGCGGAGGAGGAGGAGGAGAAGGCGGAGGAGGAGGAGGAGAAGGTGGAGGAGGAGGAGATGGCGGAGGAGGAGGAGATGGTGGTGGCGGAGGGGGTGGAAATATGAAAGGAAAACCGAAGAAGAAAGGTGGGCGAGGACGAGGAAAGAAGAACCGAGGTCTTCCAAACTGCGCGGAAACCTCCGTCGCAAAGACAAGGCTCAGCAAAATAAAAACAGCGGTTATAGAACGGGGGTACGTTATAGAAGCCATGGTTATCTCCACGATAGCCCAAGGAAGCTATTTATAAGCCTATTCTGGCGTACTACCGAACTTTTATTTACAAGTTTGATACTCATCTGTGACTTCACTCTCGTGGCACGCCGGGATTAGATTTCAACTTGTAGAAGGTGGCGAGTTGTTTTCTCATTCATGAGAATTGGGCCAGAGAGTAAGGTTTGAGTAACACAGAATTGCATTGTTTGTCTTTTTAGCAAAGCTCGCGTGAAGAGGGTTTTGACTTTATTTTTTTAGTAATTAGATAGAGTGTCAACTCAGGCCATGTTCTGGAGATTCTGGTGACCACTACTGCCGTCTACCAGTAATTGTTTAAGTATTTAATCTTAACGAAATGGAGGCTACTTATACCCCTAAGATGGGTTCTATTAGTTTATTCATGTACTTCTTGCAGACTTCAGATTTCAAACTTGAAAGCTGAAAACACTTGAAAAGTTGGGCCATGGGGGGAGCTGATGAGTTGTTTTCTCATTGATTAGAGTTGGGCCAGCGAGGCAGGTTGGCATGGAATTAGATACAGTCTTACAAGAGCGGTGGATTGTTTAGGAGAATGGTGTTATTTCTCAATTGAGAAGGCTAGCAACTACAGCTTTTGACTTTATTTTTATATAATTAGATAAGCGCGTTTGACTTTATTTCTGGAGATTCTGGTCGCCACCACAGACACTCCAGGCGTGGTTCACCTATTTATTTCTTGAATTGATAATAAATGATTATTTTCAATGACCAGAATTTTATAATATGAACACTAGGCAACAAAACCATCTCGGTCGCCTTAAATGACTGACTGGGACAGCAGACCAACAAACTTTTTTAATTTTGAGCCCATGTAACCTGGCTGATGAAAAATAATTAAATTGAGACTAGCGATGTTTAATTTGTGTTTCATACCATGTCTTTCCAGGAAGAAAACGTACGGGCACTGTAAAAGTTTTGGAATAAGCAAAGGGATGCTAGCACCACCGACTAATCTTATGATTCTGTAGGACTGCGGATCTTATGGAATCTTTGACCATGATATAAAATGTAGATTCTAACTTCATCCTTGTAATAACTGTAATCGATTTGTAACCCACAACGGCTCCACTTAGCAGATGTTTAGATTCAGCAAGCTATTATTTCCATATTTTTCGTATAGCGTTATCTGAGATCTTTTCAGATGTTTAATACACTCACATATGATGAGTTTGTAAACAAATATTGATCGGTATTCAGATTGAGTAGATTAATCGGTTAATATCGAAGTTAAAATAGATCACATTCGTCGATTTTTGGTGAGTTGTAGGAAAGCTGTAGATACTTTTAGTACCAACATCTTTATTGGTGGGATGTTGATACATTTTTGAACAGTACAGTGAATCCATGATGTAAATTATTATATCTCAGAAACAATGGCAGATTTAAGAGATAATAATATGGGTAAGAGTTATAGAGCTGTTTTATAATGCCTATTGCGTGAAAGATAATAAAAGAAAAATATAATTTCAACCAAGGACAGGATAGTTCATCCTTGTGAATCACTGCCATTGGCCAAGCCCAAGGAATAAATGACACAAATATAACGGTCCATGTTTAGTCATAACCAAAGGGCAAACTTTCCAATTAATGGACACTGATGTTTATGATCATTTGATAATATAAACTTACTAAAATGTTGGCAAAGAAATGGGTGTCCAAGAAAGTTGTTATATTATTTTAGCTGAATATATATTATAATGTTTTTAAACATCATTACCTTTAGAAATAGTTTCAACACCAACGACAGTTGTCCTGTGCAAATTTCAATACACAAAATTAGCTCAATTTCATTTTCGATCA
Source organism: Wolffia australiana (assembly GCF_029677425.1). Classification (NCBI taxonomy): domain Eukaryota; kingdom Viridiplantae; phylum Streptophyta; class Magnoliopsida; order Alismatales; family Araceae; genus Wolffia; species Wolffia australiana. The sequence goes on from NC_135847.1 coordinate 9,232,093, forward strand.
ATAAGTTGACTCTTGAACTCATCTAAAATAGATTGAATCTATGTATCTGCCAACAAAGCATACTGACTGATTTGAATCAAAACAAGAGCAATGTTTAAATGAATCAGTTTAATACATTGATTTCCAATCTTATGTTCATGATAAATTATGTATATTAGTGATTTATTCTTGATATATATTTCACAATCAATACATTTAAATTCATTGACTAAATTTCAGATTCCATATGCCCTTGCCCATTTCTAGAGTTACGATAACATCTTCATAGATCAAAGGTCACCACCTCTGATATAGAATATCTTGATGCTTACATTAATCATTGGTGTACAGCGTTATGAGCAGCTTTGTTTATTGAATATTTGAAAAACTTCAAGACTGAATCCTGATCCATTTTGGTTGCGACAGTTCTCAATCTACAACTTCTTCCATTGCTGCTATTTCGCTCACTATCTTTCCATAGAAGATATTTGTCTTGTAAGAAAAAACTTATTTCAACAAAGCACCTTTTGTTCCTCAGGGTGGTAAAATTTTCAATTCGGATATCCATAGATCCATAACTCATAGTCCTTGACTCTAGCTTATCTTAGTCATACCTCATCTCATAATTACATTAGGGTTTCCTTTATTTATGACAACTTTTATGGGTTGGAATTCAATAATATGGGAAGTAAAAGTTTCAGCAAGTCTTCAGCTACAATAAGAACATATACACAAAGGAAAACTAGTAGCTCATCTTGAATAACTTTGTACCTTTTAAAACGGCCTTGCAACTCTTTGATTAAGCATCCATCTGAGAAGTATGCGGTAGTTTCCGTTGAACTAGGATAATATTGTCCTTCCTGAACTACGTGGATTATATACTTAAGTATTTTTCTGCTCAATCTCATCAAAAAGCTTTGACATCCTTCTTCGTTATGGCAACTCTACCATCTCATTGAAGTTGTCTCCATTTTTAAGATTGGAGACATTGTTACTTTATCCATATGGTATGATTACCATAAGATAAAAAATAAAGTTTACTAAATATACAGTTCCTGCAATTTTGATAATTTACTTTTGAAAAAGTTCTAAAGCTCACAAAGGTAATCCACATTCAGAAAGTTTTTTTCTATTCATTGGAACAATATAGACTTTGATATAATGATGAATGTTGAGCTGTAATTTATTTATCAAAGAAAAATAATAACTACAATTTACGATAGCTAGAGATAAAGGTAAATCTGTTTGAGATTCACAATTTTCTTTACTACTCTAGGATCACGTGTCTTCTAAAGATAACATCTCTCCCAATAGAGACTTGAGATTCACTATCCATAGTGTGATCATTATACCCATTTTTAGTTTCACATTTCTATAGGTAATATTAGAAAATTCTAGAAGACAATGGCTTCCTCTTCACATAATCTTTCTGTACGTGCCCTCTGATATATAAATAGAGGCATGGATCCTTGTCAAATTCATCCGTAAACTTGTGTAGGCAGAATGAAAACTATTGAGTTTCTAATATCCATTAGGTTTTTTTTGGCGTCCTCAGTTGTTGGAAGAGACAAAAAAAGAGGGGGAGCTTACCTACACTCACAAATCACCATGATCCTAGAAGAATGTAAGGTTCCATGGTAAGTATTATCACCTTACATTGGTTCTTCTCGACATCATCATTAGTTTAGATCAATTTCACCACCAATTCCACCATGGCATCATTATACCTCCCAATCATGCCATCTCACTTGACATCCCCCTTAAACGACTAGCTATTTAAATGACATCATTCATGTGCACTTTCTCGCTACCATCACTCCATTCTCGCTCAATCATCTAGAATTCTGATCATCACTATCTATTATTTATTGTATACTATAATCATCTTAACTCTACTAGTAATTATCACCATCTCACATTGCATTTTCTTGTCATTCAACCAAATTTTTTCGCCCATCTCACCTCATCTCACAGGCACTGTTTAAATAATATTAAAGATTTAATTATCGTTTCCCATGTTAACAATCTGTATTCATCACTAGCAAGAGTGTGAAAATTAATTTTTACTAATATAATTCAAAAACACCAGATATATATTTAAACCCTAATTTTTTAGCTTATCAATTAGGTTTCATCATGATGAGCATCCCATGTCAAACAAAGTGACAATTAGAGGTGTGGTTCTATCGAAGCATGTTAAAAAGTAGCATTTAATGTGACAGCCTTGGTAAAAGATGTCTCGGTAGAAAACATTTCAACAACAAGTTTGCCCACATAAAGAGTATTTTTATGTCTAAGATAGGAAACTTTCGCCTGATAAGAGCAGATAGATGACACCAAAGTGTTTGATAAATGAGACTAATAGAATGCACCATAGAGTAAGGGAGGTAGGAACTGAAGAGGGATTCTGAAAAAATTAAAATTCAAAAAAATTGTAACTGTTGAATGACTTGGAACTGAAGAGGGAGATGACAGAAGAATAGAAACCACCATAAAGATATTATACTATTTTTTTTTGAAAACAAAGGAGAATCCAGGTGTGATCAATAGATCTCACCAAAAACAAAGCTTTGCTGAATGCCAAAAAGAACAAAGTTTCCAAAAAGTTCAAGCTACTGATAAAGAAAGTAAGTGAAAGGAGCGTTAAGTTTTGTTTTTAAAAGAAGGCCTGGTTGAGCACCATGGCAAGGGTTTTGATAGACCCAAAGGGCATGTAATCATATCAAATGTGAACTCATTTAGGGATCATTTCATGTGTATTATCTTCAATTTAACAAGAATTTCCATCTCATGCATTAAATAGAGAAAGTGATAAAAAATTCCAATTTTAATGTAATTTTTTTCATGATTTACATGTCCAATAATTTCTTAGTAAAAATATGCTTAAAACACTGTTATATATTAAGAAATTAATGCTCAATGCAGTATGTTATCTATGCGGTGTAGGGCTGAAATCAAGGTTGACGAAGAAAATGAAAGAGAAAAGGATAAAAAGGAAGAAACTATATACATCTATATATAAAAGAATAAAAGAATAAAAGAATAAAATAAAATAAAATGTGTGTTAGTGGCCAGCTGAAGGGGGAAAACCAGCGGCACTCTAGCCAGCATGCCAACCAGGGAGTGCATAGTGCTCAAGCCAGCCAGTAGCCAGCGAGCACTGCCGCACACCAACAGCCCAGCAGCTGGCCTACTTATAATGCACACAAGCCCAACAGCAGCAGGCTCATAGAGGCCTAGGGAAAAGTCCGCACACACAATAGAGAGAAGTCATTTATATTCAATTCATAGTAGATTGCAATTTTTTATAGAATAATAGATTCTAACACTTTATGATATGGGATTATATTCCACTCTTTATTTCAATTCGTGCCGGGCCAAGGCGAGAAGAAACACGATAGACCGTAGCCAAACGGGTCACAATCTTCTGAAATGTTAAAAGAAACCAAGACCAGGCTTCGACCGAACTCGCCCGAAGCTTGTGTAATTTTGGGTTTATTTTAAGTAGCAGGATATGATCTCATCTGTCCAATCTTCTTGAAGAAGATCGGACCGTGAGATATATCTTTAATCTGTGTTAATTTCTTTTGCAGGCTTCCCTATTGGCTGTCGCGAGGGATGAGGACCGGGGGCCACCTGAACTGGTGAATAAGAAGGGTTGAAGGCTTACGGAGTGGCTAACGGAGCAAGCTGCATGGACCAAGGGGGTATAGTGATAAAAAATGGGTCCACGGCTGTGATTTAACTGCACCCGTTGAACCATTTAAGAGGCCATCCAATGCTTTGCAGGCAATACTGTCTTCTTCAGCCCCCAACAATTGGCCTCGTTGGCCAGCCGGTGGAGGCCGCCAATGAGGGGATCAATGGGCTAATCCAACAGTCCCTGGAGGGCCATTGGATCAAGCCTTATCCCTTGGGGGATCGAGAGGACTCCTCTCGACCCTTAAAAGGAGAATGGGAGCCTCTTTTTGTGTTTTTTTTGTCCATATCTCTTAACGGTGCTGGAGATCCCATCAGGCGGCAACAAGAGCAGGAGGGATGGGACACCCCTCCGACCACTCTTGGAGCTCCAGGGGGCACTGGAGGAAGTCAAGAGCAGCCTAGATTCATGCTAGGATAGAGGATAAGAACAAGGGAGACCACACACCAAAGCTAGGCGGCGGCGATCGGTGCCACCACCCTTCTTCATCGAATCAGGGTGATTCATGTTTGTCTACTATTTTTTTCAGTGTAGATCTATGTTTTCATTTGTCCTGAATGCTTGATTTCATTCACAAGTAGAGATTGATCGAGTTGCACCAAGATTTGTCACTGCGGTCTCTTATGGGCATTTTGTCAAACACCTGAAATTCATCGTGGGATTTTCACAGTTTTCGTAAGTTCATATTGCTTCACTTTATAAAAAACTCATAAAAAATATATCTACCCTTACTCCGATCTCTCTCAGGCATTTTGTTGATCACCCGAGAGGTGTTCGACGAAACTACCCTCCTTTATCTGATTTTCTACTATAAAGAATACATAAAAAATGTATAAAATATATAAAAAAACATATAAAATAGATATATTAAATTATATGAATAAATATTATAACTATATAAGTTATTCTTTGAAACTATACACAATTTTTTAAATATATTTACTCCCTCATTACCTCTAGGAATCCATTTATCCTCTCCTAATCTCTCTATACCTATCTAACCGCTTCCTTAGTTATAATATAATTATATAATTACTTATTCTCTCCCAGCTATTGTAATCTTAAATTCTTAGTATATATAAGTACTTGTCTAGATTACTTAACTACACTTAATTAAATAATAATTCCCTATCTCTCTAATTTTTACTTTCATTATTATTCTTCTTCTCCTTCTTCTTTGTCTTCTTCTTCTTCTTCTTCTTCTTTTTCTTCTTCTTCTTCTTCTTCTTCTTCTTCTTATTCTTCTTATTTTTCTTCTTCTTCTTCTTCTTCTTCTTCTTCTTCTTCTTCTTCTTTACTCTTATTAAAATAATTACTCGTATAAAGTATATCCCTCTCACATCTTATTACTTTAGAACCTTATTCCTCACTATCTAATTACATCTTACTGTTTATTGTTATTACACCTATTTCGTATCTTCTATACATAATACCTTACTATTATATTCATCTTATATGTTTTATCAACTTCTTCACTACCTCTATTAATATCATATTTCACTAGAATATCTAATATCTTACTTATTTATTATTTCTAGTATCTATAAAATATATATGGATATATATATACAATATCTGATATTCTCTCCTATCTAGTTCTTTGTGGAGACGACCTCTAAAGGCCAGATCCAGTGGAGACGACCTTACTCTAACTATACATTTAAGTCAGTTTACATATTTTATCAAATTGATTTGATTTTAGGCAAATTAAAAATTACAACGAAATTTAAAATCAACGCGCAATTTTCCCCCATCAGGTTTATTATTTCTGCACCTACTTAAGCAGTTGTTCTTGATTTTTAAGCTCGAGGAAGGAAGCTCTAGCCTCCTGGAAGACTCAAGATTCCACCAGGAGTGATTTGGAGATCAATTTGGGCACCAATTTTGCAGAGCCGTCGCCGCAATTCTTCCCTAAATTCAAGCAAAAACTTTTTGGAAATCGAGGTGTTCGTTGCGCGGAATCAGCTCAGATCGATTCTCTGATAAGCCCTGGTACTTCTAGGCTCTTATTTATTGATTTTTACCCTTGGTTTTGCATTCAATCTTAGCAAATTTGTAGTGTCATTCTCCGTCGCCTTTTTTCTTAACTTTCAGTTTTAATCAATTTAATGCTGAACTTTACCTTGATTTCAAATCAGTTAACAATTTCTTAAGTTTAGATGAACCATTTCGAATGATATCTGATCTTTGAATCACTCATTTTAGTCCATATTTCTTAAGTTAGCAAATGGTATTCATGGTTTACTAATTTAGGACATCTTTCCAATTCCGAATTACTCAGGATAAATAAAATATAATAATAATAAAAATTCTTCTTAACATTCTAAATCCGTGAGAAATAAATCAAATGAAAATACAAATTGCTAGAAAATATTACCTTCGGCCTTCTAGTCCATAAGAAATTTGGATAAATCCTTATAAAAGATTGGTAATCACAATTGGGATCAATTTTCTTCTCTAAATCATTTCTAATTGACTAAAAAGAAAATAAAACAAAATATTCAAGCTGACTTAAATATTTGGGCTAAATTAATAAGTAAAGCATGCTTAATGAGAACTGTTGATCTAGATTTTTCTCACACTCACATCTTAAAAATCTAGGATCCACTGGATACTTAAATAATCTAGTATGTGATTAGTTAGTAATTCTTATCAAGAATTGCTAACTAATCATAAAATCTGTTATAATAAAAAAAATCATATCTGTTAAAACCTAGAGTGCTAATCCCAAATCCGATAAAATTTGAATTTCCCTATCGCCTCCCTAGGGTTTGACCCCTTACTCAAGCATTAAGGGATATATAAATTTTAGTGATTAAGTTCAGAAAACCCTTAAAATAACGACATATAAACACATATTTTTGAACTTATCAGCTTGCATCTTTGTAAAACAGCAGAAGATACAATTTGAAAGGATCATCCATGGAGAGGAAGAGCACCATTAAAATCGGTTAATGTAGAAGTATGTGAAACCTATGAAGGCATCGCTTGTGGATGTAAGAATTTTACAAAGATGAACTACATAGTTTTATTGAATATTCAGCATACAAACAGAGGAGGAGAATATATTTCAATTTTTTATGGCTATGCCATAAAACATGGCTATTTGGAAGATGGTTCAGCAGAATGGAGGTCCTTGGAGGAAAAAGATGAATCTTTTCAAGCACCTATTAGCAGCATGAAATAATTTCCCAGATGATTTTTGGCTGAAAAAGTTGCAATTAAAGCTAATGTTCAGAATGTTGCTCCTAGAAAACCAGTAAGTGATATGGCACCTTATTAATGATGGTATGAATAGAAACCAAGTGTTGGCCATTTAAGAGTATTCTTGATGGCGCACGCCATCAAAAGTCATCATCAACGTCATCCGCGCCATGCGCCTTCAACGTTGAAGACCGGGTGAAGCTGCTCAAGTTACCCTTTCCATTTTCTCGTCTCTCTCTCTCTCTCTCTCTCTCTCTCTCTCTCTCTCTCGTGTTTTTGGCTCTTTTCCGTTCTCGTCCATCCCGTTTTCATCGTGACGTTGCATTCGCAACGTTTTTCGCCCGTCCGTTGTTTGCCGTCGAGGGGGATGGGCTTCTCTCTAACCCCTCCCCCCTTTTTCTCTCCTCTTTTTCTCTTCTTATTTTTCCCTTTAATTTCCCCCTTTTTATCTTATTTGTTTTCTTCTATGTTGTAAGGGGGAGCCCATTTATAAGCCCTTTAATTTCCCTTTAAGGCCCACTTCGGGGCCCATTCCCCCCCCCCTCCCATATAAGGGAGGAGATGGGCGCCCTTAGCTCTCAGACCAAGGAAGAAAAGAGTTGTTTTCTAGCCTATCTTTGGCCTCATGTTTAGAAAATACAAAAAAAAGGAGAGAAAAGGAAGAAAAAGAGAAGGAAAACAAGAAGGAGAGAGAATGGGCAGAACGGAACGGGGACGGGTTGACGCCCGTTCCGTCCCGCCCGTGCGCCCGTTCTAGGGCGGAACGGGAACGGGGACGGGTGCCACCACTGTGCCGCCTCGCACCCGCCGTTGGGCCACCCCAGACAAGCGGACGCCGCTAGAAGCAGCGCCTACGCAACCAGCGGCGCCACCCCCAACCGCGGGCCCTATGCTGCCAGCGGTGGGCGCTGCCACCAACGCGGGCGCCGCCGCAACCAGCGACGCCAGCCCCAGCCGCGGTTGCCGCCCGAAGGGTCACCTACGCTGCCAGAGGCGGGTGCTGCCGCCCACGTGAGCGTGGCCACGACTAGCGGCGCTGCCCCCAGCCGCACACGCCGCCAGAAGCGGCGCCTACGCCACCAGAGGCGGGCACCGCTGCCAGTAGTGGCACCGCCGCCAGCAACGGGCGCTGACACCATCCGTGGGTGCCGCAGCCACCAGCGAGCGCCGCCCCCAGCACCGGGCGCCGCCGCAGCCGCCGGACCGGCTGCAATCGCCAGACCGGTCATAACTGCCCTAGCTGACCGCAGACGCCGCGCGTCGCCACAGCCACCGGAGAAGTCGCAACTGCTAGGGTGGCTGCAACCGTCGGCGCCAGACACCGCCACCGGGTATGTCGTTGCCCCGCGCTGCCACCTCACTGGGCACCGTCACCAGACTCCTCCCCGCACCCTACGCCCCACCAATCACCGCCGACCCGCGACGTCTCGACGAACGACGCCCCAGAGCACCATTCCTCACCGCCCTAAAGAGGTCGTCGCCCCAAGCGCAGGACATCCTCAGCGAGTCTTCCGGCGACCTTTACGAAGGGCTCCAACGCTACTCTGCCTGTCGAGCTGCCGTGATCTCTCTGGCAACTCTCCACCCCACCTGCTCCAAATCATCGGTGACCGTCGATGACACTACACTACGAGCCACCGCTAATGAGGTACGCCGTCCTCTCCCGTCGCTTGTTTATTTACCACTTGCAGAATATTTTCGTCTTGACTTTACCGCACTCGTGCTAGGCAGGTGAGAGAGGATGAATTGAGAGGACAACGATCATTGAGTGTCTTACCGGTACGGATGAGTACATATGTTACGTGCGAGCCCTACGGATAGATTCCGTTTGGCCGTAGACGCCTTTGTCGCTCCGACGAGGTTCGAGAGGCCACTATCGCCGTCACCCGGTGACCCCCATCCAAGCTTGGAGCTCAGTGCCGCCCTCGAGTCGGAGCCTGCACGTACGACACGTAGGGCATTCATTGCATCATAGTTACATCGACCCGTTAGAGTTTGATCCTTCAGACAACGACACTGCTGTAATCCGATACATTATCCCTTACCGACACCAAACCATCATATTTGGTGTCGACCGAACAACGTCCTCGACGACGTCCGACATCTAATTGGTATCAGAGCCCGGTTGTGGACGCGCACATCACGTCTCTGACCCCGCATAGTCGTCATTCCTGCATCGCATCCCATCATTTGGAAAACCCATTTAGGTTCCCTTAGGGACATGGCCATCAAGACACGATCGAGCAGGAGGGCGCAAACCGGAGGTTTGGCCTCCCCGCGACATTGGATCGTCGCCCCATGAGATAGGCCACCGTACGGCCCTCTCGGAACACCATCCTGCGACGACCGTAGGCGGCCCATCACAGCCACCTATGGAGCCCGCCCAGACCGCACTCGCCGAGACAAGTGCCCCCGGACTGTCCGGTTCACGTGAGCACACACGTGCACGCCGTGGACACCGACGGTTCCCATGGATCTCCCTGAGGTCACTAGGTGTCTCATCACCTAGTGACAATGAGGATAGGGTGACGATGAGTCATCGCCCCCACGGGCAAGCTCCCGTTGATGAGGTTTCATCGAGGGCCGCCGGTGCACGTGACCGAGGAGCAAGACGTGCACGAGAAAGACCGCACCAGCAGCAACGACCCCGGGAGGACCCTTCCGAGGAGCAAGGGGTGTATCTCCGCACTATGGCAGCTTTTGCCGAGCGCGTCGAGCAGTTGATTGCGAGCTCACTACCTCCAGTACCCGACGCCGTACCGGCGCTCGTGGCTCTAGAGCAAGCCCGTGACCCGCCTCAGGTCGCACGACACCCAGATCGTTCGAGGAGTCCCTACAAAAATGACAAGTACGTGGAGCACGACGGAAGGCCAGACAAGGAGCTTCGAGATCGGTGCCAAGCCCGATACCCGGCACACGACCCACCGGACATCCATGCACACGATAGACGATACCCACGTGATGACTCCGATTGTGGGTACGAGTCTGACTTACCGATTCTCCAAGACGAGTACGTCCAGCCATATGACCGAACAACCGAGGCCGACATACCGGCCCGCCCAGAGGACTAGGTCCGGCATGACGATCATGGTTACATCGCCGACCGACCGACCCGCCAAGGCGAACGCGCCTCGCACCATGATCGAGATGACGAGGCCGACATACTGGCTTGCCGAGACGATTACGTCTGGCACGACGACCGTGGTTATGCTCTGGACCCACTGGCCCGTTGAGATGAACACGTCTGACGCCACGGTCGAGGACACAAGGCCGACTGACCGACCCGTCAGGACGAATATGTCCCGCATTATGATCGTGAGAACGACGCCACCCCACCGGCTCGTCACGAAGACTACGTCTAGCCCCATGATCGTACGTGTGACGCCAATCCACTGGCACGCCGTGACGACCACTTCCGGCCCCACCACCAACGGTACGCTGAACCAGACGACATTCCCCGATACCTGCCACGCGTGATGCCCGACATCCGTGCACCACACGATGACCATCAATGACACTGGGATGACCACGACCACGACCTGACCCCGCCTCAACGATGCGTCGACCAGTGTCACGAGGATCACTTGGAGCCCCTATGGCATCCAGACGACGACGAACGCTGACAAGAGGAGCACCGCACTCGGATCCAGAAGAGCGTGTATCTCGACGTTGCCATCTTTGAGGGGTCTCGAAAACCCAAGGAGTTCATCGACTGGAAGTCGAGCATAAATTCTTATTTCCAGTGGTATCGAATGGACGACAACTTGTGCGTTAAATATGCGGAGACAAGACTTGGCGGACAGGCCAAGATCTTCTGGGAGAACGAGCGAGTCGCTGCCAAGCGACGAGGATGGCCCATCATGTCTTGGGCTGAAATGGCACTAAAGTTGAGGAGTAAGTACGTGCCGCGACAATACCAAATGTTGCTATTCCTCACGTGGCTCGACCTTAGGCAAGGTTGACTTTCCGAGGCGGAGTATATCGAGGCATTCAAAGAATGCCGGATGCGGTGTCGACTCGTGGAGGACACGCGAATCATCATCGGTCTATTTGCCCACGGGCTTCAACCGACCCTTCGCAACGAGGTTCTTAAGTGCAACCCCGTAGAGGTCGACGAAGCCTAGCATTTAGTGGAGTACATGGAGCATCCGAGTGATGAAGCCCCTGTGCATGCCACTCACACCGCGCCCTAAGCGACACCCCCCCGCTACCGTACGGGCCTCCCAGAACTCCGCAGGGCAAGGATTTTCCCCCGTCATCTCCATGGGTTCTTCCCCACCCGCTTGGGCCATCACGAGTGATACTCCGGCCTGTAGCACTATTGTCAGTCAAGCACCCCTTACGTGCTTCAAGTGCCAAGGGAAAGGGCACAGAGCTAGATAGTGTCCGTCTTTAGCCCTCTTGATCGATACGAAAGCGGCCGAATAGGACCAGAATGTACACCTGGATCCGTTACCTGACAACAACAATTGCACAGACGAAGAGATCACGAATGGGTACGAACCACCCAACCCCCGGGTCAGGTACATCCAGATAGTGGACGCCGGCACGATCCCGGCAACCGCTCCATGCCCCAGCGCTCGCCGAATTGCTAGCACCACCGCTGACCGCCCAAGCACTAGTGGGACGCCCATCCCACCTGACAATGTCTCACAAGTCAACCCCACACCTGTCCCACAGAGGACAACCCCGATGGCCGACACGATGCTACGAACATCGGTCTTCTGCACGTTTGTACGGATCAACGACAAAGTGTGCAAGTTGATGGTGGATAGTGGTAGTTGCGTCAACGCCATATCAGACACGATGGTTGCCTGACTGGGGTTTGTGACCATGCCTCATCCTACACCCTTTGACGTGTCGTGGATCGACGCTTCATGAATGTCGGCGAAGCAGCAATGCCACGTCTTGTTAAAAAAGGGAACGTATGATGAGACCGTCCTGTGTGACATCCTTCCTATGAAAGTAGGAAGCATTATCTTAGGTCATCCCTAGATCTATGATAATGACATCATCATAGCCGATAGAGCGAACACGTGTTCGTTTTTGCATAAGGGATGACGGGTCACGGGATACCCTTACACCATGAAGGCTACAGCAAAGAATGTCCCGACCAAGGTGGTCGGGCTAACGACCGTTCGCTATATCGGGGGTGCCACCCGAAGCGGTGCCTACACCACCAGACGCAGGCCCCAACGCCCACACGGGCGCCACAAGGACCAGTGGCACCACCCCCAGCCACGGGCGCTGCTCGAAGCGGCGCCTACGTCGCCACCGGCGGGCGCCGCCGCGACTTGCGATGCCGCCCCAGGCGCACGCGCCACCCGAAGGGGCGCCTATGCCGCGAGAGGCGGGTGCCGTCGCCCACGCAGGTGCTGCCGCGACTAGCGGCGCCACCCCCATCCGCACGTGCCGCTAGAGGCAGGCGCCGCCGCCAGCAGCGAGCGCCACCTCCAGCAGCGGGGGGTGCAACCAGCCGCGGGTGCCGCCCCCAACAGCAAGTGCCGCCACAGCTGTCGGACCGATCGCCATCGCCGGAGCGGTCACAACAGCCCCAGCTGACCGTAGACACCGGGCAAAACCGCAGCCACCGGAGCAGTCGCAACTGCTAGGGTGGCTGCAACCGTTGGCGTCGGACGCCGCCACCAGGTATGCCGTTTCCCCGCGCTGCCACCTCACTAGGCGCCGTCACCAGACTCCTACCCGCACCCTACGCCCCACCAATCGTCGCCGAACCGCGACGTCTCGACGAACGACGACCTAGGGTGCCATTCCTCACCGCCCCAAAGAGGTCGTCGCCCCAAGCGCAGGATATCCTCAACGAGTCTTCCGGCGACCTTTACGAAGGGCTCCAACGCTACTCTGCCTGTCGAGCCGCCGTGATCTCTCTGGCAACTCTCCACCCCACCTGCTCCAAATCGCCAGTGACCGTCGACGACACTGCACTACGAGCCACTGCTAATGAGGTACGCCGTCCTCTCCCGTCGCTTGTTTATTTACCACTTGCAGAATATTTTTGTCTTGACTTCACCGCACTCGTGCTAGGCAGGCGAGAGAGGATGAATTGAGAGGACAACGATCATTGAGTGTCTTACCGGTACGGATGAGTACGTATGTTACGTTCGAGCCCTACGGATAGATTCCGTTTGGCCGTAGACACCTTCGTTGCTCCGATGAGGTTCGAGAGGCCACTATCACCGTTGCCCAGCAACCCCCGTGCAAGCTTGGAGCTCGATGCCTCCCTCGAGTCGGAGCCTGCACGTACGACACATAAGGCATTCATTGCATCGTAGTTACATCGACCCATTAGGGTTTGATCCGTCAGACGACGACACTGCCGTAATCCGATACATCATCCCTTGCTGGCAGCGAACCATCATATTCAGTGTCGACCGGACGATGTCCTAGACGACGTCCGACATCAATTTGGTTGTATTTCGTATGCTTTGATTAATCAAGCTGACAATGGCAAGTTGGATAAGAAAAGTGATAAATGTATTCCCATTGGATACAGCACTAAGCGCAAGGACTACAGATTTAATAGTCTTTTATCAAATAATCTGATAACAAGAAGAGGCATGAGTTTTACGAAAGAAGGTGATTATAAGAAGAGTCATGAGTTTTATGAAAGAAGGTATTGGGTTTAAGTAAAAAATCTACAACACAAGGAGAAAGGATACTAAAAGTAAGTGCAGAAAATTTGATAGAAGACTATTTTTCTGATTCACATAAAGCTTTGGAACCAAGAGTTATTGAAGGGGAATCTACATCACCAGAAAGAAAGGCAAGCTTACTACGAGAATTATTTGAAGAGTATTTTATACATTTTTGTCACAATACGAACCAAGTGTTTTGTAGACGATAAATACATTGAAGAGTGAAATCATTCAATAGCAAAGGACATAAAATCTATTCTTAAAATCATGCATGGGAGCTTGTGGATCTGCCATCTTGAATCAAGCCTGTTAGAGTAAAATTGATACCCAGGATAAGTTATAAGATAGAAATAGAGATAGAGCTATAGATAGAGATAGAAATAGAGATAGAGATAGAGCTATAGATAGAGATAGAGATAGAGATAGAGATAGATATAAAGATAGAGATATAGATAGAGATAGAGATAGATATGAAGATACAGATAGAGATATAGATAGAGGTAGATATATATATATATGAAGATTGGATAAATTTCTACAAGCTGAAGGAAGCTTTGGATGCTAGAAACAAGCACCAAAAACATGGTGTAAAAAAATTATAAGAGGAGCACAGGATATCCTATAATTGTAAAAACAATATATTGCTGATATAATTATTATGGAACTTTCATATTGCCTCATTTAAGAATTCAAGATCATCATGATGTCACAATATGATATGATAGGTCTTTGTTTTCTTCGTCATTTCCTTAATATTAGGTTATTGAAAGACGAGAATAAGTATTTATTTTTCAAGAAACTTAGGCAATAGAAATGTTGAATAATTTAATATGATATAATGCAAACTGTAAAATACTTTGATGACTGCAAATTAAAAGTGGACTTCCTGTGATGGTATGAATAAGTCAAATGAGTGTAAAATATTTCAGAACTATACGACCATATATTATTTATATGTGAGTGTGTTGTCAAGAGTTCTAAATTATCCTTCAACTTGTCAATTTGGAGCAGTTAAAAAAAGTATGAGGTTTTATGTGGAGTCAAAGAGTATGATATTGCAGACATTCTTTAGTTTACTAGTTATATCGGCCGTAATTGGAGAGGAGACATACATGAACAAAGGGATGTATTTTTGTTAATGTCCCATGAGCGTTTTCATTGATCTTACATAAGCAAGAGACAGTTGAATTAAAATTTTATTAAATTTTCAGTATCTGGCTGCAGAAAATGCAAGTCAACGTGGAACGTGGCTCTAGAGGATTTTAATGTATATTGGTCTTGATCAATAGGGATAATTTTTTTCTTCATAAAAAATAATAATATCTGTTGCCATGAATGTAGATATTTAAGTAAAAACAAAAACCTATAGAGATCAAGCACCACTATATAAGAGAAAGTGTAAATGTGGGAGGGATTACGATGGAACATTGCTTCATGATCAAGTAGCCGAAGGATTCACAAAGGTTTTGGGCCACCATGTATTTTATAATTTCAGATAATAGTTAGCTTCAAAATACTCATCAACTATATTTGAGGTGCATATGTTGTTAATAATGATTTAAGGCATTCACAGGATTCAATAAAGTCTAAACTCAGATATAGCAGGAATCACAAGTATATTTAACATTAATCTAAAAAAATATAAAATTGTACTCTCTAATTTTAACTAGTGATAAGTACGGATCGTCAACACAAGGAAAGATGACTAAGAATATACTATTCTTAAAATGGTGACTTTTGTGTTGATATGATCTATGTATAAAATATGCAGTCAATTGATGAGAAACTGTGGGGTGAGATAGTGATAACTAGTATCATCATTAATGATGATACTAGATAGTAATGATTAAGATTTGAGAACATAGAGCAAGAGAGAGAATAAAGGGACGATAATGAGAAGAGTACATGGGGCCAAGATAAAGTATGAGTTGTATAAGGCAAATGAGGAGTTATTTAATGACAAGATGGTGACATGAAGGTGGGAAAACATGATTAGAGTGTATACAGATGTGATGTGATAACAGGATGTGACTGTTAAATCAATTTAAGCTAATGATGATGTTGAGAAGGTACAATATAAGATGAGGACACTTACTGTCGATCTTTTTGCGCAAAATTTCAGCTCACTCGGGATTCCAGATCATCATGTATGAAGCTTTGAAATTGGAGAAATCCTTGTTGTCTAATTGGCCTCATCAGCAATGTTGATGCTTCCTTATTTTCTGTTGGTGGGTGAGATGTCCAATCATCAATCATTTAATGATTGTCAAGATTGCCTCATCTTCGACAATCGCACACTAAGATATTGCCACATCTATTTGCGTGAAAGACAAGGACAAAAGAAGACTTTAAATATCATTATTTATTCCTTGTGACATGGTGGCACATCACCATATTTGTCTCTTTTCTTTCCTTTTCTACTGATGCATGCCATTCAAATCAGAAAATGGGGCATCTTTCTCATCGACTGCTTGATGAGGTGGGTTTTTGTGTGTGAGATGTTGGCATATGTCTCATCTTTAATCAATTTCAGTGGTACAAATGTGTGCCACATGTGCCACAGAAATTTTTGAATTTTCTCTTTCCCTTTTTATTATTTTTCATTTTTATACATGAATCAACTTAAACCCCTCCTTTTGTATTGGTACTCACCCCCCTATGAATTAAATAGTCAGAACATATTAGTTAATGATTGTCCTATTATAGCATTGCAATTTGAGATGACATAAATGCACCTATTCACAATGATTAGCATTTTAATCATTGTAAACACGTTGATTGGTTGTCATTTAATCAAATAAAATGGCAACACATGAGGGGGCACATTTAGAGCTGGAGGACGGATGAGGTTTTGTTATCCGTCTTTTAAAATTGTGTCATCCATCATCATCCGTAGCAACGGGCGGATGACTAAATGGTTGGATTTCTATAGGTCGTCATTAGTCATCTGTCATTCGTGATGAATGACAGATCACAAAAATGAAGGATGAAATGATGGTAATGATGGATGACTTTACCCATGATGCTGCCCCTGCTCACCGCCATTGCCCACCCCCCTTTTTCGCGCTCCCGCCAACCCCCGCTCGCCACCCCCCATGCTCACCACCGCCGCCCAACCCCCTTCCTGCGCTCGCCGCCACGCCCCCGCCCCCCCTTCTCGGCTATATGTTAGCATGAATCCAACCGTTCATGCATGAATTCATCGCAATTATCACATTGACAGTTTGTCCAAGATCTCACGCCGCTATCTTAACCGTCTTGCTATATGTTAGCACAGCCCAGTTAAGACGCAGCACTCGTCAATCCACATGTTTCATTTATTCTATATTTTGAAATGGAGGATGGTCTCGCCTCATTGCACTACTCAGCCTTTTTTATTTTTCGACCATGGCCCCACGAGAAACAAGTAGCACTTTTATAAAACTAGAGTTTCTCATACAGGGAAATAGAAATGGAGATGTGATATAGCCTAAACAAATCCATTGCACTCGTACCTGTTTTTTTCTCAGTCAAAGGGTGTCTGTGTCATGGGGTGGGATTGAGAAATGAACCCAAGTTAAGAAAAAAAGAAACAATTCAACTTTCTTCTTGCTTGTAAAAACTGTCTTTCCTGCCATCGTCAAGTGCTAACTGCTAACAGATACACGTCTCAATTGATTATCCATAAAAAGAATGGCTAGACACATTTGCTCTAGGTAATCCAGAAATCTAATAGCTTTCTTCTGTGCGTTAGAGCTCACACATTCTAAGGGGTTCACATTTTCTTCATTCGCAACTTGCTCGCGTCACTTAGCACCAAATTCTCTAAGAAATATCATGAGAATGAGAATTAACAGAAATCTTTGAATGAAGCTGAAGCAGATTGATGTTCAAAATATTGATATTAGCTTGGTGGCAAGCAAAACAATGTTTTCTGGGGACAAGTCAAGTACCTTTCACATTGCATATATGCTTCCTTTTAACAACTTGAGGTCTTCTGTTAACTAAAATCACGATACATCGCTTGAAACAGTCATCCGGTAGAGCAATTGAAGTCAGAATACACGTTAATCCTTCAACGGCCATAGATTTCAGCGATAGCATTAAGCTAGCACACATTAGGAAGAGGAAGAGATCTGCAGGCCCAGGAAGAGGTAGAGAGCCAAGAGATAGAGAGGGAGAGATCCGCATAGGGGGGAAGAAGGGACAGACGAAGAGAGGGAGAGGGGGGTGAGATATGGAGAGGGGGAGAGAGTCAATAGATGAAGAGGGGCGAGAGGTGACAGTGAACAGCCAGGGCGGGGGGGAGAGTTGGGGGGAGGAGAGCGCGACAAATGAAGAGTCTTCGTGAGAGGGGATGTTCAAGGACATTTGTTCCATCACCACGACGTCCGTTCCATTTCGTTTACTTAAATGGATGATTGACAGAATGGACGAATGATGTACTCCTGAAGATAACGGAACGCTGAATGACAAAAATGGCAAAAAAATTCCTCCGGATGGATACTGGCACGGAAGTCCATTCCGCTCTGTTCAAAACTGTCATTTGTTTTCATCCTCCAGCTTAGACATGGTCCAAACTGCCTCCCCCCCCTATCCGCCGCGCCACCCCTCTCTCCTGCCGCGCCGCCCCTCCCACCCGCCACACCGCCTCCCCACCCGCCGCGCCACCCCCCCTCTCTTCCCCTGCCCCGCCGCACCCCTCTCCTGCCCCGCAGCGCCTGCCCCCGCCCACCCGCCCCCCCCCCCCCCGCACCCCACCCCCCACCCCCAGTCGCGCCGCGCCTCCGGCCCTCCCGCTGCCTCCACCCCTTCCCCTAGCCGCCCCCTCACTCCAGCCCTCCTCTGTCGGCGCCCCGTCCCCACCGCCGCCACCTCGCCGCGCCCGCCCCCTTCCTGCCGCCCTTCACCTCCCATCCTCCTCCCGGCCGCCCTCTCCGCCTCCACCCCTGGCCCCGCCCCACACCACCACCAACCCCAACACCCCCGCCTTCTCCACCCTCCTCCGCCCGCGGTACCCCGTCCACCCCCCGCTGTGTTCGCCGCCTTTGACGGCACCGTCTTCTCCGGCGACGCCGTTTGGGCAACGCGGCGGTGCCGCCCTGGCCCATCGACTGACGGCACCGTGTCATATTATTTTTAAGTATTAATTTTAATTATATTAATAATTAAACATAGTAATTATACCACTTATATTAAGAATTAAATATAGTTATTTTATTTTCCAAATCGCATTTAAATTTTGTTTTAAATCCTTCTAAATGTGCAAATTTAGTGCGCCGTGCAGTGCACTTTTCCGCACAAAAGCACACCGCACACCGCGCAGGGCATTTTGTGCGTGTGAAAATTCACACACTCGGTGTGAATTTTCGAACTGCATCGCACGACCATTTCTTAGGGGAGAATAATTTAATAAATTGTTATAAAATAACTACTAAGTCAGAATAATATAATAAATATGTTTTTAACGTTTGAAGTTCTTATCTCCATGATAATAAGGTTGAAAATTTTCACATATATATTTATTCTAAATCCAAAAATTAGTTCCTTGAAGAATATGATGTCAAAATAATTCTTAAAAATGACAATAAATCCTGAAAATCAGAATATCAATTTTAAATTGATTTCATCATTTAAATATTGATAACATGCATTTATAATTATTTTATTTCATTAAAATATGTAAATTTCACAAAAAAATAACCCAATAATTTAAGTGTTAGCACTACCTTGATGTATATATAGACATGGGATTACTAGAAATCTACTCGAGAGGGAAAATCATCTAGTAAGTCCTCAAAATTTTTATGAGATGTTTATCTTCAGGTCCTAAATCATTCAACAAATATTTATATGAATCAGACAACATTTGGCCAGTGAAAAATGATAGCCAACATCGCCTTCTCCACGTACCTTTGATAAATATCTTAATTAATGGATAATTTTATACAAGCCTGAATATAAATAACTAAATTAAGCACTTATAATTTTTTGAAGAAAATAATTTCAGATATCTAAATTACTGTTTGTGAATTTATTGATATTTACTTCATGGGGTAAATCAAATTTTTAGATTTACCTATTTTATTATGAAATAAATGACACAGTTATTATTCTGCCAATTCCAAATTAAAGCAGTTATTGTGTCTTATTTTTCAGTTTCATATTAATTGATGGTGCACGTCATCAAAGATCGTCGACGACTTAGTCTGCGCCACCCATCACCGTAGTCAAAGATTGGGTGATAAATACTCAATTATCATTTCTCTTTTTCATCGTTCTTTCTCTCGTGTTTTATGTTTTCCCGTCGCGTTGTTGTGTTTTTGTCGCGTTCGCGACTCATGCCATATGTCCTTCATCGTCGTCACGGGGAGGGGCACCTAGTCTTTGCCTTTCCCCTTGTTCTCTTTTTATGCTTTCCTTTCTTTTATTCCAAATTAAAGCAGTTATTGTGTCTTATTTTTCAGTTTCATATTAATTGATGGTGCACGTCATCAAAGATCGTCGACGACTTAGTCTGCGCCACCCATCACCGTAGTCAAAGATTGGGTGATAAATACTCAATTATCATTTCTCTTTTTCATCGTTCTTTCTCTCGTGTTTTATGTTTTCCCGTCGCGTTGTTGTGTTTTTGTCGCGTTCGCGACTCATGCCATATGTCCTTCATCGTCGTCACGGGGAGGGGCACCTAGTCTTTGCCTTTCCCCTTGTTCTCTTTTTATGCTTTCCTTTCTTTTATTCCAAATTAAAGCAGTTATTGTGTCTTATTTTTCAGTTTCATAGTAATTGATGGTGCACGTCATCAAAGATCGTCGACGACTTAGTCTGCGCCACCCACCACAGGAATCTCCCCAGGAATCGTGATCGCCGACCAAGAGGGAGGGGCGGAACTTCTTGCGGCCATAGTGGAGAAAGGGAAATTCGCTATTCTCGCTGCTCATTCGACTTAAGGAGGAGGCGGATCTGCCAATTCCGCTGCTGAAAGGGATCGGTCGTGGATTGGTCGCTAATACGGGGATGGAACTTCTCTCACAATTTCGAAGAGGAAGTTGATGCTCGCGAGACCATTCGACTGTGCTAGTCAACGCAAATCCAAGGGCTCTGCCATGTGAATTGCCGACCACTCCAATAGTTGTCCCCTTGATCCATCGACCGACTCCTTCTGGACGGACGACGTGAACTCGGCGCCCGTCACAGTGTTGCCAGTCAAGTGGACTTCAACACCACATGCACTGACAGCTCCTAGTCCGCCAGGATCCTTGCACTGCTGACAGCCTCTAGGGGTCGCTGGTGCCCAATTGGTTGAAGAATGATAATGCTCCCGTGAGATAGAACTACACGCTGCTCACTATTGCTTGGGTCATATCCGAACCACTCCTACCAAGCCATCGCCACCGCTGCGGGCGTCTCGGTCGGTGCCCACATCACTGCACCACATGCAGACAACCGCTGCGAATACTGCTTTTGGGACCTGAGTGGAAGGAGGTCCAACATCTTTGCTTCATGAAATATTTTGGGGCTTACGGATGACAAATCTTTGCCAAAATTTTATTTCTTTGTATCCTTGATTACCCTTCTTTCCAGATGTTTTTCTTGGGGGGATTCAGACAAATTGGTTAGGGCTTATCATCACCTTGCACTTAATACACTTAAATTCCATTAAGGACTAGCCTAAGCTGTATAAAAATTTTGAGAATTTTATGTTGGTTAAACTTTTTCCTGTTTACTTTCATCTTTGACTTGAGAATATTTGCTACCATTGGGAGCAAACATTGAATCAGAAAATTTTATCTTCAATTTCTTTATTTTATTTTATTAACTAAGTGCAATTCAATGAAAAAAAATGGAAAACTAATTCAAATTAAGTATTGGAAGGTCAAAAAATACTAATCCTACTTACGAAAATTAAATATAATTATATACTAGAAAAATACTATTTAATTATGATTTCAATACCTTAACCAAAGAAGTACAAGTGCTAGGTGATGGTAGATGGTAATAGATGTGAGGGGAGTGGAGGGGAGAAAATTATATCACCCCAATTGTGACGGAGATGAAGGCAGATATGCATTGGTGCATGATGGAGCGAGGTGCATGATGATAATTTTACCATTTCTGGTGCGACAAAGATGGAGGCGGATGTCCAAGGACAAAAAGCAACATTGGAGGCAGCATTTGTGATGGTGATAGCCTAGCTATCAAAGATGATTACATATGAAAAATGAAAATACCTAACTGAGATGAATAATATCACACTAACCTCGTTGTCACTCCATCAACAAACATTTTTGTATTTATAACAAACATTTATGATCATTTGAATAAAATAATCACATAAATTCTATCATAGTACTACTAAAAATAGTATGATATTTATGATTATCACCTCCCTTAGGTCATCCCTTACATACTTAAACTAATAATTGGCAACCCGTTGATTGGACATCTACTCTATCCGTTGGGTTAAATTGATGCTGGATTCATTCATCTGTATATTAATATATTTAATTAATATGGTAGTCCAATAAATATTATTTTTATTACATTCTAATTTTTTGTCATGATTGAGATTATTGATGTACGGTGCCTTTAATGTTACTACATTCTAATTCATGAACCTAGAGAACCATACACAATATCTATGGGTGTGGATATACTTAAGTTATTTCTAAAGATTTCAAAATAGTCATATATAGGGTGCACCCATTTATCAGTCATGACCACAAAATCAGGGGAAACTCCTACCCTTATTCTCTTTCCCTCTTAGTAATCCCTTGTTCTATTGTTACTTGATGCTGTGAAGATCAGCATGACCTTGAAGGAGGATTGAACAAGTGTAAGAGGAGATGCATCATTCTAGATATCATGTGGATAAGTCTAGAGCCTGGACTAGTGAATGGCTTGAGGAAACTCTTTCTAGGAGCAAAGTGAGAGTGGAGTCAGTGCCACACAAAGTGATATGATCATTGAAAAATTCATTTATCAATTCTGAACTATTTACTTGTTCAACTACTTAAAATGAGAACTTGGATAGTTAAACAAGCCCATAGAACCCCATTTTTAAAATAAATAAATGAACATAGACTCTTCACAAAATATGACAATTGCATGACACACTCAAATTTTGATTGGTAGATTGATAAGGAGAAAGAAAAACCCAACATGTAAGAATGATGTGATTTCAAAGTATGATAATCAATGATCTAGGAGTTTTTGGCTGAAATTTCGAGGCTAGCTATGCCTTTTTCTCCTTGATAAATATTACCATGCTATATAAATACCCTTAAATCTATAAGCATATCTCTCTATCCATGTAATATTCATCTTGGAGTTACTCCTACATTGGCAGGATGAGTCAAAGGGTATTTATAGAATTTTAAATAGATACAGGGGTCTATTTATAGGTCCAATAATATTTCTAAAGGTAACACTATCTGCAATCCAGATAGAATAGCACCATCTTCTTCCTTTCATAGGATGAATATGGTTGATCATGTAACTATTAATGTGGAGACCTTGGAGAGGATAGTAGGTACACTTAAGAGAAAGAGTTCTTTGAATGGATCCACGTGAACCCCTCAATTGGTTTTAATCAGGACCTGTTATATGATTGACATTCAAATTAATGTCACTGATTAAATCGTCTAGCTTTGAGTCAAATTAAAAATTGAACATTTCTTTGAATAAGTATCATCTATGCACACATGTATCTAACCTCTAGACATATCCATCCAGTCCTTAATACATCTAATCTCATTATCATATTTTTTCTTGGGATCTATGAAGATCTCCTCACCATGATAATCTCTGAAAGATGGAAAGAGACTAAAGAGGAGGAGAAAAATAAAGGTAGGGTCCCCCCTAAACATGAACGGGCATTTTTAATATTATCTTTAAACTAAAACATAAAACTTTCTAAAAATTCCATACACATTAAGGATATTTTTATATATCCAATAAACCTTATGTTTGTGTTATTTTAGGTCCGTGGACTAGTCTAGATAATAACTCTAAAATCTCAATATCTGTTTGTTAGCAATTATAATTAGTTATATATATCGAAGATATAATAATTAATTCGGGATCAGTTTCAACTAATTAGTCTTGGGTTCTCGCGCCCTTGATATGGATGGAACCTAAGAATGTTTTGTAGTGGAAGACTTAACAGGATGGTTAAGGCATCAAAAAAACATAGAATGAAGCACTTCTGCACAGATCACATCCATGATTTATTCAATCCTACAGTGAGTCGCACTGAGCTGCTCATGTGTGTGACCTCTAGATGTATCCATGTGATCCTCAACACGTCAAATATCTTCCTTCACCTTGACAAGCTCTGTTCACCCTCCCTCGTCTTCGTTACGCCCTCTCAATTGCATCTATAATGGAGAGGACCTATAGGAAGAAGTGAGAAGAAAGGGAAGGCCCCTGAATAATTATGGCCTAGGTAATTTTCATTCAGAGCCTTCTCCTTTTTATACTAAGCAGGTATTTTTCATACATCATCCGACATATATCTTCCAACATCCAAAAGACCATTTCTGTATGACCCTATAGGCCCATATATCTTTTGGGTTCAATCATTTTCATGAACTTGGCATTGCAGTCAAAATAATAAATATTTAGACTTATATGATCAGAAAGTTATAGGTGATGAACCCGAATATGGATAAATATATTATTTCATCAACATTATTGCATAAATAAGTCATTATAAAATTTCCCTTAATGAGTAATGGTAATTAAAAGTTAAATCCATAAGGAGCAATTAATGAGAGATTAAATTTTAATTCAAATACATTATAAAATAATTTTTTAGTGATTTTATATATTTTTTATTTTAACTATTTTCTAATGAGGACATCAGCAAAATGAACAAAACTAGTCAAAAATATTTTAAATAAATGAAATAAATATTTATGTTGTTTTCAATAAGTTCTACTCATTTATTATGATGTTTACAAATTTTGGTATTTTTTTGGCCAAGAAACAAATTTTAAGGACAAGTAGAACCTTAGGCCACCCTTCCCGTATAAAAAATTGGCGTAGAAATGAGTAATGGACAAAAAATGTTTTAACTTTACTAGAGGAGGAATTTTTTTAGTGTCGTTTGATGCATTCGAAAGTGCAAAGTCTAGAATATTCCTTGGACTGTTTACCTAGAGAAAATGGTGAGAAAATTCAAATCAAACATTCAGGATATCACACGAACCTTGTTCTCACTTCTCCTAAGAGCCAATTGGTGTTGTTTCTCTAAGAATATTTATTGTCCTTGAACTCTCCTTTCCACACTCTTGTGGAAAAAGAATGTATCAAATAAATCTGATGTAATAGGTCTCCAAAAACAAGGTGGGAGTGGAAACCAAAGATGAGATACAAAGAGAGGGGAAAAGAGATTAAATAAAAGTACCCTAACTCTCCCAGCCATTGGATTTAATTCTAAGGGTTTGGAGGGCTAGGATTACTTGATTTTCAACCTGGATACACATTCCCTCCTTCCTAGAATTGAAAGCAGGTCTTTCCTATTCAAATTGTGGATTAGCTCCACAATTTGAATTGAAAACAGGTCTTGCCTTTAGTTAACCCGATTCTTAAGGAGGGTTGAATGGGCTTCTAAAGTGGGCTTCTTGTGAGTTGGGTCTGTTCTTATTATCAATTAGATGGCTTAGATTTCTAATTTCATCCTACTTTAATTTTAAATTCACCATTTTATTTATCTATGTCCTGTTTTTCAAATAAAACTCCAAGGAGATGTGAGAAATCCACTTGACTTTAATGAGTCAAGTGGATTTTTTAAAAATCAATAAAATATATAAAAATAGAGCATTGGAAAATAAACCAAAATTTTTGCATTTTTTCCATAAATGGTGAATAATGCTAGTGAAAATATAAAAATATGTGGTAAAAAAGAAGTATAGAATCATAACTTTTTATCTCATTTGATGTTATCAGTTGGCCATAGTCAAAGTAAAATCATTTTGTCAACAAGACATCATTGGTGTCTCAAGAATAAGGGCCATTTACGCAACCATCATATGAATCCACCTAGCTGAATTTATATAATACCATTCATGGATTCATATAGATCAATTCAATAAACTCTTTTTGCTAAAGATCACCAACTATATATCTTTATTATCTACACTATATGTAAAGTGGGGGGTTTTTCTTGGTCTTTGCAGGTGAATATCCTCTCCTTTATCTATTGGCCCGCATCAACCTATGGATTATGAAATCTAAATACATCATCTAATTATGGGTTATTATGGCATCCTGATTTAGGATTCATAATGATACTTTTTTAAAGTGATTAGCTGCACTAATCATATATACAAATTGTGATTGGTTGCCACTCGATCCAACCAAGTGGTGACATATGCTGGATTAGGTGTATCTATCATCAAAAAATATTTTAAAATTTTGGTTTAAATAAAATATATGTCATAAATACGTAAAATATAAATTTTGACATAGAACTAATTTTTTCCTATCTATAATGTCAGAAAATTCACAAAGAGATATTTTTACTTAGAAAAGGAAATTCTGCAAGCATATGATGTGAGAGAATTCATAAAAAAGAGTAATATTAAATCCAAAAATTTCAGATTATATGTTAAAAAATAGAATGAATCATTTTAGGCTTCATAGCAAGTGTATATAAGTATTTAATGCAAAAAAACATGTGAATCATATTGTAATTAACCTAATTAACATGCTATCACAACTCATGTGTTGCGTAGTAAATGTTTTGACGAGGTTGAATGAATCCAATATTACGTAATCTATAAGATGGATATACTAAAATAATTAGTAATGTCAATGATGAACAAATATTATGGCACATAAGAGGATAACAAGTAGACGTAGTTTACAAAAAGTTAATAAATATAAAATGGAGAATGCCCTAATCAAAATATGCCCAGTTTTTGGAGATATAGAAGAACTCCGACTAAAATGGTTATTTTCAGGTTTTGGATGAAGCAATAACATATAAAATAATTTCCTTGTGGCATAAATGGATTACAGGTTGAACCATCAAGAGAATATATTAAACAGTGATTTTTAGTCAAAATATATTTTTAACATTGTAATCTTTTTATGGTTTTTTAATTTTTATGGATTTTAGATTTTTAAATAATTAAATTCAATTAAAGATAAGAAACCTTGGAAAACCTAATTTAAATATGAATTTAAATATTTCAATTTCATGTCAAATAGTTTATGTTTAATTTAAATAATCTTTACAGTTTTTCCTGCGTAAAGAAAAATAAACTAGTTATAAATGTCTTCCGTTTGTTTGATTCTGTTGAATTCAATGACTCGGTGAAGTTGTCTCAACAATGACCAAGCCACCTGGTTATGTAATATGTGGATGGTACGTAAGGGCATCGGTGCTATTTGTAGTGGGATAAATAGTATGTGGCAGAATCTAGATGATGGAAACCTCTAGATCCTGATTATTTTCAGAAATGATATATCCATAAAAGTTTGAGAACAGGTGATGAACTGTAAAGAGGCCAGAAACTTGTTATCACAGAAGTTAGGGGGAAGGTGGTGATTTTCTTCCTTCTTCTTTAACTTAACCCATATGGCTTGAAATTTACTCAATTTGATACTCTCTAGAGAAAATGGATTCAAGAAAAAATGGTTTACTAGGCTGCCAACAAAGAATTGAAACACAAATCAGGGATGGAATACAAAAAGGAGAAACAAAAATGTAAATAGAAGAGCAGTAATGTGCCCTTGGATTTGATTCTATGAAATTCAAGGGATGAGATGTCTTGTACAAAGTCTTGATCAATTATCTCATCCATTATCCAGTTGGGAAGAAGAATTCAAAATCAAATTACAAATTAAGTCCACAAAACTTAATTCGCTTGGATTGGCCTTCAAAGTGGTTTTAATTAGAGTCATAACTTCATTTTCAATGTTACACATTTTTTCTGGTCCTCATCATGGCTCAGGCTTCTCTTTATCTCTCATTTGCATCCAAAACTTAATATATTATTGATATAAATCCTATAGTCAAATAAAATATTAAGAGAATAAGAATAATAACCCACTTAGTCCCATGAACCAATTCATTTGAAAAATTAGGACTTAATAGGTAATTCATAAATTTCTGTTTTTAACCTATACATACTATATAATATGTACATAGTAATAAAGAGTCCCCACCTAATGGGAAATGATTCAATGAACATAATCATACATAATCATCACTATTTCTGATATTATCATTTGGTTGGTAGGATAGACTAACCGTCCAAAATGGATTTGATTAACAAAAATGAAACATATTGAAACATATTTAACCCAAATCATCAGATGACAATATTACCTTGTCTAGAGTTGATTTTACAATCAGTGGCTTCATTGGATGAGTCTCTTCAAGTCATTCATGTCTGGCTCCTAGACATATCCCTGTGATCTTTTGACTATCATATATCTTTGTTGTTCCGTCAAACAATAATACTTGAAATCATAGAGGATCCCCTCACTATCAAATATTGTTAAAAGGAAGGCTTTTGAGAGATGAAGATAATAAAATGTGTGAGTGACCATTTATGGTTTGCATGGGTACCTGAAATAGGTGCCCCTCATTGTCTCTATGTATTTTCATAAAAGTCCCTAAAACTATATATATTCATCAATGTACCAAAATATTGTGCGTGTTGTTAGTCTAAGTGGTTCAGGTATGACATACAGAGGGGACTAGGTTCTTCAAATTTTATTCACTATTATCTAATTCAGTAAGTGAAATATGTTCTACCTATCTAGGGAATGGGACATAGGATAGGGTAGACTCAGCTATTATTTGGACAGCTCAAGCTACTGCTTATTGTTTTGGGGGGGTATCCATCCTAAGGTGATTAGGAGCCCTATCCAACTTTGTGTGAATGGCCCCAAGAAAAACACTCGAAAATAAGGGGTAACAAGTATACCAAGAGAATAAAAGGTTAGGTTAGAGTTGACATCCTCAACCCCTAAAGTATTACATGGTACAATAATGCTTTGCCCCCTTCAACTCAGCCCAAAAAGCCTTCACCTAGTTGACCCCCAAAGTCTTCTAGTATCCACTTAAACTGTGCATATTTTTTCAATCCAAATACACACATATATGCAAGTAAGTTCAACCATATAGATTTTAAAGAATATTAAGAGAGGCAAGTTAGGACTAGTGTTTGAGTTAGCGATTGAAAATTAGAGGATAGTGCGGAAGATAAAAGTAATTAATTTTGTAGTAGAGTAAGAGAAGTGAAAAAGTAATAATAATGAAGGTAGTATTGTGGAAAAAGTAGTGAAATTAGAGAGAAGTTAAGATCATGTGTAATCATAAGTAATAGTAGAGAGTGGTAGTTAATAGAATTATTTTATTTTTATTAAGATGTAATAAGGATAATAACGAGATATGGGAACAAGAAATATAATGATAAAAAGATATGTTTACTTAATTTTATATAGCTCATTGGAGAAAAATACATAATCAATGTAAGATATGAATTTAGGATTAATATAAATGAAGAGAAAAGTTTTTATTTAATTTTATAATAATTTAAGAAATCAAAGGGATATATAGGGAGAATAATATAAGATAATAAGTTGAATGAAGTTAATTAATAGGTTAGTATTTATACTATTAAATGGTTTCAACTAGCTTATAATAAAAGAATCCCGCTAATATAAGCATATTTTTTATAAATGGCTTTTAAGTTTTTTTATGGTGAAAAATAGATAACCTAAGGAAAAAACTGAGTGACATTATTTATGCCCTTTCATGTTCGTCATAATGCCTTAGAGAGGCTAATCTACTAAAAACTAGACTCAAACTTCAATTTCACCATGTATTGAGATAAAACCGCAGATCTAAGCTAAGATTGAAATGTAAATGTCTATATAGCATATCCAAAATGTCACGAGAAGTTCCCTAATTTGGGTAGTGTTGGGTTGTGGGACCTTGATATGGATGAAAGCTAAGAACGATTTACATTGAAAAACAGAAATCGAATTGGAACGATATCAACAAAATGATGAATTAAATCAAATGGGCACAATCCCATTTGTGATTTCTTAGACCCTCAAGTCGTGTTGAGCTGTTCATGTGTGTACACTCTAGACATATCCACGCGATCCTCGGTACATCAAATCTCTGTCACCATGAAAAGACTCTAGACATGCCCATGATCATGTGGATACATTTATAGGCTGCACACATAAGCAACTCAACACGACTCACTTGTCAATCCAAGAAATCATAAATGCAATTTGTGTCCAGGTGATTTTCTTCATCATTTGTTGATGTCATTTTGATTACGTTTTGTCTTCAACTACAAAGCATTCCAGGCTTTCATCCAAATCAAGGCCATAGAACCCAACACCCATTGGCTCTATTCTACGTTACCTGCTAAGTGGGCCTTAGGGCCTACTTTGATGGGCCCATGTGTGATAGTGCCTTGCGCTAGTTGGTGCCTGTCGGTCTCTGGTGGGCTTGAGCACTCTGCCCTTGCCAGCCTTGCGAGGTCGAGAGCATGCAGCTGGTGTGGGTAGTGCTGCACCTAGGAACTAGTTCGGCCACAAGCACAACCCCTTTTTATTATTTCTTTTCCGCTTCTCTCTGTCTTCCCTCTTATTTCTTTCTTTCTTTAAATTTCCCTTCAGCCCCTCAAAATTGGAAATACCACATTTCATAGAAGATTTTGCATAAAAATAACTCATTAAAATTAATACTTTTAGAACATAGTTTCTATGAGTTGTATGTATGTATATATGCATACTTATGCATGTATGTAATGTATGTATGGATGTATTTGTATATTTACATTTTCTTAATGTGTGTATGTTTAAGTAGATCTTTTTTTATTGATTTGATCCACTGATGAGACGTTTACTGGCTATAAGGTGACCTGTTCATATTCTGATTCCAGAAACGGAGATACTAAGGATCTGGTAATGACGATTGTGCTATTCCCCCTTAATTAAGTTTGATCTTTACTTTTCACCATTTTTCAATAGGATCAGGAGCATGTTGACGAAGTGTTAATCAGGAAGTTGGTTAACTATTCTGATCCCGCTGTTGTGATCTAAATCAACCAAGTTTTAGTTGCGGTTATATTTGATTATTTACTTGATCGATGTGCTTACTGATAAGCCAAAAATAGGGGTAAAAACTATGCAATTTTTAGCCCTTGTCGTGGATTTTGGCTTATGCAATAACATTTATAAGAACTCCACTTAAGACGTATAGTGATAAGTACGAGTGTCGTCCAAGGGAAGCTAGTAAGGAATTCGATTTGGTGATTATTGGTCGTTTCACTCTGATTAAACTGAATTTGATCTTCAATGAGGATCAAGTCACCCTAATTAGATGAGAATTTAGAAAGGGGGTAGAAGAGTTGAGATGAATAGAAGAAATATGGAGCTCTAAATTGGCTTCTTTTATCCTAATAAAAGGATCCAAGAGGTCAATTAGAGAGGTTAAAAGGGAATTTTAAATTTGAGTTTGGTTTATTTTTGCAACTTTGATAATTCAAAACTGAAATTGGGGTAATTTAATCTCCTAAGAATTAAAATTAATCTTTTTAGAGTTTTTCTTTCGAATGCAGCTTATGCTTAGTTGAATCCCTCGAATTCTCCTCTCAATCCTAATCAGGGCTTGTACATGCCGCTCAAGCCAAGCGATTTAGAATTTCAGATCAAAACCAAGAAGAAGAGACAAGAAATTGAACTAATCTCATTCAAAATGCACAAATCCAAATACAATCAAGGAAAAAGTACCGGATAACTTGATCCAGGGTGGGACTCCTCTCTGTCTTTCAGCTGTGATAGAGAACCATCAAGAATGAGCCCCTCCTCTCGAAATTCAGCTTTTATACCTAGGTCACATGGTGAAAATCACCATTTTACCCCCGTTTAGTAATTAATTTTTATCTATCAATGTAGGCTAGATCTGAATGATCCAACCATGCAGATAGAAAGAGGGGATCAAGACGAGCAAATCCATAAAAAAATCATCTCAATCGGACATCAGGATCAAAAGTTATTAATAAATCAATTTTAAACCAATTTAGTCCATTGGATTTAAAATTGATTTATTTATTAATACACGCAATGACGTGTGGCCTTCCCATTGGCTGCGGCGTTTCAACTCCTTTGGCGTGCACTCTCTCATCGCGCCACGTACCCCTGACGAGAGAGTAAAAAAACAATTAAATTTTCGTTAGTGCGCATTTTGCGTACGTTTTGATACGCACGCACACGTGCGTTTTTTCGTTCCTTTGCCTACTTGTGTGTCGCCACGTCACCGCCCATGCACGCGCATTGTATCGCGCCGAGCGGTGAACTTACC
The DNA here is from genome assembly GCF_029677425.1 of Wolffia australiana. Classification (NCBI taxonomy): domain Eukaryota; kingdom Viridiplantae; phylum Streptophyta; class Magnoliopsida; order Alismatales; family Araceae; genus Wolffia; species Wolffia australiana. The sequence continues at coordinate 9,263,957 of NC_135847.1, forward strand.
TCCTGCCACATACACATGTGCGATCGCCGTTGGATTTTTATCCAACGGCTAAAGTTGCGCCACGTCGACAAGGCGGGAGGCTCTTTGCGTTTTTTTTCAAGAAAGCCCTTAATAAAACAAGCAATTGTAAACGAACGCCGCCCAAAAATATTCGTGTATATGCCCTTTCGGCACTCTCTCTCCTCCGATTTTCTCTAAAATTAATAATGCAATTGCAAATAAACCCTGAATGATTTTAAATTGGATCTTTACACCTGCCGTGGCGACCGAGAGCTGTTTTCAGGGTCTTTTTGCAAAGAAACGTTGCAAAACGGCCCCGAAAAGTCTAGAAATTGCATAAATACATTTTTTTCTCTTATAAATATGCACTTTTTAATAGAATAAATGCATTTATTCTTGAAATAAATCCCAGAAAATTCCTAAAAATTTGTAAAAAATTCTAGAAAATTCTAGAAAATTCCCTGATTAATTCCCATGTTGATAAATGTTGAAATAAACTTTTTAATGTGTCATTTTCATCCAAAAATATTTATTTCGAGCTTCAATAAATCCTTACAAATTCATATAATTAACAGAAAATTAGGGAAAAATCAGAAATTACTTGGAAGCATTATTTTCGTGTAAATATATGATAACAACCCAATTTTAAGCCTTTTAAATGCATAAATCATGCTAATAACATGAAATAAAGACCGAAATTAGGGTGTTATCACTTACCTATTTTTGATATTTGATTTATTGATATTAAATAATTGGGGATCGTTCCTATCTAATTATTCTGCACTTTACGTTTTGAAGTTGATGTTGTTTCAATTATATTTCGGTCTTCCACTATGAATCATTTTAAGCTTTCATCCAGATAAACGCCCAAGAACCCGCTGCCTATGCTGCCTATTGCATGCTAAGTGGACCGAGGGCCTACTTTGACGGGCCCATGTGTGATAATGCCTTGCGCCAGTTGCCGATTGTCTTCAGTGTTTGCAAGCCTTGGGTGGACTTGAGCACTTGACGAAGCAAATATGGGGTGATAACTTTTGTCATTGTTATTATTTTCTCTTCAGTTAAATAAAAATTTTAATTTGTAATCTTACTCAGGAATGTAAAGTTGTGAGTAAGGTCTTCACCACAGGGATTGGGTCTTAGAGTTGAAATTTAGTAAAGTGTTGGGGACTAGAGAGAAGAAATTTTATAATGAAAATACTAATTAGGAATTGCATGTGATCATTAATATTTGAATAGTATATAGGGAAGTGTTTATGAATTTTTAGACAAAGATTAAGAGAGATTTAATGCATTTCACTAGAACTTTCCACATTATTGATAAACAAACACCACTAATTGTTTGTTATAATGTGTAGGAGAGATGAAGAAAGAATTTGTGAGTAATTTTATAAAAGAAGTTCCATCGAAAGATTTTAGATAGACCTCAGATTTTATAGATAGGTAGTGGAGGTATGTTAGTGATTTTAGGAATTTTTATGGAATTTTTAGGTCTATTTGTAGTAGAAAATTAAGAGTCAAATATTGAAAACAAAGTGTTTGATAAAATGCCTAAAAGAAGAAATTGGATTTATACATATTTTTATAAGGAACGAGAGTGATTGTTACGTTATTTTTATCTAGGAACTATGTTGGATAGGAACGAGAGTGATTGTTACAGTATTTTTATCTTATATTTTAATGATTTTTAATTGGGTTGAAAATATTTAAAATCGTTTTTAAGAGATCGTTTTAAAGAATTTGGACGAAAGTGTTTGTTGAAATGCCTAAACGAGGTTTTTATCTTTCAGCTCGAAATCTAATTATTTCAATTTTGAGAAATGGATTGAGGATGATTCCTCAATCCTTTCTTATATTAGATGATATGTCAACTAGAAATAAATCAAATCGGATTTTCTTATTGGATTCCGGCTGCATCATCCTTCATGTAAGCGTTCTTGAATGTCTCCTTCTTACACTCTTTTCCCTCGTCAATCACCCTCCACGTCACGGCTCTGTCACTGTCGTTGATTGAGAGACCCGAGAGAAACGAGAAGAAGACAGAGGATCTTCACCTCCGTCATTTTTTATTTCAAATAGGCAACTCAAATTCGGCAACAAAAGATCGCTTTTCAGGCAATTTTGAAAGTATTTTATAGGTCAGGAATGGTCCAGTGACCTTCCTGACCGATATGGGACATTCCCGCCATCGTCTACGGCTACGAATAGGCGGACACCGCCTTTTCGTCGTCATAATAACTGCTCAAAGACAGCGGCGGAAAGAGGGGTAGGTCCGAATTGCCCCTAGACTGTTGGATCCATGCCTTGATGGTTCAACGGTTACGATTTAATCGTAGGGTGGACCCTCTTTAGTTCCGGTGGACCCTGCTCCTACAACGACGCCATGTCAACGCCGATTGTCAACGTGCATGCGTCTGATTTGTCCACGACAGCGCTCCCTGCTGAGCTGTCGCCTGAAAATAGAAGGAAAATAAAAAAAAGAATTAGAAGCTGATCTTGGGCCGTTTGATCTTCAAAAAGAAGATTGACAATCAATATTATATCGTCATCTTAAGAAAATTGCGAACCAATATGGGCTTCGGGCTGGGCTGGCTTGAAGCCCCATCTGGTTTGTTTCAAGTTTTCTTAAGATCGCGACTCGATGGGCCACAATCACATTCTTGCCCATCTGTGGCCCAGGCCGATCCTCTGAAAAGCTGTCTGTTATAACAATCCCATATTGCTATTTTTAGAAAACACAAGCAGTATATAAATTCCGAAATTCATAACGATACGAAATAAAATGTCATACACGGACTTACCTTAAGCGCGATTCTATATACCTGTTGGACCTCTTTGAGGGGCCGCGGATTGGCTGTGGCTGCAGTGTGCCGCGTGTGTGGCGTTGGCTGCAGGTGGCGACCGAGGTCGCGGCCCTGCATGCGGTCCTTGGGGCCTCACCTCTTTTTTATGTAATATTTTTATTCTTTTTTCTTCTTATTTCCTTTCTACTTAATCAACGAGTTTCATAATATTTTTTAGTCATGAAAAAATTCATTCAAAATAGGACATTTTACATAGTGAATGAATAATTGCATAAAATTGGAATTTAACATAAAAATGCTTCGTCATTTCATTATATGACTTCATAAACACTTAAAAAATGTTGATTTGCAAGCATGATTTGTGGTACATCAGCACTACGCTCGCCATCCACTAGTCAACTATCGCACTTTGCGCTTGCCAACTTGCAGTTGGTGTGGGCGGTGCTGCACCTTGCAAATAGTTGGGCCACAAGCATAACTCATTATTTATTATTCTTTCTCTTTCTTTTTATTTTATTTCTTTAAATTTGACTCCAGGCCTGCAAAATTTAAAATAACACATTTGAGAAAAGATTTTGCATGAAAATAACTCATTAAAACAAATATTTCAAAATATGTTTCCATTGAGATGTATTATGTGTGTGTCTATGTGTAAGTATGCATGTATAGATGTATTTATGCATATGTGTAAGTATATATACTATGTATATATTGATTTATGTAAATGTACATCATTTTTTAGAAAAAGATTTTGCACGAAAAATAACTCATTAAAAATAATATTTTAAAATATTTTTTCACTGAGATGTATATATGTGTGTATGTGCGTGTATATGTGCACGTATGCATATGTGTAAGTATATATATTATGTATGTATTAATTTATGTAAATGTATATCATTTTTTAGAAAAATATTTTGCATGAAAATAACTCATTAAAAATAATATTTTAAAATATTTTTTCATTGAGATGTATGTATGTGCGTATGTGCATGTATATGTGTAACTTACACATATACACTTTGTAAGTATGCATGTATGTGTGTATATGTGTAAGTGTATATATATTATGTATATATTAATTTATGTAAATGTACATCATTTTTGATTGATTTGATTTACTGATGAGACGTTTAGCGGTTACAAGGCGACCTGTTCATATTCTCATTCAAGAAACGGTGATACTGAGGATCAGGTAATGATGCGACGTCGAGCGGCAAATCTCGTCTGATCTTCAATTTTCACCATTTAAAAATAAGATCAGGAACTTTTGACGAAGCGTTGATCAGTAGGTAGGAAAACTATTCTGTTCCCGCTGTTTGTGATCTGAATCAACCAAGTTTTAGTTTCGATTAGGTTCAACTTTTTACTTGATCGATGTGCTTAACTGTTCTCGATATTTGATTTATTGATAGTGAATAACAGGGGATCGTTCCTATCTAATTAGTCTGCTCTCTACTTTTCGAAAAGGATAGGTTCTTTGTTTACAGATGTTTGTGATCTATGTCATCGAAGATTTTGATGCGATTACGTTTTCATTGATACATGATCGACGTGCATAACTGTTTTCAAGTTTTGATTTATTGTTATTGAGCGACAATGCGTTGCCTAGAAGAACAGGGGATCGTTGCGTTCAAATTACTCATCGATCCAATTTTCGAAAAATATTTCCGACATCAGTTATCACGTCGGAGTTCGAACTTTGCAGATTCTTGACGGATCACCTCCATTTCAAAACGTTTCTTCGGCTAACCACTGCGTTTTTTCCCCTTTTTTTTAGGAGATGTTGAATCGTTGAGGCCATGTCTTACGTTCCCCCTCACAAACGACAAACGGTGGATTTCGTCAAGCCGTCTCGTCCCCCAGAATCGGTGCAATCACAATTTAGGAAAAAATTGAACATCAATCCATCATCTTCGAAGATCGAAGCCGATGGCATAGTTTATGCCAGAGATTTTTTTCGAAAATGGTGGCCATTTTCTGTCAAGGACGATGATCCAGAACTGGGATCATGGTGCCTTGAGAGTGCTTCATTGGCATTTCTGGAGCATGACATCAGATCAAAACCTTTTGTTCTGGCCAGATTAAATCCATCTCCAGGTCCTCTTTAAATTTCTTTTTGGTGTTCTAAGATTTTGCTTTCTTTTCTTGCTAATGTTTAGTGGTTGAGTCGATTTGAAACTCATGATTCATTTATATTTGACGATTTCTAGCAGTTGAAGGAGCTCTAGAACAGGCTCGAAGCAACCCGTGGGATTCAATCGCAGATAAATTGATGCCAGACTTGGTTTCTTCATTGGAATCTCTACGAACTGAGATCAAATCCCAAGATATTGTTTTCTCTCCCGCGCTTGTTACTCGAGTGGGGAAAGTCATCTTTATGCAGTATGCGATTTCGGTGTTTGAACATCATTCTTCACTCTCATTATATTTATATAGTTCACCTCTTGATGTAAAGGTTTAGTAGAAGATATTATATTCAAGAAATTTCAACTTATTTATTTTTTTTCGATCCTTTACTCCTCTTTTCCAGGGTTCGTTCTTCGTTTCCTGAAACCTTAAAACTGCCAGACTTTCATAGACTCCAGAAAGTATTTCACACCAGTTTGCCCCCACTTTTTCTGGAAGAAGTTAGTCAAGAGGCTATTCCTAAAGTTGGGTTTCTATTTTCCAAGGAAAAGACGCAATATCTTATTAAGGTTAGTTCTTTCAGCTCACTTGGGATAGCGCAGATTGATGCTATGAAGTTAGGGTTGAAGCTTAATTTTTAAGCTTAACTTTTTCTCAATTGTTGGATTAATTTTCTATATTTTGTGGGTTTCATGCCAGATAATTGACAAATTGCAAAACAAGATATACATGTGCAAGTGTGTCGTTGCGGAAGACTCTGATAAACTGAAACTGCATAAGGTCTGTCCTTATATTTTTCTTAAACTGAAACTGCATAAGGTCTGTCCTTATATTTTTCTAACGAGCGCTTTGAATCATTTTTGGGAAATTTTTTCCTTTTACTTCTGTCTTCTGAATAAGTCCCAACCATTTTAATTTTACATTATATTGTCTTTTTTGGAAGAAAAGAGGGAAGATCACTCGAGAAAGTTTATTAATCTGATAATATATTGATTTTAATATTCTTCTGCAGGTCCACTCAGATCTCATGAGGCACATGGTTCAAAATGTGTCATGCCTAGATAGGGATCTGGATCTGCGGGTCATGCTTACTAGGAAACAGAATCATACCGACATACCGGTAATCCTATCATACTTTCATTTCTCGATTTTATGTAATTTTTTTTAACTAAATGCACTGACAAGTTAACTGATGCCAGGATGAAGTTAAAGAAGGTTTGTGCAGGTTAGTGGAGGCCGCGATTTTTGATGAGGGCACGAAGGGAGGTTTGAAATGGCAGTTGGGAAAGGAAACATTTAATGACAGATTTGTTGTGGTGGGATCGTGGGATACGAGGCAGAGGAAGTATAAAATTGGTTCTTTCTTGACTCTCTATCTCAGAAGAGCTAGCCGATTTGATTACGTCTCCGACAAGGGCATTGTCTCCCATGAACTTACCATCAAGATGAATGAAGCAAAGCGATGGCTTGCAGTGAGTAGTAAATAATTTGAATATAAATGGGAGAATCTTAACTGTTCTGGTTTCATGTGCTTGTTTCTCTTTAAAAACCTTGTTCAAAGTTAATCAGAAGTTAGATTTGGAGCATGTTACTACCCATTTTCAAGTGACAGGAAGTTTATCTTAAGAAATCCTTCAATTTATGTAGATTTATTCGATTTACTTTCCTCTGAAGCGCTCATCTCCTTTTACTCTTTTGAGTTAAACGTTTTTTTTTCTCGACCGAGTTAAAAATTAAGCTGAATGGATTTTGTTTCCAAGAAATCTAATGCTCTTTTATTCTGGAAGGTGCAATGGTCGCAATAAAATTTAAAACAATTTTGAAACTATTTTCTTCATAAAAAATAACTTCGAAACTCTCCTCTGATGGATTTATTTTCTGAAACCCTTGTTTGAAAGTAACCATTCTTCAGGTTACGCGCACGCTAATTCATTATTTCTTAAGAGAAGTAGTATTTTTTATCACCAACTTGAAATTTAAGTTCTGATATATTCTAATTTTCTGCAACATTCAAAGTTTCGTCGGACATTACATGGTAGGTATTTTTATCTTTTTTGGAAGCAAAAGCTTGTTAAAAGTTTATTATTAATCAGGTTATAAGTATCTCTCTATATTCAAGTATTTTAAAGAAGTACCTTATCTTAAAATCATATTAAATTAGGATATTTATTTTCTTTTATTTTTTTCAGGAAGATTCCATCGATGAGGACTCTATTTCTAAGACGCTCCGAGAGGCAATAAAAATAACATGGGAGAACTTCCTCGACTGCAGTCATCCACTGAAGTAAATATATTTTCTGAAAGGTTACTCTGGTGATATTTTTCAGCATGAAGCACTGAATAGATTTCCATGCCAAGACCTCAATTTTGTAAGGCTGTTGTTTTGTCATTGAAATCCTTTATTTTTGGGTAATGTAGCTCCATTCTATGCTCTTCAGTTTGATGGGGTTTTCATTTATGCCTGTTACGGGGAATTTTAGTCTTCCTTCCCGAATGAAAGTCAGCATCATATTTCTCATCACCTTTGGATCACAAACTATTTTTCTCTCTATATATATACATATATATATGTAGAGAGAGAGAGGAGAGAGGAGAAAGAGAGAGGGCTTTTGATTCTGTAGTTTCTTTTCTGTTCTCTTTAGTTATGACTGCATTTACAGATCTCATATCTAGGTCACTTGCAACGATGTTCTTTTTCTTATTTGTTTCACTCTAGAGAAAGCGCGAGCCTTGATTTGTTGGGGTTATGTAGTTTCATTTATGTGCACCTAAGTAGACTGCATTTATATGATCTTATGAGTTCTGTTTGCTGCCAAGTTGAGGATATGTAGGTTGTTTCTCCTACATCTCAACGTGGAGATGACATTTGACAATCATTCCTTTATCAAAGATAACATTCCTACATTATTCTCAATGAGCATAATGTCCTTTATATAAAGAAGTATAAAATACACAGGGACGGGGCACCCATTGCAAGCACACAAGCCAGCTAGAATTGAGAGCCCCCCTTTCTCCACTCTAATCTCTTCTCCCCTCAACTAAGCAGAGTGTCTTCAAGGTGAGAAGATCTTGTAGATTTTCAAGGAGAGTCAAAGAAGAAGAGGTGGAGATCCAAGAACAACGTGATCCCTGGATTCTTCTTCAGGCTGAGCATGTAAACGGCTTCAGAACAATCTCAAAGTGAGCAGGTCAAGGGTGGAACAAGTTCCCCATAAGCTGCGTATGATTTATGATTGGATATCTGTTTTTAAACAATTATCACTTCCACATCCATGGAAAAACTTGTTTTCCATGATTGAACCAAGGCTATGAGCCCAACACTATCTACCTAGCTAGCCTACAATGTAATAAATTCTTTAAGCACCCAAAAAATTGACAAGTGACCAAGTCATGTATCTGGTTCATTATTGATTGTGTTATTAACTTGCCGTAAGAATGCCTAGGTGGCTAGTTAGGAAGCCAAACAACTAGTTGGATAGGAAGCATACCAATAGAGGTAAAGTATTGATCAACTTGGAAGGTGATCCGACCAACTAGCTTCTTGTTTGTTTCCTGACAGGCTACTCAGTTAGTTGGCAACCTAGCTGATTAGGATGCTTTGCTTGCTTGGCCAGAGGCCAGGTTATTAATCAGCTAGCTTCCCGACTGGATTTCTGACTTACCAATTGGCTGCCTAGACTTTAATGATCTAATTTGTTGGCTTGCCTAGCTTTTGTTCATGATTGTCGTTAGGATCTCCAGTAAAACAAAACCTTAAAGAAGCTGGTTACCAGACTCTTAGTCGTACAAGAACTGAAAATATCCACCTAATTCAAAAAATCTCATATTCACAAGAAAGCCCTTATATTTATTGTAATTAGAATAATTAATTCAAGGATAATAAAAAGTTTCACATATATATACAAAGAGTAAACTAAAAATGGGAATACAAAATTATGCCCCAAAAAGTATAGATAGATAATGAATAAAGAAATATAAAACTTGAAGAACTGTAAAGTTTCTTGGAAATGGTAAGAGGATCAAACAAACAAGCATTGTTAATGGTCCAAACTAACTATAAGAATGTCCAAGGCTCCAAACGGGTCTAGTAGTCCTATCTATCACTATGGATACCACAAAAATCATTGCCTTTTATTATTCTTTACATGTGAATTTATGTGAATATGATTATACATGTATTATCACGATTAAATGATTATTTTGGAAGGATATTCTGAGTTTTTTAGGGTTTTTGATGTGTTAATGGAATTTGAAGACATCAAATTCATAAAGATGCAAATTTTTAAATGAGAATATATTTTAATAATCAAATAAATTTTTAATTGGATTTTACATTTTGAACAAACAGCAGCAACACTAGATAGAGATAGTACGAGAGATGTGTTGGGGTGGAACGGGTTCCCCTCAACTGTTTATGGTTCCATTTTTTATCAATTTTGGCCCAAGAGATCAGATCGCCCATTTTTATCAATTTTTTGCCCAAGTTATTGGATGCCTAATAAGACTAAAAATGTGTGTAAATATGTCAGTGATTTGACGTTTAGACTTATACAATAAAATTTATAAATACCCTTAATCACTAAATATAGAATATAGAGCAAGCAAGGGGTCGAACCACAGGGAGACAGCAAGCAAAAATTTTATCCAATTTTTAATGAATTAATTAAAGGATAAATTCATTTTGCAATTAATAAACCTTAATCATACTTATTCATGTTTTTTTAATTAATCAAAATCAAGTAAAAACTTAATTTGATTTTAAATATTTCGGTCAGAAAGCTCAAGATAGAATTATTTCAATTATAAGATCAGATTAATTCGGATTATTAATTTTCCAATTATTATAAATTTTAAAACAATTTTTATGAACTAAAATTGGGAATTTAATAATCAAGAAAAGGATTTTGAAATTGGAGTTCAAGATGGACGAATTTATGGCTGAAATTTTCTTTTTAGGGTTTTTATATATTGAATCAAATTTTCAAATAATAAACTTTGAAATCTAGAGAGAGAAAATAGACGATTTAACCCAGAGAGAGAAATTGAAGAATGTGGGGAAAATGTGAAATCCGACCCTAAATTAAAAATCTAAAATTGCAGAATTATTCCAATTCTATTTAAAACTAAAGATTAACAATCAGATCTTGAATCAGACTCAAAATGCAATGCTAATTTCATTAAAAACAACTTCTAGGGCATGTACATTTCGCCCATGCCAAGGCATTTTAGAATCTCTCCAGAAGAAGTGTAAAATATAAATCAAAACTTATAAATTTAAGTGCAGAATCAAGAACTCTCGACTTCCAAAGCAACTCCTGTGTCCTTCTTGGCCAAATCCTTAGGGAGAACTTCAAAAAGTGAATTCCATCCTTTTCTAGACCTCTATTTAAAGACCCAACCGTAGAGATTGTGGAGGGGGAAAAGACAAACATGCCCTCCAAATTTCAGCCTCATTGGACGGCTAGATCTCAAGATATAGCCGTTTTACTGAGGATTAATCCTAGCCTTGGATTAATTTATCTCTCCTCCAATGAGTTAGGAAATGGCGCTTCCTGATTGGCTGCCACATTTTTTCTTCGTTTTCCCCATTCTTGGATCGCGATCTGACACGTCGTTGTCCACGTCCGCCGCACGCAATTATTGGAGAATGACCGCTCTCTTTAAACGGCTTAGAGGATGCCACGTCGCCTTTTCTTTTTATTTTTTCTATAAAATAGGCAGAAAATGACAAGTTTAGCCGCAATTTTTGACACATGCATTGTCGATTCCGCGTGCATTTAATGCACGTGGCGAATCGATGCCGCATGCATGTTGAATCACATGTGTCAGTTAGCGCGTGCATTAAATGCACGTGCTAACGAACTAAGAATAACTATAAATGCACGCGGAAAATCGATCTCCGCGTGCATATATTTCACAAAAATTAAAGCATACCTTTTCTTTGTCGCCTTCTGCGCCACGTCGTAAATGCTTGTAGGCTAATGATTGGCTCGTTATGGCATTGCGATTTGCGATGGCACAATGAGCCAATAATGCTCTTTTTTTTCTCTCTTAATTATTTTAATAATATGCATCATTCATTGGCCTGAATTTCGGGCGAATGACATGGATGCCACTTAATATATATATATATATATAAATATGTTAAAAATGCTTTCTAAAATGTCATATAAATAAAATATGTATTATTTAAATAAGAAAAAATTATTTCTTGGCTAAATATTGGTCAGAAAATTATATAAAAATATGGAATGAAAGCCCTTTCCAACCTTTAGCCAAGTAATTAAGGCCCTGTAAAAAATATTTCTTCAATGAAATGAGGTTAAATACCATGTAAAAAATGATTAAAAATTAGAAATAATAGTAAAATCAAAGTGTAAGTCATTTATCTCCATTTTTATATGATAACATGCAAATATGGTCATTAAAACACATAAATATAATGTAAAATTCATCAATTACTAATGTTAATTTTCAAGTTATCATACCCCCTCAACTGTTGAAGGTTCCATTTTTATAAATTTTTGCCCCAAGAGATCAGATTCCTGCCCCAAACCTAATCCATGATGGCGATCAATCAGTCATTGATTATCAATGATATGATCAAAGCTTGATCAACATTTCCATTGCTAGATCAGGGCCCCTTTCTATCAAGCCGGCCATTTATCAGATCGGCATTACCTACCAGTCACGATTGCCACCATCACAGTTTGTGCATGTGCAAATGCTCAACTTTTAAGTCCAAGTCAACCACAACAAAATGGATCTTTCTACCATCATATTTAAATGATGGAGGATCTGGATTGATTTGGTTGCAGATCATTTGTTCCCACCTGAGCTAGAAATTTTGCATTAATCTCTAGTCTTTATTTTTTTTTCGCTTCTTACTCAATTCATTAGTATTCATATTCATTCATAAAAGTGTGCAATTATCCTGGAGGAGGCAATCAAGACATTTTTGGGCAGGCCTAGTCCCCATCCATAATATTGTTGGCCTGTCCCAAAATCGTCCCACCTCGGTAACATCTTATACGAGACATTGACAGACTTTTTGTTCACAAAATCATCATCCACACAGCTAATCTACATTCTATGTTAAGGACACAACGGTTGATTATTAAGTCATCAAGAAGAAGTCCAACAGTTGAATGCTCCAACAGACATGTTTTGGATCTATAAATGCCAATGAATTCTTATACAAGTACTAATGTATATCTATCTATGTCAGCCTTACGGCACTCAAAACTGAAGATTGTTTGATGCACCCACATTCTTTTTCCATCTCATCTTGTTCATACATCTAACATTTCCAGATCTCCCAATCTAACTGTATGTTGAGCTGAAACTTTTGATTTTTGGCTTCTAACATTTTGGGTATAATTTTCTAGTAAATGTCTCTTGTTATGGTATCCAGCAATGCGGAGAACTAAAATACCTCACAATCACTCATTTCATGGGCAATTGGTTTTTTCCACAACACTTGGGTGCTTTTTTTGGTAAAATATATCTCATTATTATCATTGCGGACAACAAAGAGAAGAAGCAAAACACCTCACAATCACACATTTCATGGGAAATGTCATGGAAAAAACCAACAATGACAGCTATCAAGGTGACAAAGAAGACACAGAACAGAACAATAATTTTATAAAAAACACCAAACAAAATATGGGTACAATTTTCTAGTGAAAGGTATCTTGTTACTGTTAGTAATGTTGACTTTTCTAAAGACAAGCATGTGGGTTACTATGTCAGGCTGGAACGTAAGTCCCTATATATGTATCTAGTTTGAAATGAAATAAGGTTTTTTACTTTCCCTTCTCTATGTTGATGATGTGTTGCATATCCAAGTGAGAAGTGGTTACCAAGCCCCAACAGATTGGTATCAGAGCTGATTTTCAATAAGTGTTGTGGAAGAGAAGCAAAGCTCCAAAGGTTCATGCTACTGATTTACTAAAACAGTAAGCTAAAGTTGACTTGACATTTGTTTTTTTTTGGTTTACTTTTTCATTTAAATGTCTAGGAAAGCACCCTGGGAAGGGTCTGTCATTACTGCAACCAATTTAAATGGAGAAAATATTCCATATGGAGTTCTAAGATGAAGTCTTTGTTTAGAAATCAAGATTTATGGGAAAATTGTTGAAAATGGTTTTATACCAAAGGAAACAAAGAAAACTGAATTTAGAGACTTGAATAGAAAAGATGCAAAGGTTTTGTTTATTATTCAAGAATCTGTTATAGAAAAAAGTGTTTACAATCATTTCTGAGGCAACTAAAGCACATGATGCTTGGTGTATTAAGAAAATTGATTTTCATGGAGGGGATAAAGTAACTATAGTACAATTACAAACATTGAGAAGAGAGTTCGATCTTTGTCTATGAAATTTGAAGACTCTGTCCAAGACTATTTTACTAGAGTTTTCTTGATTATGAATCAAATTAGCAGATATGGAGAAGATATTTTGGAGGAAAATAGTGGAGAAAATTTTACGAAGCTTGCTTACAAAGTTTGATCATGTTGTTTTAACATTCAAAGAATCAAAATATTTTGATTTATATTCATGATGATTTGATGAGATTTTTGATTGCTCATGAAGATAGAATCAACAGGTCAAAGGAAAAATCAATTAAAGAAGCATTTAAGTCAGATATTGGTTTGTCTAAAAGAGAAGATCAAGCTATGTTGTCATGCTCAAGTCAATTCTACAAAGTAAGAGGTATAGGAAGGTCGACAAGAGGAGACAGACAAGGCAAACATCAAGGATACTATTTCAATCAAAAAAGGATTTGGAGGAAGATATGAAAGAAGTTTTAAAGGCAGAGGTTTAAGCCGAGGATGAGGTCAAGGTTGATGAAGATATCAATGGAATAGAAGAGAGGATAATGCAAATCCAGAAGGAAGACAAAGATTTCCATGTAACTAGTGCAAGATATATGGGCATATTGAAGCACAATGCTATTCAAAACAAAATAATCAAGCCAATTATGTGGAAGCTGAAGAACATGATGCATTTATGTCTAATATTACATCTTATTCTGATTTTACAGATTTAATGTTTCTTGATTCAACTTGGAGAAACCATATGGTTTTCAACAGAGATATGTTTGATGAGGCATCAAGAGGACAAGTTAAATTGGGTGATGGAAAGAAGGTGAAGATTGAAGGAAAATGTACAATTAAAGTTCAAACTTTAGGAGGAAAGAAGAGGCTGGAGGATTATATTTTGTCCCACATTTTCATCACAACTTAGTGAGTTTGGGACAACTTATGGAGAAAAGCATGAAATTTTATTTTAACCATAACACATGTATTGTTGAGAACTAGAGGAAGGAGAAGACAGTCATGTATATTAAAAGCATTGGTAAGAGCATGTTCCCTGTGAAAATAGAAGAGTTTCTTCATCATGCAATGATTTGAGAAAAGATGAATGATACATGGTAATGGCATAAGAGATTTGGCCATTTGAATTTGAAGTAATTATTATTTTTGAGTAAACAAAAGCTTGTATATGGCTTACCATTTATTTCGAAAGAAAATGATATTTGTGAGGGTTGCGTCTATGGCAAGAAGAAGAAGATAATTTTTTCAAATGAGCATTCATGGAGAGGAAGAACACCCTTGGAATTAGTTCACCCAGATGTATGTGGTCCTATGAAAAGCTCATATTTGTTGATACTTAAGAATGTGCTGTGTTTATTTTTTGAAAGAGAAATTAGAGGTATACCATAAATTTATTGAATTTAAAGCTATGGCTGAAAATATGTGTGGACATGCTTTGAAAATTCTATGTAGAGATAGAGGAGGAGAATTTCTTTCAAAGCCATTTGAAGACTATGTTGGGTTCTACATCCTAGATGTGGATGAAGATTTCAAAACTATCCGATGTGGAAGACTTTTGTGAAATTCTAACGGCATCAATAAAATATTGAAACGAATTACCTCGGCATGGATGGCATCCGTGATTCCTTTGATCCTCAAACCAGTCATGGGGAGCTGCTCATGTGTGCAACCTCAAGAAGTATCTACGCAGTCCTCGGCACATTGGATCTCCTCCTCGTTGACAAGCCCCATTCATGCTCCATCGTTACACCGCACCGATTGCATCGAGAGTGGAGAGAAGGTGTGGGGAGAACGGAGAAGAAGTAACATGCCTTTGAACAATTCTGGCCTGGGTGAATTTGTTAAGGGCCTTCCCCTATTTATGCTAAGTGGGTATTTTTTATAAAATCCCCCAAAACTTAAGTATATCTTCTGATGTCCAAAAGATCTTTTGCGTGTGACCCGCTAGGCTCATGTATTAGTCTAGTTGACGACTATAGTGGCCCAATAACCTTTATTGGCCTTCCAAATTAATTAACTATATCATCATATAGATTAATTAAATTCAGATTGATTTAACCCCAATCGATAGGTTGAGTCTCTAACAAGTGAGGTGCCAAGCTACACCTCGTGCTCTAGAATATACAAAGGAGTGTTTATAGACTCACTCATGGAACATGTTAATCATCTGTTATCGTGTACATATAGTCCTCCATCCACTTGATGCTTCTAGGATGACTTAAGTTATGGTCAAGTGTCAAACCCTAATTGATCATCTGAGTTAGTACTGATGCGTTCGGAAGTCATAAAAGAGCTCTCCTCTCATATTTCACTACCTTAGCCAAGGATTTCATCGCATCATCTTCCTTGAGTTGTCACATCTTATACTGAGGGTAGATGATTCCATCTTGATCACTCAATCATCTTCGTGAACTTCTTGATGCACCTGAACTAAGACTATTTAGAATCCCATGATTGGGGACATGAAGGTTATAGTCAACGTACAAAAGTTCGTCCATAAGACATCTTTGGTGTCTCAGGTCAAAGGACCACTTACACAATTGTGACATGAATTAACTTGATTGACAGTTTGGTATAATACCATTCACGGATTCGTACGGATCAATTCAGTGAACTCTTTCAATTAAAGAGCACCCACTATCTATCCTTAGTGTCTCCACACTAATGGCTACAGAAATGGCCATACTCATCATATGAGTGAGGGCATATAATTGTATTTTATTCGAATATGTTGATGTCCTTCTCGAGTATTGTTTGAATAGGAATATTTAGAAAACATGCTCAAAGACTAGTGATCTTCATATTACGATCTCATCACAATTCACTAAGTCCAATCAGGTATTCATATACTTCATTATAAGCATCACACATGCATTATAATGAATATGGAACAAGATGTGGAATGTGTGATTGGCTTGCTTGGCACATATATTTCCACCAGACTATTGTAGAAAAGTTGGAGTTCGAAGACAATTGACTGTGAGGAAGACTCAACAGAATGTGGTTGCTGAGAGTAAGAATAGGATACTTGTTGAAGCTACAAGGAGCATGACGCATGAAAAATATCTGCCTACTGAATTTTGGGGTGAAGTTGTAGTTATTTCAGCTTACATCCCAAATATTTCTCCTACAAAATCAACAAATGATATGACACCTTTTGAAGCATGGTATGGGAAGAAACCAGTTGTTGGTCATTTAAGAGTATTTGGATGCATTGCTAATGCTTTAATTGATCAAAGTGAACGTTGGAAGTTAGAAAGAAAAGTGAGAAATTCATTTTTTTGGATATAGTAATGAAAGAAAAGCTTACAGATTATATAATCCTTAATGTTATTATAAGAAGAGATGTTGTTTTCGATGAGGAAAACTTTTGGGATTGCCGTGAAAAGCCAAATATCAAGGAGGATAAAGGAATGCAGAAATAGAAAGAATGAAATGGAGAGAGTATGGTTCTATCCTTGATTCAGATAGAGATTCTGGATCAAGAGAGATTGGAGATGAATCCTCGTCACCTCAAAGAAGGACAAGGTCAGTAAGAGAGTTGTATGAGACAAGAATTTTTGCATTTTTATCACATGATGAACCAGTATGTTTTGAAGAAGCTTCAAAAAAGAAAGACTGGAAGCATGCAATGGAAAATGAAATTAAGTGTATGAAGAAAAGTGACACATGGGAGCTTGAGGATCTACCATCTTCAAATATACCTATTGGAATAAAATGGGTTTGCAAAATCAAGCATGCAGCATTTGGGAGTATACAAAGGTATAAGGCAAGGTTAGTAGCCAAAGGTTATGCACAAAATTATGGAGTTGACTACTTTTAAACATTTTCACATGTTGCAAGACTTGAAGCAATAAGAATTTTGTTAGCCATTTCAGCTCAAAAATCAAGGAAGGTATATCAGTTTGATGTTAAATCTGCTTTCTTGAATGGTCTCTTAAATGAGGAAGTTTATGTTATGCAACATGAAAGATTTGTGGTTAAAGAGAAATAGGACAAAGTTTACAAGTTGAAGAAAGCTTTACATGGTTTAAAACAAGCACCAAGAGCATAGTAAGGAAGGTTATATTTTTTTGATAAAGTATGGTTTTTAAATAAGTGAAAATGAACATACCATATACATCATGATGATCAAAGGTGATATTATGATTGTGAGTATTTATGTTAATGATATGATTCATATGGGATCGTCCGATTCTCTTATTCAGGAATTCAAGAACTTAATGATGTCTGAATTTGAGATGACTGATCTTGGTTAACTTCATCATTTTCTTGGTATTCAAATATTTCTAGATGATAAAGGAATATTATCTCTCAAGAAATCTATGCGACAGAAATGTTAAAAAAAATTAATATGATATCATGCAAGCCATGCATTACTCCTTTGAATTCAAATAAAAAGTTGACTTTTAATGATGGTATGACTTTGGTGGATGAGCAACTTTATAGAAGGATGGTGGTATTTCAATGTATTTGATAAATACAAGACCAGATATTATGCTATCTGTGAGTTTAGTGTCAAGATTTTTGAGTTATCCTTCTACTCATTATTTTGTAGCAGTTAAAAGAATTATGAGATATATATGTGGAACCAAAGAGTATGGATTATTATATGACCAATCATCTAATATTCAGTTTACAGGATATATGTATAGTGATTTGGGCAGGAGATAGAGATGAATGAGAGATTACAAGTGGATATGTTTTCCTCATTGGCTCAAGAGCTTTTTCATGGACTTCAAAGAACCAGGAGACAGTGGCATTATCTTCTTTAGAAGCTGAGTACGTAGCTACAACAAGTGCAAGTCAACATGGAGTATGGATCAAAATGATTCTGAAAGATCTTGGTGTAAATGAAGAAAAATCTATGGCCAAAAATTGCTATGTGATAACATGTCGACAATTGCTATGGCCAAGAATCCAGCAGTTCATTGAAGAATCAAGCACATTGAAATCAAGCATCATTATATTAGAGAACAGGTCAATGCCAGAGAGATTATTATGCAACATCGCTCATCTCTTGATCAAGTTGCAGATAGGTTCACCAAGGCTTTGGCTCAAGGAGAATTTGAGAAGATTAGAGAGCATTTAGGAGTCAAACAGTCAACATTAATGAGGATATGTTAGTAATATTGACTTTTCTAAAGAAATGTAGATTACTATGTCGGTTGGAACATAACTCCCTATATATATGAACCTAGTTTGAAAAGAAACAAGGTTTTTTACTTTCCATTTTCTGTATTGATGCTGTGTTGCATATCCAAGTGAGAAGTGAGAGTTGTTCCCAAGCCCCAATAGTTACGGCGTCCAGCAATGGTGAGGAGAAGCAAAAGACCTCACAATAACTCATTTCATGCGAAACTCCACAAAAAAACCAAAAAACATAGCAATAAAGCTGACAAATAAAACACAGAAAAGAAGAATTTTTTTAGAAGAAAAAGCAAAAAACATAATATGGGTACAATTTTCTAGAAAAAATTTCTCTTGTTACGGCATCCAGAAATGAGGAGGGGAAGCAAAGACCTCACTATCACTCATATCATGGGCGATGTCCACGAAGAACAAACAATGAAATCTATTAAGCTATCAAATAAAACACAGAACACAACAAGAGAAAACACCAAACAAAATATGAGTGCAAGTTTCTAGTACAATCTCTTGATATGGCATCAAGCAACGAGGAGACGCAAAACACCTCCCAATCACTCATTTCATGAGAAATCTCCATGAAAAAACCAACAATGACAGCAATCAAGCCGACAAAGAAAACATAGAACAGAAGAATTGTCTTAGATCAATACAAAACATAATCCTGGTACAATTTCTAGCAAAAAATCTCTTGTTACAGCATCCAGCAACCAGGAGAAGAAAAATACCTCACAATCACTCATTTCATGGGCAATCTCCACAAAAAACCAACAATGACAGCAATCAAGCCGACAAAGAAAACACAGAACAGGAGAAGAATTTTTTTATATCAAAAAATACAAAAAATAGTCCTTGTACAATTTCTAGCGGAAGGTATTTTGTTACAGCATCCAACAACCAGGAGGAGAAGCAAAACATCTCACAATCATTCATATCATGGGCAATCTCCACAAAAAAAACCAACAATGACAGCAATCAAGCTGACAAAGATGTTTGATCTTCTCGAATGGTCGTATCCAGAAACAGAAGAACAGAATGTACAAACAATAAGAAAAGAGAACGAATAGAAGAAGAGAAGAAGAAGAGGGCAAGAAGACACATATGCAGATCAAGATCATTGTATTAACCCGCAAGAATTTAATGTCACATTGACTGTGTACTTATATACATAAGTATAGTTAAAAAAATTAATTTCCATTTATATTTGGTGTAACAGTTTACAACGAATATATAGTTTTGAAATATGGTTTTAATCTTGATCGTTTTTAACGTTTTGGGTGCACCGATCACAACCGTTGATCGGTGCCGTATACCCATATTGTATGTGTTTAATCCTGACCGTTATAATGACTTGGGTGCACCGATCACAGCTGTTGATCAGTGCCATAGACCCATCATATATGACGGATATATCGGGACTTAATCCTGACCGTTTTAACAACCTATTGTTTGATCCTGACCGTCTATATTTAATCCTAGTCTATCTTTGAACTTATTTTTAATCCCATTTTCTATATCTCTAACGAGTATATATTATTTATTTGATTTTACTAACTAATCTTGATTTAAGTCCCTAACAGAAGACCGCCGAGTTCGCTGACTGCATTAAGAAAACACAGAACAAAACAAGAATTTTGTTTCTTCAAGAAAAAAACACCAATCCGAGCAGAGGACGGCCAGAAATCATCGTTGCTCTGCTCCCCATTATTCCTCTTCCGCTCAAACGCCGCCCCGGCAGGGCGGCGGAATCTGAGTCCCGGTGAAGACTGCGATCACGTTCGTGCAACACCAAACATAATATGGTGGCAAGTTTCTAATAAAAGATCTATTTCGTTATTATCATCATAATCCACGACGAGGAGAAGCAAAACTCCTCATAATCATTCATTTCATGGGAATTCTCCGCGAAAAAACCAACAATGACAGCAATCAAGCCGACAAAGAAAACAGAACAAAACAAGAATTTTGTTTCTTAAAAAAAAAAACACCAATCCGAGCAGAGGACGGCCAGAAATCATCGTCACCCTGCTCTCCATTATTCCTCTTCCGCTCAAACGCCGCCCCGGCAGGGGGGGGGGATCCAAGTCCCGCTGAAGACCGAGTTCAAAGTGACAAAGAGAACACAAAACACAAGAGAAAACACCAAACATAATATGGGTACAATTTTCTAGAAAAACTTCTCTTGTTACGGCATCCAGCAATGAGGAGGAGAAACAAAACACCTCACAATCATTCATTTCATGGGCAATCTCCGCGAAAAAACCAACAATGACAGCAATCAAGCCGACAAAGAAAACACACAACAAAAGAAGAATTGTTTTAGATCAAAAAATGCAAAACATAATCCCGGTACAATTTCTTGTAAACGGTCTCGTGTTACGGTGCCCAGCAAGAGGAGAAGCAAAACTCCTCACGATCATTCATTTCATGGGCAATGTCCACGAAAAAAAACCAACAATGACAGCAATCAAGCCGTCAAATAAAACACAGAACAAAACAAGAATTTTGTTCTTTAAAAAAAAAAACACCAATCCGAGCAGAGGACGGCCAGAAATCATCGTCGCCCTGCTCCCCATTATTCCTCTTCCCTTTCAAACGCCCCCTCGGCAGGGCGGCGGAATCTGAGTCCCGCTGAAGATCGCGTTCACGTTGGTACACGTAGAAGAAGAGCGCTTCCCCCCAACGTGATCGAGATGAACGTCTTGCAAGCGAACGTTCTTACAAGGGCTGCCGTGGCTGCAACGAAGCATGACAGCCACCGGCGTGGCCGAAGTCCCTCTTATGTTCTTGAAGAAGATATCGCTGATGCGAACGCGAGAGGGAACGGCGGAGGCGCAGGACGCGTACGGGCAGTAGAGTTGATCGATGATGATGGGGTTCGCCACGTTGTTCATGACGATGTTGTCAAAGGTCATGTTTGCCGCGGCGAGAACGCCGGGCGAGCTCGCCCACGTCTTGATTCTAAGCCCGTTGTCTGTGTTGGAGAGGATGCTGTTCTTCACTACCAACCCCCTCACGTCCTTCTCGAAGGCGTACTTCCCCAGGCTTCCCACGCTGTAGCACAAAGGAAAATGTAAGGGAATTCGTTAGGGTTTGCTGACAGATGACGGGTACTACCGTTTGGAGAATCAAAAAGAGGTGGTTTCTTTTTTTTCATACATCTTTCTCGAAGAATAGTTTTGTTGTCAATTAAACAACCCCTCAAAGATTTTTCTTAAAAATTAATTCAATTTGATTCTATTGTGGGAGTATAATAGCATAATACTTTCAAGTAAGAAAGACATTTTAGATTGTTTTTTTTTTATTACTGGGTTAATTTAGCTGCACCAAATTCTTTTGGGTTTGAGTGGTGGGTAGGATGGTCGGAAGTTTGCCACACATGGACAAAATTTCCGCACCAAAGCACTAATTCTCCAGGCTTCCAACTCTGGACAACAAGGGAAGAAAAAATTAGGGTTCATAAAACAGTTCCGTTTGCCATCCGTCCAGTGCCTTGTCATCCGTTCATAAAACAGTTCCATATATGAAAAAAATATTGGTGGATGAAAACTCTGAAGGAAATCAAAGAATGTAGTAGATAGGTGGATGCGACTGTCTATATTTTGATAGATTTTTTCATATAAAGATAGATATGGGAATAAAGAGAGGAAGCCTTTCAAAGACTCATGAAAAGGAAGATATAAAGAAGCCATTGCAAATATTGGCTTTAATTAATGCAGAATAATAGAGGGTTAAGCTGAAAACTGTCATCGAATGGGATTCCAGATTGAACATTTTAACCAATGATGAAGACATCTATGATAAGTATATCTATTATTAGTAACAATTAGTAACTAAATGGAAAGTAATATAAGTAGTTCATAATCCAACATGTATTAAAAACTCATACCCGAACATGTATGTTCATTCCAGTAAATAAACATTTCGGTGTAATTTTTTCATGGTTATCTTCTCCCTGAAAGAAAACTAAAATAAGATAATAATATTTTTTTTGCAAGCTCGCGACTCGAACTAGCACACGGATTCAGAAGCGTGATCTACCTGATAACACGACTGTAATATTCAAGGTTAACGAAAGGAAATGAATGAAAAAGTCAAATAAATCACTTAATAAATGCAAAAGAGGTAAAACTACATAAAGATGATCATTATCAACTCGAATATTTATGATAATTCCATTTAGTAAACTCTTCAGTTTGTTTTCTTAAATTGATCTTGGTTCTGAAAGAAAACTAAAATAATCTAATAGAGGGAGTTTAAGGGTGATTGTCCTGATCCTTTCAGGAAACTATTCAGTCTCTTTTCGTATTTTGATATTCTTTCCAAGAGAAAACTAAAATATAAACTCATAGAGGGTATTAAAGGGTGATTGGCCTGATTCTTTCAGTAAACTATTCAGTTTCTTTTCTCACTTTGATATTCTTTCGAAAAGAAAACTAAATAATCTAATAGAGGGAGTTCAAGGGTGATTGACCTGATTCTTTCAGGAAACTATTCAGTTTCTGTTCGTATTTTGATATTCTTTCCAAGAGAAAACTAAAATAAAAACTCATAGAGGGAGTTAAAGGGTGATTGGCCTGATTCTTTCATTAAATATTCAGTTTCTTTTCTCACTTTGATATTCTTTCGAAAAGAAAACTACATAATCTAATAGAGGGAGTTCAAGGGTGATTGACCTGATTCTTTCAGGTAACTATTTAGTTTCTGTTCGTATTTTAATATTCTTTCCAAGAGAAAACTAAAATAAAAACTCATAGATGGAGTTAAAGGGTGATTGGCCTGATTCTTTCATTAAATATTCAGTTTCTTTTCTTATTTTAATCTCTTTTTTCTAAAAGAAAACTTAAAATAAAATTCAATAGAGGGAGTTTAAGGGTGATTGACCTGATTCCATGGCCCGGGCCACAGTTAATACCGCTGATAGTAATCCCAGAATTGCCCTGGCCAATTGAAATGCAGTCATCTCCAGTGGCAATGGTAGACTGCTGGATGACAACGTCCTGGCACTGATGAAGGTGAATGCCATCGGTGTTGGGGCTCATCGCTGGCGCTGAAATTCTAAGGCCACTTCCATGGAAGCCCTTGCAGCCCACAATCGCAATGTGGAAGAACTTGCTGTTCAGCGACGTTATCCCCTTCACCACCGTGTTCGTCATCGAAACAAATTTGATCGACTGAAAGCATTGGCAAGGGCTTTGATTAAAAATGGAGTTCGAGGCAAACAACGAAATGAAAAGGAATTAAGAATCGCGTCTGTTCGTCTTATGGGGTTACTTTACAAGGAATTAATGGATTTATACGATGGAGAGCTGTAAGAAAAGATGGAACGATCGATTAATAGATAGAATTAACGGATGGATTAATGGATATATACGAGGAGGCATGGTGATATGCGTAGTTAAGTAGATAGATTGATTAAGAGTTGAAATATTTTGCAGATTTCATTCGATGGGCTGTCTGCTAGATATTCTAATATATGGAATGATTGATAGATAAATGTCATAGATGGACTGTTAGATAGATTGGATAGATAGATAGATAGATAGATAGATAGATAGATAGATAGATAGATAGATAGATAGATAGATAGATAGATAGATAGATAGATAGATAGATAGATAGATAGATAGATAGATAGATAGATAGATAGATAGACAGATAGATAGATAGATAGATAGATAGATAGATAGATAGATAGATAGATAGATAGATAGATAGATAGATAGATAGATAGATAGACAGATAGATAGATAGATAGATAGATAGATAGATGGATAGATGGATAGATGGATAGATGGATAGATGGATAGATAGATAGATGGATAGATGGATAGATGGATAGATGGATAGATGGACAGATAGATAGATTGATAGATATCAGAGTAGATATACCGTGGGGAGGAGCTTGCAGTTCCAGTTTTTGGGGCAGGTGTTATGGGGCCAAGCATAGGCACCTTGGCCGTCAAAGATACCGCCGCCAGTAAGAGTGAGACGGTTAACCCATCCGAATTGCACCCAGTAGTCTGCATAACTTGCCAGGTTCTTACTCGCCAGTAGGTATCCCTGCATTTCCGAAATCCACTTCACAATCCCCTCTACAATCTGAAATCCTCTTGCTAATCCCCTTTAGAACTCTCTCTTTCTCCCTCCCTCCCTCCCTCCCTCTCTCTCTCTCTCTCTCTCTCTCTCTCTCTCTCTCTCTCTCTCTCTCTCTCTCTCTCTCTCTCTCTTAAAATCTACTTGATCCACTTCACAATCCCCTCTAAAAACTATTTCTGAAATCCCATTGATAATACCCTATAGAATTTTCTCTCTCTCCTTTTACTGTCTTTTTTCTCTCGTCTTATCTTTCGCATTCTCTCGCTCTGACTTCTTTGTTCTTATGGATTTCTCGCTCCGCTGCTTTCTCTTTGCTTATCTCTCGCATTCATGCGAATTATTTCTTTTTTCTCTTCTATCTCTCGCTCCCCCGATTTCTCTTTTCTTATCCTCTCTCTTAAATCTCCTGCATTGATTTCTCCTCATGTTCTTCTTCTTCGACTACTACTCCTCTTCCTTTCTCTCTCATTTTATCTCTCTCTTAAATCTCTTGCACTAATTTCTCATGATGTTCTTCTTCTCCTCTTCCTCTCTCTCTCTCTTCTTATCTCTCTCAAATCTCTTGCACTGATTTCTCATATTCTTTTTCTTTTCCCCCTCCTCCTCCTTCTCTTCCTCTCTCTATCTTTTTATCTCTCTCTTAAATCTCTTGCACTGATTTCTCCTGATGTTCTTCTTCTCTTCCTCCTCTTCTTCTCTCTCTCTCAGTCTCCTCCTCTTTCTCTCTCTCTCTCTGTTCTTATCTCTCTCTCCCGCTCGCTCCTCTGATTTCTCCGTTTTCTTTCTCTTCCTATATATATCTCTCTCTTATCTTATCTCTCTATCTCTCTCTCTCCTCTGATTACTCCCTTTTCTCTCTATTCTTATCTCTGTCTTTCTCTCTTTGTCTCGGTATCCATCTGTTCCTGTGTAGCTAGTCCTCCGGGATTTGGGAATGGAAACTTGCCTTGACTTGGACGGTCACGGAATAAGCTTTTCGGCAGGGGCCTTTGAAGTTGAGGGGCCCGACGAGATACGTGCCTTTGGGGACGACCAATCTCACGTTGCCGGAGGCGCTACACGCTGCCTTCCAAGCTGCCATGAACGCCTGCTCATCAACCAAATTCATCAAATCGCTGTATAATCCTCCCTCTAAGTTTCCAAAATACATATAACTTAAATATTCCATGATAATCTTGGGAGATTTTCTCCATTTTATGACAAAAATATTTCCTGGGTTGATATAATTAGTAGCTCCCAAGATAGAATAATCCCGATATGTAGAGCGAGAAACTCGCAGATAAACAACAGAGAGTTTTGAAACAAAGAGAGGAATCTTCTACGAATTTAACAGGAAAAAGAGAGAATGATGGAAACTATAATAGTTTGCTCTAAGTTTCTACTAATATCTCTTAAATATCCCATCAGATTCATGAGAGATCCTCTCTATTTTACGAGCATGCGATATATAATCAATTCTCCATGCTCGAAATATTTCCCGGGTTAATAGAGTTAGTAGCCGTCCAGATAAAATAACACCGAA